>NC_069140.1:51439123-51773871 GCF_943734755.1 Anopheles moucheti
GGGACCTTGTCCGCAGTATGGCTGCATAACTTCAAAGGCACATGGACGTGTGACATAGACTGTTTGAAGATTGAATATCATCCTGGTACCACGCAAGGATAGGGAAAAAAATGTCCCTACATTCTCCCTAACGTTCGTCAAACACGTACGAGTTTCGTATTATTTTTAGTTGGACAGCAGGGGATCGGGTACGAAGATGGGAATGGCATGAATATGTCACAGTTAGATGCCATATTAATATGAAGAATTGGCAGATATTGCAGTGCCTTCAAAGATTCGATTGTTGAATAATTAATTGAACCTAGCATGCTCGAATGCGTTCGATGGAATGCATCAACAGTAATTGTAGGAATATGTGCAATATGGATTGAAAGCTCAAATACATATTTGAGCAACTAAGCACTCTTCTTCATCTTTACCGGCACAACAACTTCAAGAGGTCGAAGGTCTGACAGTTGCACTTTTCTCCGACTTTATTTTCCTTTTACCTTTGGACCGGGCCTATCGTGTGAAGATCGACACCGCTGCTGCACCGAGCCATAATTAAGCTTAGTACAATATTAATGACTGGAAATGGACTTTCAACATTTTTAAAAGATTTAAATTCGTCCTGTAACTGCCTCTAGTGCAATTTCAATTTATAGTAACGGATGTATCTATATGCAAATAGATTAAGTTGAAATCATTAGTAGTGGAAAGTTCAAACAGACTTCGATTTCTCGCTGACAGGAAAGCACATTTAATCCCATTCGGAGAATTGTGTATTAATCTTTGGTTCACATCCCTATTCCGGAGGGATCTTTTAACCCCATCCGATAGATTATCATTTGAGAAAAAAAACATCAAATATTTTTCTTTTTCCGCAGACCATCCCGAGGCGTTATGTGTCGAACTACGGCAAAAAATCTCCTGAAACGTTACGTTCCGTGTGTGTGTGTGCTTTATTCATGTCAACTGTCCGTGTACGCTTTGCATAACTTCAGTCATTCAAGCTGGGGCCTGTAGTTTTTGAAGCCCTTGTACGCCACAGGTCAAAAACGACCGGCATGTTTTCCCGCACCATCCATTCCCAGAGAGGACATTAGTTCGGGCCCGATGAAGCGGATAACGTTCAGACGAAAAAAGGAACGCTTGGTGAACTCCTGGCTGCTTCTTGCTAAACCATGTACCCTTTTTTTTGCAGCATCCAACACGAAAGGTGATCGTCTATGTTGCAGGAGCAGAAGGACATCGGCAATACACTCATCCCTTGATTTGTAGTTGCGGGTGTTTGTACTAAACCTTTCACGCCGGCCCTTCGACGATCGAACGAGAAAAAAAAGGAGCCTGATGGAAAGCCAAACCATCCGAGAGCTCATCGTTTTGCCGAGGTTCTAGCGTGAGTAAACCCGGTGAAAATTGCTTTTCAATCGTGTACCACCTGCTCGGTGTCAGTCTGCTCCGGGAAAAAGGGATACAATCCTTACCGGGAACGAAGGCGTTCTTGTTTACGAGCTTTCAATTGCAAAACAGACGCTGCTCCGCTTTGCTCTGTTGCCGCCGACGGGCCAGCTGGTTTTTATCAACTCCCTATCTTGCGCTGTTCCGGTTGGGTGGTCGGAAAACGTGACAGGTTGACTTTTTTCTGGTCTCACCTGCTAGCATGGCTAGAAACGTAAAAAGATGGCCTTGTTTTTGAGGTTTATTTCGTAATGAAAATAAAAATAGGACATATACGCTCGTTAAAAAGGGATACGCGATTTTTCTGTGATTTTCTTCATTTCCATCGAGTTATAAGGGTTTTATCATGTAGCATCCATATGAGCTACCTTGACAGTATCCACTGAATCTTTACTATACTTGGACCTTGCTAGATCACACAACGAAAAAAGAATATCGTTCGAAGTGAAAGCTTTCTGGCTCTGCTACACGAACGGGGGCGATTGACGGTCAAACTTACGCCTTTTTCGTGTATCCCCTGTAGACTTGCATGGGTTGGCCGAAGATTCGATTCCCACATCGCACGGTTTTTATTGCTCACCTTACCATCGCCGGTAGGAAAAATGCAAACTAGAAAATACAAGACCCCCTTGCAGGAGAGGATGTAGTTGTGCGAGCCGACAAAAAAACGGCAAGAAGAAAGCATCATGGGACGGATTCGCTTCCTAATGGAATGATCCATTAGTATTCCACTGCATCCACTGCACCTGCAGTGCAAATGGCAGTCTGCCAACTTTTTCGTCTCCTCGCTGTTCGTCACCTCGTTTCCTTCTGATCGAGCAAAAATACACTGCCGGCTCCGTTGGTTGACCGGAAAGGGATGGGCGCATAGCAGAAGTGTACGTGCCCTCTAAGGGCATACCGAATGCTGGGATGCTGGCATTTGGGATAAAGCTTGCTCACACCACCGCTAGTGACTGCGCTTCTTGCAAGAAATGGTAAATTTAATTGTGGAAAACAAAAATAGATGATGCCATAACGGAACCCATCAGGACGGGGTGTACGGTAAGACGATCTATCTGCAGTTTCCCTTTGAAACCGCAAGCGTCGTACGTCCACTATCTTGCCTCGCGCAAAGGTGTTGCAAATTTATGCATAAAAGCGGCGACCCAACAAGCGGTCGCACATTTCGCCCAACTATTTGCGGTGCAAAGTTCTCCGATCGATGGACAAAAAGCAAATTGGATGGAAACTATCAGATGGAACATGGCCGCTTGTTAAGCGTACACATTCTATTTACATTTATCAGCTGCGAAGCTGGAAATGGAAAACGTTTGAATGCGGAGCAGATTTATTTCGGTCTGCATCCATGTTGCTGGTGCATTGAGTTTTTCTGCGAATGATGTGTACAGTAAGCTTTTTGCTATCAACGTTAGATGTCCTCAGTGTATACTCCTTTCAGGCATTTAGCTTAAGCAAGATTCACAAGATATTGAAGCAATTTTGTTTATTTAAAAAAATGTCGTTATTGTGAAGCTGATATACGTTACAAATATTTGTTAGATATTTTTTTTCATAGTTTAAGGTACGATTATTTCTACAGTTAAAAAAACCATGGATACATTTTGGTCGATCCTTGGGTTCTTAGGAAATATTTTTATGTATTTGTTTAATAAGGCTCAAATAATCGCAGAAGAAGTATTGGTTCATCTGAGCATGACATATTGTATTAGAATAGCTAGATTAAGAACCTTTCTTAACCTATTTGAGCACTGCAATTGGCAACTCAGGCTACAAACATTCCTCCTAAGCCGCTCTAAGTTCTCAGTTTCCCATGCCGCCCTTCTGTACTCGCGGCCTCCACAGTGGACAGCCAAACGCTAGAAGAAGTTGCCAGATGTGTGCATTGTAGCGCACATTCCCGAATATTCCTTCTCCGCCCAAGCAAGCAACAGCGGATGTATCGATTACCATAAATGCATATGTACCGAAGGCAAAACCACGTAACGACTCGGACGAAGATGGAGCTCCGTAACTGAACGGTACCCAACAGTACAGCAACATGCCGATAGGATCGATTCATAGATGCACATTGAATGCTCAAATGCATCCGGCCATTCAAAAGGTACCGAGACCGATGCTGCATTGCTTCAGCGTAAATATCGTTGGGTAAGCAGCTTTTGGTGCGCTGAGCATTGAGGAACATTTTGGATTTTATGCAATTAATACATTTGTCAGAGGGTATGCTGTGGTTTATGTTTATGTGGATGGTGGTTTTTTTTCCTAATTGTTTGTATTTTAGGGAGAAGAAATAATCCCATGTCAAGGTTATTGAAATCTGGTAACATCCTCTAATTTTCCTAATTTTCAGGAATCAGCTATGGTTTGTGTAAAAAATTTGTAATAGGCGGCTTTATTGTAGGTATTTAAATTGAAAAATAGATAATTTAAATTTCACACGCGTGTAGTTACTTTGAAATATTTACTTTGAAAAATATATTACTTTGAAATGTTTACTGAAATGTTAATGAAAAATTGAAAACTTTATCCAGGAATTGTTCGAGCTGCAGTTGATTCACTCGAAACATAATACCAATTTTGCACATATTTTCCGACATTGAATAAAACCATATTATTAACCATGGAAAATGGCAAAAAAAAACAGAAAACTACTTCCGTACTACATCAGTGTACAAAAAACCTCCCGAGAGTTGCATTGCAAACAAACGGCGAAGGATAAATTTATTTTTAACCGTCCGTTGTTTCATGGGAATGAATATCAATTTATGACTTCCGGCGATCCGTGGCATCGTTCGTTTACGAATGTTAGGCAGCGAGCGGGAAAAAAGGAAAATAGAGCACCAGCGCGACGGGGTGAGTTGCTGGTGGTACAAGGATCGAGAATGCGCGATCCTTTACGAATGGGTTCAACGCCGTACGGATACAAAAGCTACAGGGAACAGCTATGCAAAACGTTTCATCCGATGGGTCGATCGATGGTTCGGTTATGGGAGGAAATTTTCGCAAACAAGCACGGTCGAGAGTACATCGCGTTATTCCAGGTGGCATTGAAGCTTCCGGCAATGGTGGAGTAAAAACATCTCCATCTTTGGGGCACCGTTTTGCTCCTTGCGCTAACCCAAGGGCCGTTTTTGGCTTGTGCGAACGAAAGTAGTGCGCCAAAGGAGAGTTTTCCCTTCCCCGCTGGTGTTGTGGCTTACAGAAGTCGGTTGGTGTGTGGTGGTAGATGTGTTTTGCTCACCCAACAATTGGTCTACTGCTGCACAGCCCCAAGCAAGGGTGGCTTCGATGCCAGAATGGGAACATTTTACCTGTTTCGTGCTCCATTTATCACCACGTTTCGCAGAGTTCCCATCCAGTTAGCACCAGCGCAAACGAAGCAAAGAAGGGTCGGATGAGCAAACGCTTGGAAGGAGTATGGTTTGCTGCACAAGGCAATCTACTAGCAACCAGCTCCAGCTCCAGCTCTTATGCCAAACGATGAGCAAACGAGATGCGAACAACGAGACCCGGTGGTGTGGTACCCTAGTCAGCAAACACAAAAGAACACTGATCTTGGTCCCTCTCCTGGATGGAACGGGCCTTCGTTTCGCTTTTGTTAGTGTGCGATTCTTTGCAATTATTGGTAAATAGCAAATTTACACAATTAGCATGATTAATGGCTTCCTTTCGTTTTCATACGCTTCGCGATCCGGTTGCGGTGCAGTCGGTCGCATCGGAATGCAATGGTTCACCGTCGATGCATCATCGCTCACCATCATCGCCATCATTCTTCCGCGACCGGCACCGGGTAGCGAGTCGTTGCCCTCCCCCAAACGTTTATCGCCGGTTACGCTGCATTCGTAAGAGCCCCCTTTTTTCCGACGCCATCAATGGCCGGCTCCATTCTCGGGCGGCTTCTGCTGACGGAATCGCGGGTGAAAGGAAAACTCCGTACCGAAGAAAGCACACCGCAGCATGCTATTGTTCTTGTTGGTACCGTGGGGCAGAAATGCCGTGGCCGTGTTCGTGAGGGTGTGCAAAATGGAAAAAATTTATGATCTATTCATTCATGAGTCCCAGCCGTCGATGGTTGACGGGATGGTGACAAACGCCTAAGCACAATTCATGCGCTTGGCAATCGTGTTTTTGTTTGCCTGCATGACAGACCACTCTTGTTATTATGATAATAAATGATGCGACAAGCAAGATGCTTCACTGTCGCTAATCGGTTCGTCATGAACGACCATGGGCACATCCATCTTCGGTGCGGTGAAGAAAAAAAAAAGATCCTGAATAAATGGAAGCTCCCAATCAAAATTTGGCAAAAAAAAAAGAAAATATTTCAACGATCGCGCGTGTCTCGCTTGATTGATCAATTTTTGTTTGAAGTCAAACCAATTTTTTGCTTATTATAATACGTATAAAATCTTTGCGCAAAATGCACTGCAACCATTCCCACCGTTGCACTGCGACGAACGTCAAGCGATAAAATGAGATTGCCTTTGAATGGCGGCTTGTCGTGAAGCTTGTCTCTGCGTCGTGCAGATTAAGCTGCCTCCCGGGTGCAAGCTGTCGCATTCATTCACTTTGGCATGTGCCGCTGTATATCCACCATGCGTACCCCCATCCATTCCTTTCGCCTCACTGGCGGGTGAGGTAATATCGGTGCAAAATGTGTTGGAATATACACTGCTAGCCCGCTGCTCCCGGGCACCCCAAACAACCCCAGCAGCTTCCAAACGTCAAACGAATTGCGCGCTTACGCTGAGAACTAAATCGTTTTCATGTGTGTAGTTATACATCTATTTTTTTTTTTGCTCTCTCTTCATGCTACCATCTGCCCAAAAGTGTATTGCACTGTCGCCGGTATTATGCAGACAGGCTGCAGCAATCAAGTTTGCTTGCGACGGTACCTACATTATCCCACCGGGTGCCGTTCCAGCATCTAAATATTTTTTCCCATTCTGAACCGCTGCTGCACTAGAAAGCGATAGCAGCAAAGATTGGAGCTGGATGTGGATGTGTGTACGGTTGTGTGCTTTTTTATTTGCTTCAAAATGTTGTTGAAGGCTTGCGGGAAGAGTTCCTGCTGTGAGGAGTGTAAGATGTGCACCAAATTCAAAGGACACGGAGGAGAAAACTCTGTGCCATCGAAAGAAAACGCCCGGCAACGGCGAACGGACCGGCCCGATAGGTTGCTTTCTGGCTGGCTTCGAAAGCATAAAATACATCAAAAAGGATATAAACAAATCTGGAGCGCATGAATAGCGATAAATAACCCGAAATAGCTGGGGCGCTTTGTCGGGTGTGCAAGCTACAACAACAAGACCCCACACACACACACACAGAGCCGGTCTCTGAAGAACGTGAAATGTGCACAAGTGCAACGGAGCGTAGATTGTTTGTTTGTTAAGCTGCAACCGAGCGCCACCCGATACCGTCCCATCTCGGAAAACCTTTGGCAAGACGTCTTGAGCAGAGATGGAATGATTTCCTTAAGAAAAAGGTGAAGGATTACCCAGGAAAATTCGTTTGATTTATCTTATCTTATGAAAGATGACAAAATCAGTGCCTGGTTGTTGGAAGGATCGCAACAATCTTCTCGATGAAGCAGGAAGGGTTAGGTTAGTTTTGAAGAAATACTACGGAACGATATCTTTCCCGGTTTGATCACATCTATAATGAACCAGATCAAGAGAGAAAGATATGTCAAAGCAAAGAAATTGAGTATTTCGAATCGAAATGATGAACTCCCGGAAATGCCTTGAAGTGCCTAGTTTGTACTGACATTGATAGAGTTACATCGAAGGGCATTTCGGTGAAAAGCATATTATGCAAATAATATTGATAAACATGTTATCGCAATAAGCAATATTGGATTGTAGTTTTGCAGATATTAATAAAAAGGAAGTAGCAAAAGGAAGATAAAACAATGGAATCAATTAAGACTTATAACAAGCATTACTTTGACATTAAAAGCAAACAGTACTAGGTCTATCGGGTTTTAGTTTCCACCATTTTGACATAGGAGGCGCTGTCACTTAACTGTCAATTAATAGTCGATGTCATTTAAAATGCTATTCAAGCTTGAGGTCGGTTCAAATGTTTTACCATTGCTATCATCGAGAACTATATAAACTTGTAACATCTCTGCAGTCGGAAAAGATAAACATTATTCCTGAAAAATACAATTTGTTGGCCGTAGTTAGCATCCTGCAGCTTAAAAGAAATAATTTTAATTATCGCATCGTTAGATTGTATCCGTATGAAAATGGAAAATGAATTCGTGACAATAACCTGGCGTGAAATCAATCATAATTTTCAGCAGCATATGCAACAACATTAACATAAAAGCGGAACATGTATAGTAGCTCAATGTCTGTTGGGATCAACATGACGTTCTTCATTATGAGCTCATGGTATTCGGTTCAACCAACGTTGTAGCAGAGATCTTGCCGGTGGCCAAGACCGGAAAAATCAGATGGCTGATAGTATGTCGAACTCATGCCCTACCAGGAAGGTGCTCGTCAGCGACCCGTTCGGCACGAGGCGTAGAGGAGCGCATCGAGCTGGCTCGTTGGGGGATAGAGAAGAACACTGGATCGTGTATCCTGAAAATGGATTGGTGGTCTGGGAATATCAGTACCACATGCTTTGCTATGAGAGGGCCAAAAACTTGAATAAGATCGTCGAAATGGAGCTACCGTTTTGAAATGGTATTATCGTTCGGCAGCTAAATGATGGACAGCATTTCTGAATAGAGACACAACTGAAATATCTTCGATATTCTAATGCTAAGAAAATGGACATATAATTTGTCAATTAAAGCAGTTATTCTAAAAATCTTAAAGTACAGTGGAATAAATCACAAATCCATTTATTTCAACGGACAGGACGTACAGGCACAAATCTTCTAAAAGCAATGAACAACACAAAGGAACGCAGATCCAACAACCATTGACGCACAGGTTGAGATGAAACAAAGAAAAATATGTTTCTTTTTGTTATTTTCCCATTGCTTCGCCAACAAAATTGTGCCACGAACGTCCTTCACTGGTTGACAATTTTCAAGGCACGAGCATGCAAACGATCACTACACTACACGCCGGGATTCTGCCTGGGACCTCTTGTGACAGACAGCGTAGTTTATTTACTGTCAAGTGTCAGTATACGTTCCGCGGATACATTTTGAAGCGAAGGATTACGGTGGCCTATGTCTTCCGTTCGGCTGAGGGAAAGGGAACAACTTGTAATCCGTTTTACATCTACATGTTATAATAGTTCCTCAAGACTGTATGAAAGTGACAGGCAACCGGGCTAAGTAGTTGAAAAACTTTCTCCAAGCCGCAGAAGCCAACAGCACGAAGGAATGAAAAACAATATCAGCAAATTGTATTAAATTAAATTAAATAATACCCGGCATGCTGGTATATGCCCCAAAAACGGACACGTAAGCCTTTCCGACAGTTTTTTTTTCTTTTTTCGTTAGTGTTCCATCAGTCAAAAGCAGCCAGTTTGCATCCAATCTGTTCCGTTCGTCTGCCGATCCGCTCCGGACAGAAGGGCTCTCGCAGTCGAATAAACAGTGCGTGCTTTCATGAACAATATTTTTACAATTTTGCCTACCCACTCACCGGGTTTGGGAATCAAATTATGTCAAAAGACAAGACACTGACCCACCCCACGCTCGCACCGGTTCAAAGGCTCTGTGCAACTTTCTTGATTGATTGTGTGCTTGGTGGGACCCAACTTTGGCGAAAGATGTCTATCGGAGCAGCAAAAGCAAAGCAATCACAAAAAAAAGAAACCAACAGTGAATGCCGGTTCTGTGCTTGTTCTGACAAATTGTGTCACTTTGATGATGAGTAGAGGAGTCGTTCGCTCTATTTATTATTTTTTTGTTTTGTTTGTTACATGGGTAGCCATTTTTGTCACCCAATAGCCTCAGTCAGTCGGTCCTGCCAAAGGACATTGAACCCCCGCTCGCTTTTGTTAGCAAGCAGCATCCTTGCTTTTATTATGCTTTCATCGAGCTAATGCACTTATGCCGGCCAGGGTTTGGCTTTGCTGTCGCAACCATCGACATAAGGGAAGTGCTGACGTGACTATTTTTCACAATAAACACACACACACACTCACACATACCAAGCAACGTAGGAAGCTTCAGAAAAAAATAGTTCCTTTCATATTAAGGCGACCTCTTGAATATCGTACAAAACTAACTGAGTTTGTTTTTTTTATTTTCTCTTTCTCTTTCTCACTGTTTTCATTTCACTCGTTTGCAGGTAATTATCGTAGATGGATCTAATCGGAAGGACATCGTTTGACCCACTGGCTTTCCCCTCACCACAAAAAAGGCTCCCACAAGCCCCCATGCATGTGGTGAGTGAATATGCTGCTTAAGTGAATGGATTTCCTCCCTGTTCGGTACATGTGCGGAACACCAAACCGGAAAATCGGCAACGTTGACAGCAGAACACCCGGACCAGCCGTCCGATAGGCACTTGGTACGTCATGAGCCGACACATCGGCCGTCGGGTCATTGTGAGTCTGTGTTCGTATATTTTTCCGTTGTTTATCTTCACCATTCAAAGGTTTTTCCGAGCTTTTCCTCGCTAACGGCACGTCCCTTTTTCGGTGCTCGAGAATGTGAAGTGTTTGAGCGACCACTCGACGGTAGCACAGCTCCTCAACAAGGCGCCAGAATAGATGATAGAAAGGAAGTACTGAGAAGAAAAAAAAATCCCAACCGACGCCGTGCTCCACTGGGTGGAAAAGTGTAAACCAGGCCACTGAAAAGAGGAAAATAACTCTGCTTAAAAATATGATACGCTTCTTTCCCGATCATTCTCTTTCGCCATTCCTGTCTATGCCTGCTGTCTGCTTTTCCCTATTCAACCATAACGTCCTCGAACCCTGTTCTGGCTCGGTTGAATTCGTTACCGTGCCTTTAGAAAGGATTTGATTAGAGGCGAAACGCTACCCAGTTTAAGCTGAGCCTTTCCTACAACAATGACCTATTAAAAAAACAATAAGAAAAAAAAAACAAATCGACCCTTCTGGACACGGGCAAATCTTTATAATGGTTGTCGATGGTTGACGAGTAGTGGATAAACCTTTACTAGAGCAGCTCGAAACCGGCGAGTCAATGAGTGGAGAAGTTGAAGGATTTTTAACATCATCATCATCATCATCATCGTGCTGACTCTCTTGCCACCGAGTACTACAGAATGTGATGTATTTTTCTGTCATTTTTAGCAAGTCCTTTGTTGCTTGTCAAATTTGCCCAGAGTCCAATTTGTGTGTCTATTAGGAGAATGGTTCTTAAGCTTACTGGTTGACCTTCTCGCATTCCAAGCGTGTTCTTCAAAGCAAGCTGGAATTGATGTCCCCGAAAACCCCTCCACCAAACCCAACCTGGGGGGGGGGGGGATCCGTTCGTCCCAGGCAGTACAATATTGACATATTTTAAAGCCGAGTATTGCTTTCGCTTCGTGCAAATTCGAAACGATGAAGAGCCTCGATGGTTGCCGTTTTGCACTGTTGACCGTGCAAATTGTCACATAGCTGAAAGGGAATGTCTGCCACTAAACGAGCAGCGGTCAGTGTTCATTATGAATACGAGATATTTTTGAGGGGTTTTTTGTGCTTTTGTGTGTTATTGCTGTGAGTTCGAGGAATTTTTCCTCCGTAAGAAGGTGGAAATGTGTTTTGGGCTCTTCCATGCTGTTTGAATGATCTTCGTGCACCGTTGGTGATTTCTGGCAGTATACAATAATATCAAAGTCCACTAGAGCCTTTGATGTTTGTGATGAGGTGTAATACTCGCAAGGAAAGGAATGTGCATAAAGAACTCATTCAGACTAAACAAGCTTCACCCGTAATAAGACAGCTAGGAATATGAAGAATATGTACAAGCAGGCCGCGGTCGTTTGGAAGCATAGGAACCCGAGTACCAGTTCTGACCAATCTCCTCTAAGGGAACTCGCTTTGAAATTGAATACCTCGGTCGGTTTGTTATGATCTCAACTGTTATCAAATTCTTTGCCCAGTTTAATTCGAATGCTTTGAAATGTGTAAGCATTTTACACCACCATCAAAAAGTTGTACCGTCCACAATGGAAGTTTCAGTACTGCTGCAGCCGCGCACGTTGTCTGGACTGCACCACGTTGCCACAATGGTATTGCACCAAGTGTCGATGCACAATTCTCATAACATAGCTGTTAAAACTATGAAATTATGATCCGCAAAGTCGAAAGCCGCACAGGTTGGGAGAGTTTATTCGCAGTCTTAGAATTACTTTCATTCGAACGTTTCTGTTGTTGTAAGCCACGGTGAATGTTTGTAAGACTACTATCAAAAGATTCGTTTTCTTCCTTATTGAAGTGTACCACACTTCGATGCATGTGAAGAGGTTTCATTTATACAGCCGAGCACTCTTGTACTTAAAAGCCTGTGGAAATGATCTTTTTGTTTTTCAAAATCGGACCCTAAGTATATGAGTACAAAGATGGAAGAATTATTTCTATTGAAGTCGTCGTCGAAAACGGGCCCTCTGTTGGGGCACGTTTATGAGATGGTGCATTGAAATGGTGCGATAATGGAAGCTAATGGACGTTAGGGACCAACTATCATAAACCGAATGGGACCACCGTACATCGTGATTATTGAAACGGTTTTGGAAGGAAAAAAGTTTTGCACTTTCCACTCTAGGTACGCTATCGAGTGTGGTGCTCCCATAGCTTCCCAATGCTTGACCAGGTCAAGTGAGGATGTTCGAGATGTCAACGAGTGCTTCCAGTTGAAGTGGTCGTTTTTGCGTTGCCGGTTGGCCAACGTCGAATGGAAGGTGTGATGTTTATTTACGGTGAAATTGTGTAGCAAGGTGTAAGGTGCTGTGTTGAGTAGGTGTGTCGTTTGATGGCAACACTCTCTTGTGGGTTAAGGTGTGTGTAGTGATGTTTCGAATTTTGAGGACCAATGGAAAGACCATATTAATAACCGTTTCGGGTGAATCTGTATGAAATGGATGCGATAAAAAACGGACACAAATACTACCAAAGTTAGAGTATTTCCAGGTGACGTTATACGTTATATTGGTTACATGGCCTAATTAATATTGAGAGCTTTAAAGCGTCCATCAAAACGAACATTAGTACACTATCAAGCTATTCGAGTAATTTTGATACAATACACTATCAAGTGTTGACTGCTAAGCTTAGGTAAGGTCAACTTGATTATTAAAACTAATTAAAACTAAATTGAAACAAAACAAATTGGCATTATTTTCAGGAGAAAGGTCTCAAAAGAGTTAATTTAATCAAAACACACTATTTGAACACTCGCGTTTCGGAGATCGTTGAATGAAGGAAGGGGTAATTAAGTGAACATTGATGAACCTAGTCTCGTTTAACAACATGCGAGTGAATTATCTAATTACTAATATCAAAAATATATCAAAATTCATTATGAATTGAAATCATTTGTCCATAGAATACTTATCCTAACAATTTACTCATATTTATTAAATTAAATATATTACCTTTGTTCGTTATTTACCTAATTTTGTGTGCTATTCATTAAAGTTCAAAAAAAGTATACTAACTCTCTATTTCCTTCCACTGATGGAACAAAATACGGAACGAAATATTACCATTTACCAGTTGAACAAACATAACTTTTCACAACCGAATGCACACACATTTTTCGCCCGAGTTTTTATTTCGTCCCACACAGGACGACGAACACAATTGAGCGCAGTGTGAGAGCAATATTCCCGAAAATTCATTTCAATTTATTGTACCTCTTTCAATTAAACCAACCCCACCGGTTCGGTTCGGGTAGGGAGTTTTCCGCCTAAAGCTACGAGCTGTGGACATTTTCTAAACATTTCGCTAGCCCATAGCAGCTCTATGTCCCACACGCTTGCGCTTGTCGCCTTGCCATTCCTATAGCCTACGGCGAGAAGGACCTTAATAAAAACCAAAAACTGGTGCCAATATTACCCTACCATCGAGTCGGATAAATTTGCGCGAAATGGCACATTCGCTTGTGTGTGTGTGTGTGGTGCGAAAAAACAAAACAAAATTAAATTAATTCATCTATCACACCGACAGCCGTCGCTCGGCACACGTCATGGAAGCTGCACGTCGTTCCGTTTCGGGAAAAAATGTGTGGCCTTTCCGCCGTACTGCTGTTTTTTTTTTTTTTGTTTTGTTTTCACTTTCGTGTTTATGCAGTTTAACGCACTTTAGTTCGCGCTGCGCTTCGATAATGCTACCGGACCGGGATGCCATGGCTGCCCAAAAAGTTTTCCCGCTGCGCCGGGAATGTTGCTCATTCGTTTGCTCGCATTTGAATCGATGCAATGTGCGGTGTTCGTTTATAATGCAGCTTCGTGCGGGGTCCATTCGGTTGCTAGCCGAGAGGAAAAACAGGCCCAATCTGTTTCTAGTCAAAATATTTAGAATTGTACAAAATATAACGTGGGGCAGAGACATTTCTTTTTTTTTTGCACCGTGTGTGACCAGTTTGAAAGTTGCTTTTTATGTGTTTCATTTGGGCCGTTGTTGTTTTTTTTTTTTTGGCCCCAGTTGAAATGAATTCCGATCGTGATGGACTCGGAGGCGGAAATCAAATTTTCCCACAAAAGTTGCATTTCGCCGTTTGTTTCATTAGGAAACGTTTTTTGCTATGCTTTGCCTTACGGAGAAGCATATTATTCAATTTGGTTTTGCTAACGCTTCAGGGTAATTGAATGCAATTTGAATGAAATTTTCTGGCTTATGTTAAACGTGAGGACAAACTTTTTCAATTGTCCGATAGCGATTTATTAATCTACCATGCTGCGCGGTAGTTATAACTATAGAAATGGAATTTGTTTACATTTACCCATAAATAGCCAATAAACAATTGCAAATTTGAAAGCGTTCCATAGCAGATTTGTATTGGCAATTTGTGCTTAAAAGTTTGTTATGTTTTTTTTTCTTGCAAATAGTATCAGCAAACCACAAAACCATCACTCACATGACACCCGAGCAGATTACGTTTATTTGGGCAAACAAACCGATCCTTCATGAATATGTAATGCAAAGCCCAAAACATAAACCCATAAATTCTCACACACACACGCGAAAGAATAGCTCCCCGCCGAAAGGTTTACCAGGTAATCGCAAATTATCTGCCTCACACGCGCAACTCTTTCCCTTGTGGTGTGCCGATAGAAAAAAAAAGAAACCTGGCAGGCACTTACTGTTTTATCTTTGGTGTTTTTTTTTTTTGGCATGAAAATTCCAACCACTTTCTCGCTTCATCGAAGCCGTTAAAGCAGCACCGACAGCGCTTGTTTAGGGTGTTACAATTTTTCCTTCACTCGGTATGAAATATGGAGGAATGTTGCTTCATTTTTCGCAACCCCTGCTCGGAGTGTTGCCGGGAGAAGCAAAAACATGGTGCTACGTACTCCTCCTTTCCGTTTTGCAATGTTCTGTTTCAATCTTCAATTTAAATTTAAAATTTTATTTATGAATTTATTCATGATGAAAATTGTTTTTCATTTTGTGCCGGAGCCGGATGTTCGTGTCGGTGCTTATAGTTGCTGTTGTTGTGGTGTTTGTTTTGTTTCCCGTATCAACCTGCCGTCCTGCTCCTTGCCGATGTGAGGACGATGTGTATTCACAGTGGGCGTCAAGAAATGTTTTTCACCATCACCTGACTTTTTGTTCCATTCCCGTTTTGGTTCGAGTCCCTCGAGGGTGCTTTGACACTGGGTGAGCTTTTGGCTACTAAGGAAGCTTTACACGATTACGAACGTGTACGGGGAGCATCACCAAAAGAATTGTTTATAAAATTGAATTGGAGCAAAAAAAAAGGACAGCTCCAGATAAAGAGCTAGGAAACGAAAGCCACTCATGGACAGGCTAGTGAATGTAGAACATAAAATTCCCTCCCTTTTGTGTCACCCATTTTAGTTTTCCAGTTACAAAGCAAAAATGCATCGTGCGAGGAAAAGCGTCCTCAAAAATTGACGCCATAGGGAAATTCACAAAACTGAAACTGGGAGACATTGCCGGGAAAATGGTCCCTCGGGCGCACAAAACTTCACACGGGATGCGGTCCATCGTAATGAAAAGAAAAACCCCGAAAACTGTTCTACTGCTCCGACATTGTATTGTGTCGGGAAAATAAATTACCCGCAATGGAATTGCAGCGCGGTTGTTAGTGCCATGGTGGGCGGTGGTGTTATTACTGGCCGTTGATTCCGGTTTTATTTTTTTTGCATTCCATATCAACCCCCAACCGATAACAACATCCGGCGTACGGGGGTGAACTTTCAGCGTGTCCACGGTGGCAGCACTCTTCAAAGGGAACGAAAATCCACCGCGAGTGGTGGTGCTTCGGGATTTTTACTAACTTACTCTTTGGGGCTTCCTGTTGGTCCTTTGTTTCCGCATCTCTATCATGGGCAGTTTCATTTTTACTCTACCAAACAGCTATCTCCACTGGATGACATTGTTGGTGTTTCACTGCTTGCAAAAAAAAGGTTTCTCTGGAAAAAGGGGGTTTATGAAAAGAAAGACTCGAAAAATAATCCAATCATATGCCGGACCGTGTCCGTAGATGGAGGAAGTCAAATCAAATTATTAATACAGTTTTTGAGATGCAGATTCTGTTCGCGGTAACACAATGTGTGAAAATGTAACCATCTATAACCGTCATGCAAATAAATGTTATTCGCGTTAATAAACCGGTCACATTTGACGGCTATCATCGGTCACATTAAACATATCGCATGTAGACGATTTAAATTATTCACCATGCTTTTCTCCACCGTTCTCGTGCAATGCAAATGTAATGCAGCTGTTATTTGTAACGGAAATTATTCCATTCAATCTCGGTCCCCACTGCATCAATCGCAGGTGATAAATAATCCGATAATGCTTTGCAAATTCTTTTCGATCCACCGATTACTGCGAAACTGAGCGTTGTTGGGCGTTTTAACATATTTAAATGTGTTGCTGTAGAACTGAAAAAAAAATCAAAGCAACCAACGCACGATCAGTTAAATCGATTACGGAAAGGGTTTAAACAGTAATGAATGAAAAGATAGTAGTACACAACAACAAACAATAAAAACAAATAAAATAAGCATGGTTACAAAAAAAATTAATGAAAACAAACAACTTTAATTCCATCGCTAGTTTCAATGTTTTTCGTAACATATTGTATGTACCACACGTTTGGGATCAACACAGTTGGTTTACGGAGGTGTGTGATACAATCCGTTTTTTTGAAAACGAAAAAATCCCGCTTGTTAAAACCATTACTACCCCTAAATGCTGGGCGAAACAAAATTGGACAAACAACAGGAAGGAATACAAAGTAGATTACGATAGTATCGGATAGCATTGCCATCGTTCAGCTGGTGAATAAAAAAGCCCGTTGGGAATTGCAACTATTTTTAAAGTATTTTTCATGCAGCATTTCAGAATGGAGAAAACATGAACCAATTTTCTTGTTAAAGTATGTTTGCTTTACATTTGTGAAGCAAAGTCTGAGAATACAATTTTTCCAGAATCACACCATATACAAAGCATCAGAATATAAACCCGTATGTGCGTTATAGTAAATCAGCGTTAACCATTAATTTAATATTTAAAATTCGCAAGGTTAAGAAGGGTGATTTAAATCCGTCCAAGCGAAATTCGTCTTCCATATCCGTTGTTGAGGCGCTTAACATATTTCCCCTTAACCTTAACCGTGGCCGCCACGGCTAATCGGTATTTCACGGCTCACACTCGGGAACTCGGTGACAAAATGAACCTCACATTAAGCGAGCGACCACCACTGCCCCAAAAATGTTAAAGTGTAAGGAAAAAGCAAAACGAAATGATTTCCGCTTTGCGTTGGTTCGTGACGGACGGATTTCGAACGGTGTCGATGGTATGGTACATTAAAGCCGTCGTTGACGTGTCGGGTCAGGTGGAGCTAAAAATAGTGTCGTCCATGAAAAGGTGACCACCGGATCCGGAGTGCCACCCGACACGATACGAGTTTGTTTTCGTTCAATTAAAAATGAAACTAGTTTGGGTGGGAATTAGGCGTTTCTTTGTTTTTTTGTTGAATCCAGAATCCATATAGTTCGGCAAGTTTTCTACAGTCGAAACACTACAATAGCACATGAAGCTATACCCTTTGGTTATCGTAAAGAAGGAACAGGTGAATATGTGTGCATGGAATTTTTAATTAATTTTGTTTCGGTAACAACTGAATACCTGCTTCGGTTGGGCAAGATCCGTCCGTAACAGACTCTATTTGATAGTATATTTATGTTTTCGGGGGAAGACAAATAACGATGGTTCGAGTTTTGTCGAAAGCTAGAAACCACATCTCCATGATCCGTAGCTAAAAGACTTCAGACCGAGTGAGGGCAAATGGAGCGGTGAAGGAATGCACCTATGTGCATACCATTTGCCGAGAATGTACCTACCGGGTGTATATTGCGGGGTTTAAAATTCATTTGCAAGTTACCCCAACACGATTCCTTTTCAGGTGCTGTTGCCGAAAATGCAATACCGCTGCTGAAGGATGGACTTAAACCATCGTCCATGCTGATCATGTCCTTCATGGCTGTACCTTTGTGCGGCACCTCGCGTACACTGTCGAAGTATTTAGGCAGCAAAAATAAACGAGCCAGAAATAATGGCTATGGTGCTACCGAGCTGCTCCGGAACACTGGATGGCCGACACTTGTGATCTGTAAAGCAGGTCAGAGCCACCACATGGATCTCGTTACTGCTCGTGGTAGAACGTTGATTAAAAGTCAACGAGACGGGACATCGTTCGGGAATGGGAATTGATGCTTACTTAAACGATTGCTTTAGTCTAGCTGCGGCATGGTTAGTGTAAATGGCCGTTTCGGTATTCAGTATAGGTTTTGGGCGAACGATTGAAACAAAAGAAACTCAAGCGATGGTGTATTCTGTCACCATATGGAAGATAAGCAGGACTGTCTTAATGCTTAATCCTACCAAAAGCCTTGCCATTTCTTGAAAGATTCTAATCATTCTAATGAATGACCTTAATTGAATCCAGCAACGGTGATTTCTTTATCCGCCAACCTTTCTCACCAATTAGTACCGCTGCGTGCACTAAATTAAATTTTCCCCTGTGAAAAGCCACTAGCGAAACGCTCGCGGTACGCTCGTAGGCCTGCAGGGGCCTGTTTTCCTGCTGCTGCATCATTATCCACGTGTCGATCGTACCAGGATCGAGTGTTGCGGGCAAATAATGCTAATTGTTGTTTACTGTTTACCTTTTATCCTTCCACCACCAATCCTCCTGCCGTTCGCCATTCGACCGTTCGACTGCATGGTGTGTAACTTCGCCCGTAACCCACACAAGGTGCCGGGATTTTCTTCCCAAAGACAGAGTGTCTATTAATCCGCCCATTAATTTGCAATTATAATGGCCTCCGCAGTTTTCGGGATCGGGTCACTACGGACGAAGGTACGGCAACAACATCCACTGCAGGGTAAATCGAATGAGTATTTCGTAGTATTGCTAGCGACCACCAAATCCGCCAGCGGAAACCGCGTGGATAATTGAACTCTCACCGGTCTGTTGAGTTGGGAAAAATAATGTTTTTGTATACTTTATTGTTTTTGACTGATTTTGTTTTTGTTTTGGGTGTGGCTTTAATGCACGAAAGGTACCAGTTTTAGAAGAGACGGCTCAGACGGCCCGAAAGGCAAAGACTGGTTTTAATTATTGTGTTGGTATGTAAGGTGTAAACCAGGTTGCGCAGTATTCAGTTGTATTTATGATTTAAAAAAGGAAAAAGGATCGAACATCATGTCATTCACGATCACTTCCTGTCTACTAACAGAGCTTCATATTTGTAGTAAAATTATTAATTATGTTTAAAGATTTTGAAAGTAGTATAGCAGGCGTTGACTTCTTTAAAATATTTCGTATGTACAAATATATTCTGAGATCCTGTCACCACTTGTAGGAAAAATATTTAAAGTGTACACAGACTGCTACGTATGAGGTTGTCCGTGTTTAGTAAATACGATATAAAAGGCTTTAAAAAATTAACTATGTTATAAACAGGCGTTTATGACTTCTCCAAAGTGAATCTTTCCCTATCCACTAATATAGCAGAAGAGGTGCCGCTCACCAGTAATCTACCGCCCAGCAGTCTAATTAGTATATTTACGACCGACTTTGTGCCATTTGCCACACATCCTGCCAAAAGTGCGCCGATCGCAAACCGCAATCAGCTCGTTAGGTCTCACGACCCCGGCAAACAGATTGACCCTTATCCGGCCCCGAAAATTGGTCACAAATCGTGCCAAACCACGCGCGTGAATTCCGACCGCTAGCGTAAGAGCGAACGCATGGTGGCAGAACAAATCGGACTGGAGCCGATGAGGAAAACTAATTTAAACGGTACTGAATCCCTCGGGGCTTTAGCCACAGCCATTTGCCTGTGATTCTGTTGAAAAGTGCCCCGAAAGTCAAATAAACTGGCCAACCTTTCGCGCTGTTTGTGTGGGTGTGCTGAGTGGATGTTGTTGGTGGGTGAACGAGGGGTTCTCCGGATTAACTTGCTTGAGGTTGTACACAATTGTCATCGTACTGGCGAACGTCAAGCTGTGCGTAATTAGGCATTAGTGGCACGTTATAGTTGCTAATAATAATTGGCATCTGATCCGCGGTACGGCATTATTTATTTTAGTAGCTGGGAAATTATACCTCCAGAATGCACCGAAAAGGGTTCCCTGCTGATCCATTATTGGATTTGCTAGTGGTTATGGAAAAGAAACTGGCCATATGACTACGAGGCGACGTGATATGTCAATATGTTAGATGTACAATATAATGTTCAGTTATATTTATTAACACTTTTTCTCGGTTTTTGTTTAAATGATTTCCGTTGGTTTTCGTTTTCTCCGTTTTGACATTTTAGGTCCCCAATTTTAAATAATTAAAAATTTTAATTAAAATGGCAGTAACTTATTTAAATTAAATACTTATTTAAATTTACCAATAAATTTATTTATTTAAATAATAAAATTCAAACATAAACACTCGAATTTTTTATAAAAACAAGATAGCAAAAAAATGACCTTCGTTATCAAAATCAAGCACCTTAATCTTCTTCTTGTGTGGTACTATAAGCTAAAAGATCTAGGCCTGTCATTTCTAGTTTAATATTTAAAAGCGGACCACCGCAAACGCTTTAATGCAAAACTTAAATTAAAAATAATAATTATTGCGAGCCTTACAACTCTGAGGTCTAGTTCTGATGTTCGAATATGCAATTCCATTCTCGGTTTTCCATGCAAACCACTGTTCGGGGAGATAGATCGAAAATTTAACGGAACAGAAGTACTCCTTCTTAACGCCTTCACCAACCCGAAATGCATTCGAGAAAAGCTCGAGGTGAAGAGATTTATTCTCTTTATCCAACCATAGTTTTCACATCCCTAGCGTGCCAGGGGTGCATTTATCTATTGCGTGGATCTGTTTCATTCTGCTAAGCTACTAAATTACATCGGTGTACAAAAGTTCTCAAAACTCACACCAGCAGCGCAAAAAAAATGGAAAGTGGTATTAGCACTACAGCCGGAGTGTTTTTTTTCCGCGGGAGAAAGATTAACGCTCTCGATGGTTGATAAAGACATGACACGAGAGCAGGAAATTAAACACTGAGTGTGAATGAAAAGCCTTCTTCTTGCTAACAAATCACAACACACACCGTCACATACACGCCCCAAAATTCTCGTCCGAGTTTGAATGAATCAATAAATTCAGCGCCAAAGAATGGAAGAAAAGTCCAACATTCGAAAGCGTTTCAATTTTCTCTTTACTTGTTTTACTTTTCCTTTCTATTGTTCGAAGTTTCGTAGTCTGGTGGGGGTGCTATTCCCGATAGGGAAAGCTTATCTTAAGATCATTGCGCTTTCTGGTCACGGGGTGCCATTGCTCCCAGTAGTACCGGAATCGGATTTCTTGGAATGGGTAATTAACGTACTTCTTCGAACTAACACCCTGCCGGGATACTTTAAACGCGCGTACTACTGCTTCCCACTTCGGAGACCGGAGAGAGAACGGAAGCTTTTGTTTATTGTATTGAAAATTTTCCAAGAATTTTCACCAGTTAATCCGTGATTCGGAATGCGGTCCTCGTAGAAAAGTTTTCCAGTTGAAGCATGCCTCCGAGGGTGGTGGAGTGTACCATCCGAGGGTAAAAGTAGCGGCACTGCAAAACTCTTCCGAAAGAGTTCCCACCGAGCCCCACCATACATTCTCAAGTGTCCAAAAATTGTCGTTGTTACAAAGATTTGAAAAAAGATGTTTAATTTTAATTAATTCACAGCTCGAAGAAATTAGCCAAACCGACTCCATCCGAGCGTTGCCAAAAGTGGAAGTTCGCCCGATGGGGTACTGCCATTTGCCATTGAAACAATTTAATTTGCTAATCTCGGGTGTCGTTTAATTTTATTTTATTTTCGTGTGTATTTAGCTCGTCCGTACAAACCTGCATCCTGCTGCCGAGCATTGTTTGGTGTTTAAAGTTTAAGGCCCGTTCGGAACCGTTCTGGAGCACGCGTGCGGATCACACAGCAGGGGGCGCGGAAAATGAATTCTTACCATCCGTTGGCAGCAAGAAGCACAATATACAGCTAAAGTTTTCTTCCAAAAATGCAAACTTTGACGATGCGTCTTATGCGATCGTTCTGTCAACGATGATAAGAACCTCACGGGAGCAGTGTATTGTTTCGATCGAAAAGCATCGGTTGAAACAGTGTCCTTACGAGAGGAGAGTTCAGTGATTTCTTTCCTCGTTAGTGGAAAAGTTTTCTCTTCTTTCGTGATGGTTGTGTGCAAGCAAGGATTCGAGCAGACAGAGACTAATTGTGGCATCAAGTAGAGCAGAGGTTTGGATTTAAGTGCCCGACACCGACATCAAGTGCCCGGGGACAAACCCGGACCAAATGTGCCCGGTCGATCGGTTGACCAGGAAAGGGTGAAAAGAGCGATGTTATTTATTTAAAATTTGCATACTATTTCAAATCAACCCGAGGCCACGTCCCCCATTTCCTTCCCCGGCCCACACAGGAAAGCTTTCTAGAGCGTGAAAAAGGATTGTTTCCAGGAAGAAAGGCAGCAACTAACGGCCCCATTCTCGGTACCGTACCAACATTCAAGCGGAAGCAAACAATTGTTTCCTGTCTTCGTTGCGTGCTTAGTTTATGCCCCACGACACGGGTGACAAATGTTTCGCGTTTTGCATAGGAATATTTAGTAGTTCCTTTGGACCGTTTTGTCGGTCGGACATCGACAGCACACTACACAGCCAGCTAATCCGCTAGGTAAATAGAACCCCCCCTACAGTGAGCTAATGGGAGTGGAGCGGATGGGGCACGAAGAAATGGTAAATAAATACACCGGAGCATAAATAAACGAAGGATTTTTCCTTCCGATGTTGGCTAAGCGTATTAAACGACTATACGGAAGCATGATTGGCCAGCGCATCGAAATATTGCATTCGTAGAATCCCGGTGCAAGTTTTTTGCCTAACTTATTATTTAGCTTCTGGCAAATGTTTTATTCGTCTTATACAATTTCTCAAAGCGTGGTTTTCCAAAGGTTATAAATCTCTTGATACATAAGTAAAGTAGTATGTTCCATAATTAAGCACGGACAATTTCAATAAGCTTCATAACAGTGTATAGTTCCAATAATACATTTATTTTTCTTAATTATTTTTTTTTAATTTCCTAATAAACGTTGGGAAGGCCGAGTGGTGTATTCCTCCGTACGCATGGCTGACTATCCGGCTAAGGGTAAATAAGATCAAAGTAAGCCAGAAATGGCATGCCTGGACCTCTTGAGGTAATTGTGCCGATGAGAAAGGAAAGAATGAGCGTTTTGTGGACAGTCTACAAATATTTCTTTTGACATTTCGAACCTTTCGAAGCATTTCAAATTTAGTCAGCCCACTGGAGCCTCGCGATTCTAATTCACTCACTGTACGATAGTGAGTTCATCGAACATCTCATAGAGCTCGTCGTCATAGAACTGCTCGATTGTATTTTTTACATAAACGGGGCATAAACCTGCTGGAATAATACAGGTACTATTTAATTCCAGCTTGGACTATCGCAAAAATTGGCTTTCCATTGTAATAACTATTTGATACTACAGTTATAAATACATGTAAAGTTATACAAGTAGTAACAAAAACGATACTTATGGAAGCTAAATGAATAATACATGTATTACATTGTAATACAAGGAGGTCAAATAAGTTTGTGTGAGTAATTATATATAAGAAAATATACATTATATTTCTAAAAACCTTATAAATCAGTAAACTAGTCTTAGTTGATGATGCTGAAACTGGTAAAAATGATCATCATTTTCCATCAACTTAATTAATCTTTACGTCGCTGTATCTTGCAACAAATCTTCCTATTTGATACAGCGTCCAGAGACTTTAACGGATTACTTTGAGTGATTCTGTAGCGCCAATTGCGATAAAAATAAATACACGATGCTGCGGCTTTTGAAGACAATCCGACCCACCATAACGCTGTAGAATTATTACACTATAATCCAGCAGCCAAGCACGTTCACTTCAATGCGACACCATCCGATTACTCTTACCTTCGACTAGTATTCGAACTTGTGGTAAATAACTGCTTGCACTACTGAACAGCCGGAGGGATTTAATTCGCATTTTTTCTACCCCTTTTCCGACGGGGTAACGACACCACCGGGAAAGAAACTAATAGCGAGCTACCGCAATGGAAGCGACATCCATTTTTTTGCTGTTGCTCTCTTGTTATTGTCTTTCTTGTACGGCTTTTGCACAACGCAAGCGGAAAATTAATTGGTGTAATCCGTGAATTTATTGGCAATTGATAATTTCACATGTTTCATAACTCCGCCACTTCGGTTCTGTGCCCTCAGCCCAGACCATCACGAACCTTACAAAGCGGAGCGAGATGCGCTCGCGCTGCTCGTGCTGGGTTGAGTTTATGCGGAACGCCGGCCTTTCGTTCCGTCTGGAGCAAGCATAAAAAATGGACGACAGGACAGAAGAATTTTAATTGGCGGCATTTTTCTCCCGACTACCTACGGATTCTGGGTTGCAGGATTTTTTGTTTCCTTCCTCCTGAATGTTTGCGTGTGTTCTGTTTTGCCCCGCCAGAGCCGGGGAGTTATGTTTCATCTTTTTGCTCGGTTTTGCAACTGACTACTACCGATGCCGCCGGCCAGGTTTCCGTAACAAACATAGACACAAGAACATCCAACGAAACGGAACCGTAATTTTCCTGCCGGCGCCCATACGGCTATTCATTTTCCCGCTTTTCTAACAACAGTAGGTACCGTGAACATGAAAGAACAAATCTGTGCGATGGAACATTGTCGGTGCTTTTATTTTCTTCCATTCCGTTCCATTGTGCGCTCCACACAGGTGAGGCGTGTGGGGTTTTCTTTTTGGGTTGATGTTTTGTAATTTATTCGACAGGTATTTCATGCTTTAAAACCAATCGAATACGGATTAAAGGAAAGAAGTAGTACTGGGGAAAAAATGCGATCGTGTACTTTCACGTATAGACACGATTCAAATCCGTACATGAATATCTCGTTTTTGTTTTTCAAAATGTGTTTTTCATTTTCCTCCAGGATTGTCCGGGTCTGTCCGGGGATTTTTTTTTGGTCCACCCTGTATTAATACATTAGTCATGCTCAATTTTCCACGTGAGAGAATTCGCCCAGGTGAAACTACGTTTTTTTTTTCCTGTCCCTAATGGAGACGCATTCTGTGAGCATCGTTTTGGTTTAGCTTTTTTTTAACAATGAACCGCAAACAATGAAAGAACTTCCACGCCCACGCGTAACCATAGGACGTGGTCCAACACGTGGTTTTTTTTCCGGTACGAGCTTTAAATCTGGAGGACAGAAATCCCAGTTGAACGTCCTTTTCGGCAGCAAAAAATACAAAGCAAGCAAATAAACAAACAAAAAAAAAATACATTCACCGGAAGAGGCTTCACCAACCGGAAAGAATCGAACATAAATCTTCCACTCATTTAGGCTGCCACCGACAAAACCCATTAAGTGAAACATCGGATACCGCCCCGTTGTTTTTTTTTTGCCGAAACGTTGTGGTTTTCCTGTTTTCGTGTTTCATTTTCTTGACACACATTTGTTGTTGCCTCTGTTCGCCATTTTGCCCCTTCAATCTAGGTTCGATTGGGCAGCCTTACCCAAAAGCATGAAATCGCTCTTAATCCTTGACACATTAAACTCGGAATCCTCTTTCCCCGGTGTTTTCTCCTCTACGCTCTGACCGGGGAACACTGTTGGCTATAGGAGGGGCAGAGTTTGTTGCTTTCCTTGCAGGAGAATAGATTTGTTTCCCAGCCCTTCTTTAGAGTATCCATTGCAAGTAGGTGGAGGAGTTGCTTTTTCCCACCGTTAACCGGTAAGGCTTTGGTGGAACACTGCTTTCGGAGGGATTTTCTCACGATCCTTCCTCATCCTTTCGATTGAAGCTGGGAGGGATGAGAAGGAGGGAGGGAGGAGGGGGCTTAGGAGCTGATACTGCTCAGCTGAGAGTGAGTAAGCTTGTTTCGTTTAAAGGTAGGGGTACGGCACAAGGAAAAGTAACGCGATTTGAATTGATTATGTTCTAGCACTATTTTAGTCATGTAAGATCAGTTCAAGAACGAGCACAAAAAGTACCGAACAATCGAATTCGATTTATTCTTAAATTCACAACTCGTAGGAGAGAGTAATGATAAAAAATGTAATATTGTATTGTACATTAAAAATCTTTATTCCTGACCCTTACCAATCCTTACGACGCTCCTGCAGCGCTGTTGTTTTTCCATGTGAAAGTCACCCTTCATTCTTTCTAATACCCTCCGCCGGATACAAAATGAAAAAAAAACCCCTTTAAAGTTTCTCCCATCCTGGCACAACATGTAGAAAAAGCACAGAAACAGAAGTGTGCTTTTATTTTGAGGAAAACATCCTTGATTTCCAACGCTACCACACATGCACAAACGAGCAAACCCACCCGGCCCACCGACTCACACGATCGAAGAGTAGCGTGTCGTGATGTATCATGGGCGTGCGAGTGAAAACAACAACAATGACTAACCCATAGTGCCAAAGAAACGATACCAGACACAACAACAAACCTCGAACAAAAAAGCTCCATTCGATGCGGTTGGATGCTAAATTGAATGTATTTAAAAGGATTTATCGTCGGAGTGTTCGCGGGTGTGTTGTAAATGTTTTCCATTTTTCCACCCCACCATTTTTTCCCCGGTGCTTTCAATTGCACCGGTGATGCTCTTTCGCTCTATCTCTCTCTCCCTTTTGGGAAAATGCACGATGGAGTGTGGTCTCTGTTTATCATTCTAGAAACAAGCGCTTTTTCCCATCGGTTTCAGTTTTGGTAGAAGTTTCCCGCTTGTCTTAATCCTGTTTGGGGTTTGCTTTGTTTTTTTTTTGGTTCACTCTTTCTCACCGACCATGTAGCCACCCTTCCTGGTGGCATTTCGTTACATGAGGTTTTGTCGAAAAACAGCAAGCAAATAAGTGCAAAAAATCGCGATTAAGCTTCCCACTCACGAATGCACGTTGTGCGAACCGGCAACGTGGAAAAGCTCGAAGAAAACGACCATCTAACATATCCTTTCCATACGATGTGTTGCGGTTTTACGGCGACTCGTGGGTAAAAGATTTGATGCGAAATTTCAAGGGAAAACTTTTCCAACAAAGTCGCTTTTTTTTCCACGCTATTCCGTGAAGGGATTGTGCGGGTGCGTCTTTTGGCCCGTTAGCACCATTAGCATGCCATCTTGTACACAAGGCATTGGATGGGGCAAACTTTTGCGTAGTGTATGGATACAAAACAGAACGTGCTATTGAGAGAGAAAGTGAAACAAATAACCATTTCGCTGGAATGAGTACGCGAATGTGAAATTCAGTTGTATTTTTAAGGATTTAAATATTTTCGTCTTAATATAGCGTGTGATATTAACGGAAACGGGTTCCATATATATTTTTTTTTCAAAATATTTATGTTGGAAATGAGTAGAACCTTATTAAATAATATGCTGAATGGAAATAGGCGACACATCGATATCAAATCTGAACGAAATTCTGCGCTATTTTACTACGTCAGACTATGTTGACTGGTGGGGTCCAGTGCGGTAGACAAGTAAACAAACAAATAAACAATTTGCTAAGTGTCAAGATATGAAAGTTTTTGTTTATCTGCAATCCAACGATTTCTAATTTCAATTGACGTATTTCACTGATTAACAAGCCAATGCCGGTCACCAAGCAGGATCGATTCCTACTGTAGCAGCTCACTGCATATTGCATGCAAGCGTAAATAGGAACACTCAACTCGCGAGTATAAATTATCTGCGTGAGCCTAGCGTTATGCGCAGATTCGCGATGTCACAGATTTATGTGATAGAATAAAAATTAGCTCTCTTGCTTCTTGACCAGCGAACCGATAACACGTACGTATACCACATCATCCGAAGGACACATTTTCCGCTACCATCGATCCTCCAAACTGGTGACCCCGACCGTTCGATTGAACAAACATCCGAAGAAGTGAATTCCTGCACGAGAATACCGCGTAGTGAACGACCGAAACCGCGAAAGATTCCTTTTGTCTCATAGAACCGTCACGTTATTAAGTGTGCCGCGATAATTATCACCCCGTGTACGCGTAGGTTACCGCACTCTTAGTTTTGCTAAAATGCCCGAGACAACGATCGACACCAAGCCGAAAGAGGAAGCAACCCAGATCGCCGTTACGCACACAAAAATTAACTTTCCAGATTTCGATTCCGAAGACGTTGAGACGTGGTTCGTCTGTTTAGAAGCAGCATTTTATGTCAATGGAGTTAAGCTAGATCGACATAAATTTAATGCTGTAATCGTTGCACTTGGCACTCGCGCGAAATTCTTCCATTCCGCCATCGCAAAATGCAATAGATCGGAAACGTCCGACAGATACGATACGATGCAGAAGGCTAGCACGTACGATCGCGAGCTTTATGCAATGTACGAGTCGGTACGATACTTTAAGGACCTTCTTGAAGCACGTGTTTTTTGTATTTACACCGATCATAAGCCACTCGTGACAGCTTTCCTCCAACGACCTGAACGAGCCAACCCTACACAACAGCGTCGATTATGTTTTATAAGCGAGTACACAACGGATATTCGTCACATTCCAGGGGAAGGGAACAATGTTGCAGATATGTTAAGCCGGATAGAATCCATCTTTTCCGAACCCATCGACTACGTCCAAATGGCGGAGATGCAACGAACGGATGCCGAAATCGCCGAGTTTATCCAACAACCTCCCGCAGGCACCACGATTCGTGTGAAACCTTTCATACTTCCATCGAAACAAGGCACATTGTATTGTGATGTGTCAACCCCTGAGATTCGTCCTTTGGTCCCGAAATCACTCCGTAAGCAAATCATCGCCAAAATACACCACATTTCGCACCCTGGCATCAGAGGTACAACACATTTGGTGAGTAAACGGTTTGTTTGGCCATCCATGAGGAAAGATTGCAGGAACTTTGTCACCACCTGCATTCAGTGCCAAAGAAACAAAGTAACCAGGCACAACCTCACCAAACCGGAACAGATTACCGTACCACCAGATCGTTTTCATCACGTACACATGGACCTGATTGGACCTCTACCTCCTTCAGAAGGCAATATGTATTGCCTTACAATGATTGACAAATTCACCAGATGGCCAGAGGTTGTACCACTACCCAACATGACAGCAGAGACGGTATCCCGAGCATTCATCGCAACCTGGATTGCGAGATTTGGAGTACCAGCTAAAATCACCACCGACCGCGGCAGGCAGTTTGAAAGCGAGCTTTTCAAAAAGCTATCTGAAACACTGGGCATCGACCATTTAAAAACATCCCCTTACCATCCACAGGCAAACGGTCAGATAGAACGTCTTCATCGCCAATTGAAAGCAGCCCTCATTAGCCATGATCGAGCCAGATGGACAGAAGCACTCCCGTTGGTGTTGTTAGGGATGCGCTCCACGATTAAGGACGACCTAGGAGCAACGGTAGCCGAGCTGACGTATGGCACCAACTTGCGTTTGCCTGGAGAATTTTTTGAGAATAGCAGTACTGTCCCTAACCTAACACCCGAGTTTATTTCGAATCTTAGAGCTATCATGAGACGATTGAAACCCATCCAAACATCCAATCATGACACTAACAGAAAAACCTTTGTAAACTCTAATCTGCAGTTTTGTAGTCACGTATTTGTACGCATAGATAACGTTAGACCGTCCCTCACGCCACCTTACGACGGTCCATACAAAGTATGTAAGAAAGGAAAAAAGACTTATACAGTAGAAATTAAGGGTAGGAAAACGGCAATCTCGATTGATCGCCTGAAACCAGCATTTTTGAGTGAATTCACCAAGCCACTCGCCAAACATTGTGATCAAAAAGATGTAACTCCCAGACAGCCGTCGTACCAAACCCGTTATGGCAGGAATATTTTTCGTCCACGAAAAAATTAAAGAAAGGAGGATGTGATGTAGCAGCTCACTGCATATTGCATGCAAGCGTAAATAGGAACACTCAACTCGCGAGTATAAATTATCTGCGTGAGCCTAGCGTTATGCGCAGATTCGCGATGTCACAGATTTATGTGATAGAATAAAAATTAGCTCTCTTGCTTCTTGACCAGCGAACCGATAACACGTACGTATACCACATCATCCGAAGGACACATTTTCCGCTACCATCGATCCTCCAAACTGGTGACCCCGACCGTTCGATTGAACAAACATCCGAAGAAGTGAATTCCTGCACGAGAATACCGCGTAGTGAACGACCGAAACCGCGAAAGATTCCTTTTGTCTCATAGAACCGTCACGTTATTAAGTGTGCCGCGATAATTATCACCCCGTGTACGCGTAGGTTACCGCACTCTTAGTTTTGCTAAAATGCCCGAGACAACGATCGACACCAAGCCGAAAGAGGAAGCAACCCAGATCGCCGTTACGCACACAAAAATTAACTTTCCAGATTTCGATTCCGAAGACGTTGAGACGTGGTTCGTCTGTTTAGAAGCAGCATTTTATGTCAATGGAGTTAAGCTAGATCGACATAAATTTAATGCTGTAATCGTTGCACTTGGCACTCGCGCGAAATTCTTCCATTCCGCCATCGCAAAATGCAATAGATCGGAAACGTCCGACAGATACGATACGATGCAGAAGGCTAGCACGTACGATCGCGAGCTTTATGCAATGTACGAGTCGGTACGATACTTTAAGGACCTTCTTGAAGCACGTGTTTTTTGTATTTACACCGATCATAAGCCACTCGTGACAGCTTTCCTCCAACGACCTGAACGAGCCAACCCTACACAACAGCGTCGATTATGTTTTATAAGCGAGTACACAACGGATATTCGTCACATTCCAGGGGAAGGGAACAATGTTGCAGATATGTTAAGCCGGATAGAATCCATCTTTTCCGAACCCATCGACTACGTCCAAATGGCGGAGATGCAACGAACGGATGCCGAAATCGCCGAGTTTATCCAACAACCTCCCGCAGGCACCACGATTCGTGTGAAACCTTTCATACTTCCATCGAAACAAGGCACATTGTATTGTGATGTGTCAACCCCTGAGATTCGTCCTTTGGTCCCGAAATCACTCCGTAAGCAAATCATCGCCAAAATACACCACATTTCGCACCCTGGCATCAGAGGTACAACACATTTGGTGAGTAAACGGTTTGTTTGGCCATCCATGAGGAAAGATTGCAGGAACTTTGTCACCACCTGCATTCAGTGCCAAAGAAACAAAGTAACCAGGCACAACCTCACCAAACCGGAACAGATTACCGTACCACCAGATCGTTTTCATCACGTACACATGGACCTGATTGGACCTCTACCTCCTTCAGAAGGCAATATGTATTGCCTTACAATGATTGACAAATTCACCAGATGGCCAGAGGTTGTACCACTACCCAACATGACAGCAGAGACGGTATCCCGAGCATTCATCGCAACCTGGATTGCGAGATTTGGAGTACCAGCTAAAATCACCACCGACCGCGGCAGGCAGTTTGAAAGCGAGCTTTTCAAAAAGCTATCTGAAACACTGGGCATCGACCATTTAAAAACATCCCCTTACCATCCACAGGCAAACGGTCAGATAGAACGTCTTCATCGCCAATTGAAAGCAGCCCTCATTAGCCATGATCGAGCCAGATGGACAGAAGCACTCCCGTTGGTGTTGTTAGGGATGCGCTCCACGATTAAGGACGACCTAGGAGCAACGGTAGCCGAGCTGACGTATGGCACCAACTTGCGTTTGCCTGGAGAATTTTTTGAGAATAGCAGTACTGTCCCTAACCTAACACCCGAGTTTATTTCGAATCTTAGAGCTATCATGAGACGATTGAAACCCATCCAAACATCCAATCATGACACTAACAGAAAAACCTTTGTAAACTCTAATCTGCAGTTTTGTAGTCACGTATTTGTACGCATAGATAACGTTAGACCGTCCCTCACGCCACCTTACGACGGTCCATACAAAGTATGTAAGAAAGGAAAAAAGACTTATACAGTAGAAATTAAGGGTAGGAAAACGGCAATCTCGATTGATCGCCTGAAACCAGCATTTTTGAGTGAATTCACCAAGCCACTCGCCAAACATTGTGATCAAAAAGATGTAACTCCCAGACAGCCGTCGTACCAAACCCGTTATGGCAGGAATATTTTTCGTCCACGAAAAAATTAAAGAAAGGAGGATGTGATGTAGCAGCTCACTGCATATTGCATGCAAGCGTAAATAGGAACACTCAACTCGCGAGTATAAATTATCTGCGTGAGCCTAGCGTTATGCGCAGATTCGCGATGTCACAGATTTATGTGATAGAATAAAAATTAGCTCTCTTGCTTCTTGACCAGCGAACCGATAACACGTACGTATACCACATCATCCGAAGGACACATTTTCCGCTACCATCGATCCTCCAAACTACTGTATGTGAAACAATGATAAAACTCCAATAAAATTGTTCTACGAATTCTTTCCTTCCGGCTGACTGCATAAAAATTCTTCCAATCCTGTGATGATTCCAGCCCGTGATTTAATTACATCTACAAATTTCACAACAGTAAAGAACTTCAGCTTAAGGGACGCTAACTTTACCACACTTCAATCGACAAAACTTTCGCTGATGTCTGGGCTTTTGGTTGAGCGGCAAAGGAATTCTATTGTAGACCGATAATCGTTTAGCAGCTATCAGGCATTCAAATGGAAGTAACTTACTTTACTGCGGGCTTAAATGCATGACAGACGTTCGGAGCCCGGTTACCGGTAGCACCGATGATAGTGAAATGGAAATTCCATTAGCACCTTCAACCACAATACACACCGCACGGTACATCATGCGCTGGAGCCGTAAGGATTATCAATCAAAACGCGTGGTACGTGTCCTTACGGTTGCGATTGCTTGCGTAATTGAGATGTCACATTGTGCGGTCAGTTTGGCTATGGCTTTGAGCGATCATGTTAATGTTCATGTCCGCTCCGTAGCTATTACGTCCATTAGTTACGTTGGTTGGGGTGGTTTGCGGGTAGGCAATTTATAGAGTGCTTAATGCAATGATGAACCACGCGGATGTATAGATTGAAATAGTTATATTAATTTTTTATGGTAAGAGAGGAGATCATGTTATAGTACTAATATCCAGTTAATTAAATATATTTTCTTTTTATCAAAAGTACATCAGCATAATTATATCTGTTACGCAACATGTACTCAACAGTATCAAGGTGTTTTTTTGTTACTTATTAAATAAATTTAATTAAGCAACAAATAAATCAAACAACGAAAATTCATTACGAACGAATTAAACACTGAAAAGTGGTGCTGAAAATTCGATAAATATCATAATAATAAAAAATAAATACCAGTACTACTAGTAGTGAAAAGATATGTATCCTGTCGACAGGAAATAATTATATTCACCATAGATATGCAGTGGTATACTTCTACGGTGGTACGGTTAATGAAATGTAACGCCTTATTGTCTACATATAAATAGCTTCCCAATTACACTGATGATCCGCTTAATCATGCTTGTTGCAATGGTGGAACTATAAATAACCAGACCATGCTGTATCTGTATCATAGTATTAATTAAAGGTCATGACTCGAAGTACACTCTGCCGCCCTGAGGTAAGGCAAGCTAATAATAATAACTAATAATAAATAACCTTTAACAGATACTAATTTTATCTACGAAAGAGTTTTCATTATCAGAAAGCTATTTCCTTCTTCCGACCGTAAAAGGTTGCCCTATCCCTGGTGTGGACTAATTATATACCTATTTCTAAAACTATTATTCTTCAACTAATTTTTTTTAAGAACAAGGTTTATTTTTAATTATTTAGTACATAACATAAAATTTAACCTATTGACAAAGGAAATTCGTAAATATGTTAACATAAATGATAGAACCAAGCCACAAGAACATGCTGGATGGATGGGACAAATGTTGGAGTCAAGCCCAAGACATCTTCCCTACCAGTGCTCAACGTGTCAGTAATTGAGTGCAATTAATTTGCGCCCCACCAGACGAAAAAAGGCTACAATTCGTTCTACTACAATATCGCACCGAACGGATTGGAGAAAGAAACATAGCAAACAGTTAGAAAGACCTTCCCCCAAATAGGGTGCCGGTTGATGCCGGGACGCATCACGGTTGGTGCAACAAATAAACCGAAATGTCCACCATCGCCACAACAGAAGCGAAAATTAATGGCGTACAATTCGTGGCGCAATCGTCATGCCAACCCAACATCCCCGTACGTTTTTGTACACCCCTAAACACTAACGAGCACACTCTTATTTTCCCGCGCGTCGCGTGATCGTTCGCGTGAAAGGCGGGTTGCTGCGGAAGAGTACCATTTATTTATTAGCGCTAAAGTCTAATTTGAACCGTTTGAGGAAACGGATAGTTGAAGACAAGTGGGAAGATTTTTGGACGCTACACACGCTCAAGATGACAACCGCTGACGATTTCCTTATTGTCTGGCCGTTTCGACCCCTTCCAATTGCATGCGTCCAACGTTCAACGCCGTGATCTGGTTGCGTCAGTTAACCACACGCTGATCAGCACGGCAACAACTGGGCTGCTGGTAAGCTGATTGTACCAAAGCGCGAACAATGGATGGCTGTCTGGACAGTTGAACGACACGGTTTTTGCGGTTGGCGTAAAGAACCAAACAAGAACTAACGGCTGGCGGCCAACAAATCGCAACTTCACACTCAGGCACTCGGATGACTTCCCTGTGCCCGGATTGTAGTGCCCGGTGTGCACGGTAATAAATCGGACTAATTTCAGTTGTGCGGTTAAGTGAAATGATAAATCATTGGGTGGCATGGAAAACCAATGTCCAAAATGCTTCTTGTTGGTTTTTCAAAGTTGTCGCGCACGTTTGCGAACACGATGGTGGCACCAGGCTGCGTTGGAGGTACCCACATCGGCCCCCGGGAAGTGTGTCCAATTGGAGGTCTTTGAATTGGTCATTCGGTCGGTTAGTGTGCGGTTAAGGTTGAGTAATGTTTTACTTTCATTCTTCAATCCGCTTGCCTGCTGGAGGTGGTGAACAATGTTGCAGGGGAAAAGAAATCCGAACGAACAGCTGTGGCTCGAGCTGGGTCTAGCAGTTGAAAGTGAAAAAGAACAATATCAAGTGAATCAACGGGTAAAGGACAACGGGAGACAGTGATCAAGTAGGATAGCAGGGTGCTTGTGCATGTGGTTCGCTTCGTCTTGTTAGTCATCGAATGGGGGGCAAAAAGACATGAAAAGAACTAGCATTAAACTAACTCAAAAAAGGAAAGCAAAGAACAGTGCTGGTCAGGCTGGTATTTCTAACCCACTCTTAAATCCTTCATGATTCACAGTACGTTTCCACTCCTTCATGCATCATTGCATCAGAAATACGAAACTCGATGCCGGTGGTCAGCTAGCTGACTCACTTATAAATAGTCATCTACCACTTAGGATAAGTCCATCCGTAGCGCGGACCGGTGCCGCGAGAAACCGGTTGGCAAGCTCAATTACCGCCTGTCAATCATCAAGCGTGACGCCCTTATGACGGTGCCCTTATGTGTGCGCACACATAAACGGTAGAACTTTCTGTGTCACTTTCTTTACCCCACCCACCCACCAACGCCATTCAATGGATCAATAATTTCGTGCAACCCAATTCCACCGGAAAGCACGAGTCGATAGCGACACCAATGAACGATGGGGACATTTACACGCTGACAGTTATTGATAAACCTATCTACAACTCATCAACCTGCGTCGTGGCGGCGAAGTTCTACCGTGTCCACTCTACTTTTATCTTTCCTATTTGCTATCAGCGCTTGGGTTCTACCTCCTGAGTGAGTGCTGGGTGTCATGATTTATGATTTGATTATAGCACATGATTAGTTTCGATATTCGAGTCATCTGTCGCCGCGAGTTCTACACCTTGCTCCTTCCTTTCCACGACATAGACTTAAGCTTCGGGTTGTCACTTTTGGCAGACGCCAGTGGGATGAGTAGCTGACAATGTGGCGTTATGACGTTGAGCAGTGAAATCTTTTTATCACATTTGCTGGACTAAGGCTGTCCGTCTTGGTGGAGATTCTGCTTACGAAGTTTTCCCAAAAATACCAACTCTGTGCGTAGGTTTTGACGCTTACCAGAAAAAGGTTACATCCGAATCTTTAATCGATTAGTAGATCTCTCGTAGCTATTATTCATGTGAGTTTTATTTACTCACAGTATCAATTTTCTATTTGAGCTCAACGACACTTCAAGAGAATAAAGCCAAGATGTTCAATGTCTGGAAGACAAGGGCATGATTTTTATTCCAGGCGTCAGCAAAGCCACTGCTGGAAAGCTTTTTCAAAGGAGACACCATAAAATGCGAATATATATCGAGTATTGTTTTTTAACTCCCAGAAAGTTGTGATACTAGCAGCAAAATATTAAACTTCCACTGCTTTGTATTTTAAAGGTGAATACCCTTTTGGTGGAAAAGCAGCATTTGTTATATTCATCTAAAATGGTTTAACTGGAACGGAAACCAGCAGGTTGCGTGTGGCAAATAAACAAAACATTAAGGCACGTGCGAACAGCGAAATGTGTTTCTTTTCCTTTTTTCGAGTAATGCTTTTTTTCTCCCTGGAAAACCTTACGCAGCGGTTGCAAACTGCGTCTTTTCCCCGAAATATAACTTTTACCGAGCTTCAACTAATTCGTCTAAATGAGTTTCTCGGTTCCCTGTAGCTCTAGTAGCACATCTTAATTGGCTACTTATTATCAGAAAAAAACGACATAATTTTATTTAAAATACCCCAAATTACCTTTTTCGGTATCGTTTGGGGCTCCGCAAAAGTCTCGCGGGAAGCTCGGGCACCCGAAAACTCATTACATTCCACTCGGGAAAATCTATGCTGCGTCTTGAAATTAGCTATTCACCCATGGTCTTTGGTGATAAATTTTAAAACTCCACCCCGTATCCGGAAGCTCCAAAAAAAAAAACCGGTGCTCAATGGCTGCTTAAACGCACGTTAAACTAGTCTACGAGAAGCGAATTTCTAACACAGAGATGCATCTCCTATAAAGCCTTGTAACAGGTTGAATTTTGGAAAGACGATTACGTGGAACGGATATTTGCATAAATCTTCTCGTCTAATTACTTTCTCACCCCCAGATGCTGGAAAGTGTTTCGAAGGATCAATAGGCTTCTAATCACAGTTGGCAATTTCTGAACGTTTCGTTCAGTTCATTGGTCCAAATATTCAATATTCTGAATCCAGCTTTTCAGGAGGATAATCACTTCCATTGCCATGCCGGAATAGTGGATGACACAAAGAGGTGAATCATATTTGCATTTACCGCCCGAGGAAATAAGGTTGATAGCAAACGAGCAGAGGATATAAAAAGTAAATAAGCAAAAGGATTCTTGATGGAAGTGAAATTTAATAAAACCTTTCACACAATCACACACACCGTCCCTCCGATGCGCTGTAAAAGGTTTGCTGAAGTTTCCTGTTCACTTGAAGCGCCTAAAATACGCAATGAAGAGGATAAAACAATTTAACGAGATCTACGAGATTCGAGAAAGGACGAGCTTCTCCAAACTGTGTGAGTCTGTGTGTGTTAAAGGCAAATAAAATCTGATTTAATGCTGGCAGAAAATTATATACCATGAAGCACGGTAAAGCAAAACCAACCGAGCTGCAAAAGGGATTTTCCGGTTTGGTATGCATACGATTTCACACAAACAAACGCACCTACTCCTACACTTTCGCTCAAAATCAGGATACGGCAGGTTCGTAGCGCCCTGCCTCTATCTGGGTGGTTGTCGTCACCTGAACGGTTCAGTAGCTTGCCGAAGATTGCCGGTTTTGCTGCCGGCAACAAACTTGCTGATTAGTGTTTATGTTTATGATCACCGAATCACCGCCAATTACTGGCAGGTGTTTGGCGAAAGTTTTACTTCTTCTGCAGGGCCTCCGTACACCTCGACACTCACGCCCCTCCCCCTCACGGGGCAACAGAACGTAATGAAAGCATTCCGGTGTGCGATATACACGTTTATGACCACCACAAATGATCGAAGTTTGCCCAATCGACTGGTGAAACAGATCGTCCTTGCACCTTGGGTGTGGGAAAAGGCACACGAACTGAAAAACGTTACCATCGGTAGCGCCACTTTACCAATCATAAACAGAATCATTTAACGGTTCTGCTTCTATCACGCCCGACCGGCTAATCGTTTGACTGAAGGGAAAACGGTGGCGCATTGGTGATGATTGTTTTATTGCGCAATAGAAACATTGACGTTCATTTTCGATTCGGATAATGTGCTGCTTTTGTTGATGGCCAAGGCGAAGGTGATGAATTCTTTCGGGGTATTTCGGATCGATGACAAAGTGTATCACATATACAGCTTTAAAACGTACCAGGTTTGACCGGACTATAAAATATATTTCAATTAAAGGTCTCGAACATTGAGTTTTACAGGTGAGTCTGAGCTTTCCTTGAAAACAAGAATCATTTGTGGATTGCATGTGGAAGTGGAAAGAATAAAGAGAGATGCTCATTTCGAGCTTTCTCGAGCTTGTGCAATTTGAAATCAATTATGGGCAAAGCTTTCATGCACTCACGCAAGCACAATGCTTTCCAACATAATGGGATAATACTATATACAGATTAATTGTTGTACAACATTCAATTCAGGACTCCGTTCTATTGAAAAGAAGAATTCAGAAATCCCGTAAATAAATGATTTCGTATCTCTTGAGGAATTTTCTCCAATATGTGAACCTATTTTTAAGCTGTATATCATTGAAACATACAGGAAAAGGCTCATAAATAGAACATTTCACATGGGACAACAAAATCCTACATTACTTCGGACATGTTTCGTTATCTGATTCGACATTGCCACCGACCCGTGAAAGGTTTTTCACCGTCGAACCCCATCTACCCACCTGTGAGGAATATGATTGAGAGTCCTTTGGCACGAATACTATCCCTACGTAGCGTGCATGGGTTCTGTCTTTATTTCTTTGCGATCCGATCATTCTACCGTGTTGCTTCCGCCATTTTTGTTTTGTTGTTGGTCCCCTTGCAAAACATTCAATAGTAAGAATTCGTTTCCACCAGCCATAATTCGGTCGGTGGAAAAGACATTTTCTTTTTCCCCGCCCGATTTCTGCTCAAGTGCAGTTGGGAAAACAAATTTCATAAACTAAAAGGACGTCGTAATTTTGTTTGCCCACTTCCCTTCACGTTGCCCGCTGTTTGTTGATAACGTTTAACACTCCATTTCCGTGATCCGTTTCATTCACCAGCGTGGACCCGTTTGGTGTTTCGGTAATTTCCCGTGCGTCCTTGCTCTTACCCAGTCCATTGGTGCGTGTTCCTTTGCAAGCATGAAATCGAAACACAACCACAATCATCAGACATCAGATGATACGTGAGCCTTATATCGTTCCCCACATACCGCTCGAAACTTCTCTTCGAGTAGAGCGATTTTTTGCACCATTTTCCACGGCATGGCATCGGCAAAATTAATTACCCGCGCACAAAAGTTACTCCATAACACATAATTTTGCCTGCTTAACGAGTAACGAACAAATGTGCGAGCGGCAAGGGCGATCCGGCCGACAAGGCGAGCCCTATTGAAGAGGTTTTCCAACGAGTTTCCCCCCCGAAAAATGCTTTCCCATCGGATGATTTTTTTTTTCTCAGGTTCTAGGTAACAAATGGAAATGGAGAATGTTTTGCTTATCTTTTCCATCATCACGCCATCATAGCGTGGTTCGCTTTCATTTTGTGTTTTTTTTACGACATTTTGAGCCCTGCCTACGAACAGCCATCACCGGCCTTTAATGCAAATGTTCTGCTTTAACAGTTTGTTTTACGTTTTGTTTAATTTCAGATCCCCCACATCGCCGTCAGTATCCGTTGTGCTGCCGCTAGTACGTTCGTTGTGAGAATAAAAATGTCATAAGCCGATTAAGAGAGGTAAGTGCGCTTTGATTTATGCAAACATCAAACCAACATTCGTTTATAGCACATATATAAAAAAACTGGGGAGGAAAAAAAAAACTTTTCGAGTATCATCTGTTGATACGAACCCATTTAGAAGCGAAAAATCAGCAATTAAACAGTTTTGCTTGAAGTTTAATTACATTAGTTACGAAATTGGTAAAAATAAAATAATTGCATGACTGCTACGCATTGTTTCTTCCCATGAAAATGTGAACTTTCCTTCGTCGTAAGTAATAAAATAAGCGTCTGTTGGCTTCGCCTGTCCTCGACTGAACGTCGTTTCTTCATAAATTACGTTCGATTTGTCTTTTATCGACTCGGGAAGCCACCGTTTTACACGTAATCCACCAGCAGCCACCAGTGTGATTGGTCCATTTGTAATCCTTTCCCCAAAGGGAACGATGAAACAAGCTACAAACATAGTCGGTTGCCACGTTCACTCTCTGCCAGACCTAGAGCCCTGTTTCTGGTACAACCAACATAGTCCTTCACACCCCGTCACAAGTTGGCGGAAAGAAGTCATTAAAAAGCTTTAAATATTATAGCACTCAGCATGTTAGTAATGGCCACTGGGAGAACGTCGTGCGTGTGTGCTTGTGTTTTTGTATTGGAAAAATCCACACCACCGTCGTAACAACATTTCGTTTCAAAAGAAAGCACAACATCGAACATGTCTTCTTCGTTCGAGCTGGTGCCGGGACGAGCTCCTAGGACTCAAGTGGATCGTACCATTTTCACCTTTTCCAATTTTTTTTTAAACAGCTCCACCACTTTGATCGAACAGGAAAGCGCTTCCACAGCGTTTCCGCTGCATGTTTTGCCCTCTGGTGTCCCGTGTCCTGATACTGGCGAATTAAATTATTGCCTGTAAATATCGTTTTCTGTTTGCTTCCGGTGCTTACCACTACCACGACGAAACAGACGATGCCCGCCCGTGTGAAAGAGTGGCGGCGTTTGTTTGTGCGATAAAATGGAATCGATACGACACGAACACAACTGTTGGGCTGGATGAAATGGTGCACCGTTTCCACCCAAAGCCGTGGGTACATGGTTCACCCTTGAAGGCGTCTGTTTATTTTATCACCGCTTTTTCATATCATCCTGTCTCTCCCCCGAACCGTTCCGGACATCGAAACAGGACGTTTGTGCGTTTCTGTGCGTTAAACCAATGAAGCCATGAATCGAACGACATTTGTGGTACGGAACAGCGTGAGAAATGGCGATAGTCCGCAGTCTATCTCGGCGCACTGAGGACATTCGATGCGTAAAGGCAAACGGAACGAAGTGATGATGGTTGTGATGATCGTCCACAATCGGTTCCACCTTTACGCAAACGGTTATTATAATGGGTCTTTGATATCCTAACGCCATCGACCGAGAAGCTGTCTTTCGTGGGAGCAGTGCCGTGCTTCGGTTACGACGGAACACAACGATAAAGCATCTGCCCCTGCGTGATTTAATTAACTGTTCTCGAAAGGAGTTCCATTCACTTGGGTGAATGTTGGGGATTCCTTAGGTTGCAGGGTGTTTTGTGCTATGTTTGAGGTATATATGTGGAGAACAATCCAATAAGACGTCAAATGGCTTTAGCGTTGGTTGCTATACTGAGGAAATGATCTGCATTTAAAACAAATATTCTTGAGACTTATTTGTCGCGTTCCATTTTGTGCCTTTTTTATTAAATATAATTAACGTCAAAAGAGCAAAAACGCAATACGGCCTGGCCGTTCTTGAAGAAATATATAAAACAAAAACATTAAAAGATAAAGGTATGACATACGTTAATCTAAAAATAAAACAATTGTTGCAATTTAAAATAATTGATGTACAACATAATTTTTAGTTTGTTCAGAGCACTTTAAAACAAAATAAAATCGTTTTTTATTTACCAAGTAAATAAAAAAAATCAAAAAAACATTAAACATGATGATGAAAAAGAGAAAACAGTAATGTATTAATGAAAAGGCACACAGGATATCGAGAAACTGTGAATATCGTTTTAAAGCAAACGCATGAAAGTGTTAAGAATTTACGTAGTTTTATTGATATTTTTTTTAAATTGGTATCACTTTTAGTAGTGAAGTTCTAAATTTTTGATAGATTAATTAGATTAGATTAATTAAATAGAATTTGATAGATTGACTATTGATTTTTTTTTTCAATCTAATACCTTGAAAAATTTATTCTTATTTTTGGAGATGCTAACTGTTTATCGACCGTCATATGCAAATAAAATAATAGCAATATTACAATTTTCGCATCAATTTTAATATAATGAATATAGAATGGAAAAACCGATCCAGATGATGGTGGAAAACCCCTGCAAAATTGCCAAAGAGGCCCATCAATAGGGAATGGAGTGCTCACCCCTCGGAATGGTTATACCTAATGAATTAAATGCTATTTCCGATTGCGAATGACATCGTTTAATGGGAGTATTTATCAGAAGAGAATCCCTAGAAGCCGTGTCCTATCGTTTTAATATTTCTTCCTTCCTTGCCAACGCGTTGGAAGGACGAATTGTTCAATCGTGCGAAAATACTGCTGACTAGGTACCGTCCCTTGTCACAATCGGCAAAGTATCACGTACCAACCATGCTCTTTGGACCTTGCGTCCTACTTGCGTACATGGACGGCGAGCTTTTCTCCTCGTTCCCATGCAAAATCCACCCGCCTTCAAAATGCCATAACGTTCCGTCATCGTATTTGTTTCCTTTTTTCCTCGAGCGTGAGATGACGATTTGCGCCCCATTTCAGCGTCAATGCAGCTCCAGTAAAGTGCACGTTTTATATTCCTCTTCCGTAGGTGTGCAACGGCTGCAAAATATAAACTGTACCGAAGGAACACGGTCAGCGGGCAAATAAAATTGTAACATTACGTCCCGTGACCGGTGCGGCGTTGGAATGTGGAGGAGCGACTTGTAATAAAATAAGAATCCAACCACACACACACGCGCTCTTTTGCGCCACCAATCCTCCCATGTTGTTGGTTGCCCTATTTGCAGTTCCATTTTTGGGTATGGGTCTGCATTTTTGTTCACCTTCGAATGCATACCCGGAGCCGTGTCTGGGGCATGTTGAGTCATTCGTTGAGGCATTCGTGGAGAAGTTTAAAGGAGTTGCAAACAAAAAACAAACGCCGAAAAGCTTCAAAACGTGCCACCTCAAGCAGCAACCGTCTTTAGACAAAATGAAGATTTAATAGCACCGTGCTCTAGCCAGTGCAAATGTGCATCCAGCAAAATTCCATTCTTCTCGGATGCACGCTGCATCGGGATAAATAAAATCTCTCGCGGGAAATAGGTTAAGATGGTCGCTGAATATAATGAAGCAAAAACACAAAAACCAGCAAAACTTGGCCAAGGCTAAACGATACGATTATGGCAAAATTGCGCCAGAGATGATTAATAAATGAGCTAAATGGAAGATAAAGAGTATCCGCACCGGAGTATTTTCCGTACTCCACTTCCGGTTCCACGAAGTTCTTATTGTGCATGTTGCGGTGCACGTTATTGAAATTTATTGGTTTAAGTCCTTTTGTTGTCGTTTTTTTAAGGAGCACAAATTATATTTTAGGTTGCATAAAAAGAGTAATCACTTTAAAAGCTTACAGTCATAAAATGTTAACTATGCACCCCGGGATACCACTGCTGATCGAATAACCGGAACACGAAATGAACCCTCATTTTCTGCTCCAGCTGGGTCAAAATCGTAAAAGGTTGGAAACTAGTTACGGTGCTTGGTAGTAATAGTATCATCATTACAAAAGATGACAACAAGGAGGACTACAAGCCCAAATGAAATCAGAACAAAAAAAACAAACTAAGTTAAGCTACAAAGCTGAGAACTAATACTAAAACAACTCTTACACTAGATAAGCTTTAATATGTTGAATATGTTATGAATATATGAATATAATATGTTGTGAATATATGTTGAATGAATGTTTCCGGAAGTACACAAGTAAAGATTTTGAGTAATGGTAAAAAAATTAATTAATCTTGTGATGAGATCGCAAGACAGAAGTTAGGAATATTTTCCATTGAGTGCACTTACCTGGTGCTGTCATCTTCCTATCCGTTTTCGTTTTGTTTGTTTCCATTTTGAGAAATTCTGTACACCTAAACAGAGAAATACAAACGATACAACGCATTAAAACTATGACGAAAGTTCCAACTATATCAACACTCGGTATTATTGCTGTATATCATGAAATACCAAGATGTGCTCTAGATTGGTGCACTACCCGACTGCAAGATGCAGCACGGAACGTCACTACGGTCACTCACGGTGAAGCGAATCCCGCAAGGTTCGGCCAGCAGGGAAAGAAAAGCCATAAAGTACACTTTCTTTGATCAAGTGAAAAACCGGTTCCGGCTGTTGCCGGTGGTCACAGTCTACGTGACATTGATATTCGGTTCCTTCTGCACCAAGCCGGGTAGGTGTATGGAATGCCCAACGGCACTCCGAAGGGGCAAGACATGACGCTAAACATGAGCGAACACTGCGCAAATGCTGTGGAACCGCATTCTTGTCGACCGATGCCAGCAGCCCTTCCCTGGTTTGCTGGTTGGATTAATTTACGACCTACCTAGTTGCAGTGTGCTACGGCTTACACTACTACTGCAGCATGTTTCGGGTTGGCAGCAAATGATAGGTTAAGTTGCCATACTGCCACAATTTCTCGATGTACACAAGATGCGCACCAGGTGGGAGCTAAGTGTGTGTGTGTTGCTAGTGCTTTGATAGGAAGTTGCCCTATGAAGCCCCCTTGTACCTCGGGATGGTTGATGTAATCGAATCATCAATTGAACGTACCAGCACTGCTCGAGACAAATGTAGCCCTCGGTAGCAACGAGGTATGCAATTGGAGAAGATTACGGCGTATACTGTGACGCCTGTATCACCTACTACAAGCGTTTTCTAAGTCCATCGTGAAACGGATGTAAACATACTGTGTAACTCAAACAATGACAGCTGTCATGATGCGTCTACCCTGGTGCCACAATGGAAATCTTCCATACCGCGTAATCTGACAGGTTTTTGGAATGAAATTCTTTTCAAACCAATGATGATCCACGTGGGAAGTAACCTCACGCCGAAATAGTTTCATAACAACTGCACCATGAGTTTCCTCTTACTCAAGCGGAGAAAGAGCTTTCTGACAGTTGCTATAGCGAGCTTCCAAGTCGAAATCCCAATGCGATGTGATCACTTTTCCTAAAGTGCAATTGATAGCGATCACACAAAACAATCACGTTGATCGATTGCGCGAAGCGAATGATATATCACTCACAAGCCGAAAAAACAGCCAACCTTGAGTAGCTGTCAGCTTAACGTGGTGCAAATCTTACATTCCAACTCATTTACGGTATCGCACCGATTTTGCATACAATAGTAGGAAAGAAGGGAATGGATTTCCCGTCACCTTCCGCAGCAACACCATCCCGCTCAGGGCGGGATGACGCTGACGTTACGGCGTTTGATCGTAACTCCCGCGTCTCAACCAGCACGGTGTGTTGTGACGAGTAATGCGTTTTTAATTCATTTCCTCCACAAGGGTTTCTTAATGGCTTCATTTGCTTTGATAATTATCATTCTGATTGGATGATCAACGAGTCATCCGGTGATGGTGTTCGATTGGTGACCGAGATGTCCCCTAGCTGATGCTTCTAGCAGCGGTCTTGTCGTCATTTTTATTGGAGGCCGGCGTGAGCGTCTTTTTCTGCGGAGTTGGTTGGATCCGGACATTGGTCGGTTGAGCTGTAAATTAATTATCTCTTCTCATCCGGCACAGTAGACCCAAAGATAACTCAATACAGCCGACTAGCGCTCATTTCCTGATGGGAAGATTTTATCAGAATGCTAGCACGACTAGCACGTTTCGGTTCCGGCCATCGTTTTGTGTCTGCCTTCGTTAACTCATTGTAATTTGATTGTTTCATGCTGTAAAATTGAAACAGAAAATAAACAAACGATTCAAAGTTCGTAGAAGCAATTTTTACTATTATTGGTTACTTCGCGCTTCCCTTCTGTTCTGCGAATGGATTCCATTTCGACGACCGTCGGATAAAAGGCCTGCGCTTCCTCTTTCATAAACGTCGCGCTAGTTGATTGTACCGTCGTGATTTTCCTGTCGGTATAATCGTCGGCCGAGAGGTTGAACAACTATTCTCAGGCTGTCAGTTGGTGCTGGACTTGCTGGCTGGTATCTCTCCGGACAATCTCCATCTCCGCAACGTCAAGCTTTTAGTGCTCCATTGTTTCACCAGTTTCGAAGCTTGTGGATTCACTTTTCGAATCGCAGATGCACACGATTTGATGCTCCCTTCCCGCTTACTGGTCACACAGCAAGATGTTCCCAGCTCGTGATGGTCACACGTGGTTGGAAGGTTTTTCCGTGTGCATCGGCCATGGAGACGAGGAAAGACGTGCGCGAATGACACTGTTCGGTGGGTTCAAATTTATTTTCACCGAAAACTTGTTTATCGACTTCTAAACATCCCACCGCAAAGGAAGGTCTGCTGTGGCTCGATAGCTCGTGTATGATTTGCAAACTTTGACTCACTATTAAGGGCTTCGCATGCTGATGACAACCAGTGTTGGTACACCGAACAGTGCTACTAATGTTCCTCAGAGCGCTGACTTCATGCTTTCTGCGCCAGTTGCGTAAAGTTTGGCGAGAGAGAGAGTGTCCCATCTGACATTACCGTCGCATAATCAACGTTCGCAAATGGGGAACTAGCACAGTGGGATAGTTTTAGCCAGCACACTTGATGCGAACACTCCGCCACTAACGAGTGCTATGAACAATGATCCGGAACAGTAGCGCCACGCTGCCGGTGGTCCACGTCAAACAAAGTCTTCACTGCCGGGACCGCATGCTGGCATTGGTAGCCATGCCACTGTCAACGTATTCAACTGCTACTACTCACGATGATCCACGAGTTGTCCAGAACAGCTGGGCGTTTGCTCGCAGGGACGGAAACTGCTGCTGGCTCGTGTTTGCTCTAAGGGCAAGAAACACGTTACCAAGCTCCTGTGCCGTGTAGACATTTTGCAAACTCGTTGATTCCGATCGGCAAACACGCTGGGGAAAGGTCCTCATGCGCTATACCTCGCCATGCTACTGGTGAGCCATAATGGAGCCATCATATTTGATTTTACGAAAATCTCATTTCAATTTTAACTCATTTCAAATCGTTTAACCGAAAACCTCATCCATAACTAACCGAGGCCCGCTCTTGTTACAACTTTGCGGGAGGTTTAGCAAACGCAGTGTAAAGCCTGCCAGCAGGAAGCTGTGCGTTTTATCTCCGTGAAATCGACTCGCGCGCCGGATCGCGTTGCAACTCCATCGCGGAGGGAAGTTTGCCGCCGGAACTTGGAGCAAACCCCAAGTGCGGAACATTTTGAGGGTGATCCTTTGCTTTTCACACATGGAAGCAGCAGTAAGTGTTGCGGTCAATGCGGTGTGGTTTGGGTAACATTTATCATCACATTCGCTTCACGCATCCGCTGCTGGCGTGTGGCTATTGTGTAAGAGAAAGGTCCTGACGCCACTATGTGGTACCTTTGAGTGAAGGATAGCTAGTAGTGGTGCTGGGTTATGATAAAATGAATGTCAACATTTTTGCATTCTTTTCCTTGACGTTCCGGGTGAACAAGTGAATTACAAAACATTTCAATTTACCAAAAAGGTTCTTCAGGTTTCAGAATGGCCTCCTAATTTGAAACCCACAGCTTCGTTTAATTGTCTTTAGAAATAAATTTAAAGTAATACAGCTTCTGGATATGGGCATTTCTACCACTAAGCGCAAAAAGATGGGAGTGATCCTCCTAACAACGGGATATTTAATTTCTTCAGTTCAACCCCATGACATTCAACGTCTAATACGTTCCGTAGCAGTTAGTTTATGACGCACATCAAACACTAGTAACCTTACAGAAAGGATCTACCCAAGCTTACGCCATAAAGCCAAATTTCAAACAAACACACACACACACACTCGCTTCGTTTCGCCAGAAAACCCAACCGCATCACCAAGATATTTGAATTTTCGAGACAATCCTACCCGTCTCGTGCTAAACCCTGTCCTGCCCCTATTGAAAATAATAACTCGTCATTTAGCGCCCATCATCGTTTGCCTCTCATTCAACTTTTCTCGCATTCAAGCATCCTACATCAACAACAGCAGCAAGGCACCACTTCCGACGATCCGGAAACGAGTTTAGATCCCAAAACGGGAGACACCCCCGTGCTCAAATCTTCCCATAAACCCACCCAACCCGGCACAGGGTGTCCTGGCTCGAGTGCGATTACGGCGTAGACATTCTTCGGAGCGACCGGCCAACCAGACTGGGTCTTTTCACAAAAAGGAGGAGTTTTCTTTTACTAAACGAACCCCGGGTCCCATTTTCACACCCGATGGCTTCCCTCGCAATTCCGAAAGGGAACTCTTTAGCACCATTTTCACCAGACGATCCATTTCCGGGAGTGATGTGCGACCGCTGGAAGAAACCATTCCCCAAGACGCACAGACAGACACACTTGCGGGACCGAGTGCCTTTCGGGTCGTTTTGCTTCCAACAAGTACTGCTTTTTGCATCCTATTGCGTGTGGGCGGGTGTGTGTGTGCATCTTTCTTTCAACCATGCATGCAGTTTCTCCAGCGCATCATGCAAGATGCCATAAAGGGCAATAGTCTCATCATGAGCCGGAGCAGTAAATCATGTGAGCTTTTCGGATATAATTTATCTTTCACACTCGACGCTCGACGCTTGAACGAACGTTCTTTTCCATCCATTTTTCCCGTGTACGCTTCACGCTGCCCTAGTGGAAGGTGCACTATCAGCTAGGGCATCCCTTTTGCTGTATGGATGTGCTAGACAAAGCGCACGAAGGAACTCGTGCTTTGTTTCACACGAGTGGTTGGGTAATTTTGCAAAATCAACTAACAGCCGGTAAACGGTTCCGGCTACTACGGCAAAAAGAGGCAGCAGACAGTCAAAAGGCTGTCTGCAAAATAAGCCGCCGGTAAGGCTTGTCTTTCCGAGAGCTTTTGATCGTTGAGAACATCAAATATCGCACTAAGCGTGTTTTTTTTTTTTTTGGATGGGATATCTGTGTTTCCTCTCGGCACATGTAGTTGTAAGCAAACTAACAAAAAACTGTTTAAAGAATATGATTGAAGCTGCTTTATCCAGTAAGCGGCAGAAGTGGTGTTTTATGAAACTCTTCTTATCGATAAATGCGCAACAAAAAAAATCATTTGAACCTAAGTCACGGAAGTGGGCTTTTGGTGAAGCTCTTCTATTTTACCACTACCCAAAGTCCCCACTCGAAGGTCAGTGGCTTCCCAGTGGCTAGCATGCGTGGCCACTCTATATACCGATGCGAAGTAAGACGATGCGAAGGCACGTTAGTTACTTCAGCCTTCAACCCATCAATTATCAACACCTTTTTGCACTCACCGCTAACGGTGCGCTCATCAAAACCATGAGCTCATCCGCTAGAAGTGGCGACCGCGGAGTGTTCTAGCGCGCAATTCTTGGGCAGGATGTTTAATGTGGATGTTGTTTTTTTTCCCCGCTCTGCTGTTCCCCAGAACTGCTGTGGGCAACGTGGAATGTGGCTTCTTCACTCGCGCCTTCGAACGGACGATTCACCGATTATCGTCATCGTCTAATTAAGCCGTATTTATGAGCCTCCATCGGAGCCTGATACGGAGGAAGCCCGTCGACCGAGGGTAAATTCCAACATTGACCGAGCACGAGACAGTGAGCTTGAAGTGTACGAATACGGTCTTGAACCTGAAACGCTGGTTCTTAGCCTCCAACGAAACCTTGACACATGCCCCCGAGCCATGGTTTCGATTGTTGAACGTTTCCCGAAGTGATCGTAGCGTCTTGCTATGAACGACGCTGATGCCCTCAGATGATGTTGGGTGGAATCGTGATTTCGCAAAAATCATCACCACAGTACACGCTCATCAATCTTTCCGAACCCGATCAGGCTGTCCTCTGCTGAATCCGAATATTGCTTCGAAATCGGCCAGAAATGAGTCATCGATATTTTGCCACAAAATACAATGACGATACGTACTGTTGCCGAAAAGGATTCCACATTATTAACGTTTGGTTTTGGTCGGTTCCGTCAACACGAGCCCAACCGTACGCTTCCTTCCGCGGAAGCTGCACCTGAACACTTGGCGACGTCAGTTTCGTATACAGTGCCGGTCATAACAACCGCAATTAGCACCTTACGGTTTCGTCCCGGACCCCGGAAGATTGATGACCGGGCGGGTTTTGTGAGCTGACGCGAAGAGCATCGCGGAAACGCGCCTTTCCGTGGCTCGTGTGCTTCTTTTCGGATGATTAAACGGTTGCCTTAGGAGTTTACTCCAATGACTGGCGTGGATTAAGAATCAATTTGTGTGACGACGGGCAAAAGGGCTTAACGCCGGTAGCTGAATTATGAAAATGTAATTTGATGGATATCACGGCGGCCGGTTCCACGGACACGATCCAGATAATAATAAGGCTTACATGACGATCTTAATTGGACGTCCGATTTGGAGGACAGGGCAATCAAATTAAGCAGACATACGTTTACTCAATCGCCGTTCCGCTTTATCTGAGACCCTAGTGAAGGACGCATGTGTGGTCCGATATTTATTTGTTTTCTTGCGTTTTTTTGTTATTATACAAATTTTAATATTTGACCTCAACTGAACTAAGCCATTTAGGCAACAATTTTAAATGATTTATGCATCATGTGTGGCAAATGATCGACTAAGAGTTGTTTTAAAATATGCCGAAGGTCGATAAAACATTAATCAAAAAAATAATTAAATAAACCTCATATCAATCCCAACCATTAATGCCCTTATTTGCGGTTTACGTCAGATTATAGGAACTTTTGCTAAGGTCAATGAAAACATAAAAGGTAACGTTTGATTTAGCTCTTTCTTGCCCCGACGATCAGCTGTTCCTATGGTTCCTATGAAACATACTCTTGCTGTCGTTGTCGTGCAATTGCACGTTCCAAGTGGCAAGCGCTGCTCAGATGCTACCGATCTTCAAACAATGACTTTTATGTTCAGATATTTCTCATCATTTGAGCAACTTTTGCCAACGCCCTGGGAAATAATGTGGGCATTTTGGTCGCAATCTTCATCTTTAGAACTTACATTACCACCTGCTGTTGTGTGGTTCAAGTTTTGCTTCTTTTCGTTTAATTTTATCCTGAGGGATGAAGATGTTAATTATACCAGACTTGCTATATTTGCCAGATATTAAGCACAATCTGCACGATGGAAAACTTCATACTTCAGATAAAGGACCTGCAAACCGGTTATTATACTAAACGTATAACCATATCAAATTTTGGCTAATGCGTAAGGATAGGTAACAATAGATTCACCAAAAGTTCTTTTGCAAGGGAACTCCTATCTACGTTGACAATTCACAATATACATTCAAAATGTTGCCTCAAATTTTTTAATTGGGCTATCATATATTTATGATGCTTTAAATCATCACCTTAAGTAGATAAAATTGTTAGTCATTTGGTAGTTATTGAGTTTAAACTCATTTATATTTTTGTAGAACAGCCGTTTTTTTTAGATCCGTGAGATCAAAACGGATATTGAAGCAAATATCCATTTTTTTTTTCAAAGAATAATTCGGCCTACGCCATCACAAAACTATGTACAAAAGATAAATACATCCCATCGTCCATAAACATGTCAATGCTACAATGTGTCCAATGTACAACCAAAACGTGCCGCACAATGTATCGCCGTCCCGGCAGTTGAAAGTGATAATGATGATTTTTATTACTAGCTCCCACGTATAGTTTGCACTGTAGTGTATGAATTTCCTTTGGAGTTTTCCATTTTCCTTTCCAAATGCTTTGATGTGCTGCAGTTGAATTTTCATGCAGCGTTTTGTTTTACGCCGGTGGGGTGTTCGTATAAATGTTTACGATGCGATCTAAAGGGTGACCAAGGCGCGGTAAAAACCACCATCGATAGATGAAACACACCGGCTACATCAGACTCCAAGCCTGTGCATGAGTGTGTGTGAATCTTTTCCAAGTGATGTGCACCAGATGTTTAGTGAACATCGATTTTATGGCCATTTTTTTTACTTTCTTTACATCCTTGCTCCGCAGCGCTTGGGAACTCCGTGGAACGTACCTTTATTTGTGTATTAAACGTTCGTTACTTAATTTATCAACCGTTTGGTATCCCGCAACGGGACTTAAAAAGGTAGAGGAGATCTTTAAAGATTTGTACATGCCTTGTTTTTGGCACTTCCCTTTACACACCTCCTAAAGTGGCAGTAAAGTGACAAATAATTGACATTTTTACTCAACACACCATACTCAAACAGTCGGTAGCGTCTGTTTCGGATGGGTGTTGCAGAAACAAAATGGAACAGATTTTTCCCCATGTAATGTACCTTTGATGTGATTATTGGTGAAAAGAAGAAATGAGCGTCTGTTGACAAATTCCCTGTACCTAATCGAGGAAAACTTGCTTTTTTTCTACAAAAGAAATTCCAATGCATCAAACTCACATTTAATAAAATTACTTTCAATAAATTGATTCATCCGCCACACAATAATTTCACTTCTCATAATGGAATAAACCATTACTCAGCCGCACAGATTTTTTTCCAGATTTCAATTTCCGTTGCTTGGTGGCGTACGTAGCGTATGAGTGATGCGGTTCAACCGGTGGGAGTCATTCTTTTAACGCACCTTCATCACTTGTCATCGCTTCACACACAGTTTGCCCGTTGCGAGCGAAACGAAGGATGAAGTTGCTATTTATTTTTCAGATAACTCAACAATAACACCGACGCAAAAGGGTGTGAAGCCGTTATGTTTTACCTTCCTTTTTGCGTCCGATTTTTCTCTGAACGGTGCTGTCTGCCCGACATCTCGAAAACTCGATTGCTACCCGTACATCTAAGTGCGGAAGGTTGGGTGGAATTCGTTGTAATGTATATGTGTTTTTGGGTCGCTTGTTTCATTCATAAACCCCAAGAGCATTCTCTCTACTTACTGCCCGAAACATTGCTACATAACTTCTAAACGCCATTGTGAAAAGTAAACTTTTCATTGTGAATGTTAAAACACAGAACTATTCCATCATTTACTACAAATCAATCTCGCAATCAACGCATTGAGTGATTGCAAAATAATATTTTTTAATCTTAAACATTTAACGAATTATTAAAGGATCGCCAAAATGTTTCTACAACGGTTTGATTATTTCTATTTTTTTTTTGTTTTTATGACCAATAATGTTTACACTGTGCTGCTACAAGGCGAATTTAAGCCCTTTGAATCCTGTTCCAAGAGATAGTACATGGCCGCTTTTTTGTTTTGTATTTGTTTCCAAAGCGAGAAAAGTTTGTGCTGAGTTATGCGGTGAAGTAAATATTAAGTACCATCTGTTCGTTATCGGTGCGACTTCATCAAACAGCAGTTGAGCCTGTCATCGATCGAACGTACTGCAGGAGCGGAAAATCAGGAGGTAGAAAAAAAAACGACACCCAGATTTAAGTGCATTGTGCGGGTCGTCCTCCGTTGCAGGGAATGGAAACAATTCAACGAAAGTGTCCGGCGGGAAGTGGGTTTGCAACCGAACCGGAAGTATGATTTATTCAAACCCTCCCCACGGTCGATCGGGTTTGCTGAGCGGCGACGAACTTGATGCAAATATAAAGGGAAACCCTCTGTGCAAACTGCAATCCCTGCCAAACAGGGAAGTTCATCATGGGCGGCTTAAGGTCAGTTTTTTGTACGGACAACTGCACCACACCACTCTTGTTAGCCAAACCTTCCGGTTTAAGGGATGAAATCCGATCTTCATAATTGAGGAAGAAAGCTGTTATGCTTGCACAAAACTTGCTCTACGCAAAAACCACTTCAAGCCTTTTCGGAGCGGTGCAAGGATGTTTCTAGCGTGCGAGAAGGATGGTACCTTCGCACAACTTTTCCTCCGCAATTTTCTAATTGATTGAGTTTCACTGTATCCTGCCTGGATGTGTGCATGTACGGCCGTGTCTGTGGAAGTGAAATTTCTTAAGCGATTTTGTGGTCCACTACCGTCATCGACCCGTTGACGTTTTGATGGTGAACCGATACGATCACTGCTTTTCTTCGTGTGTTTAGCACATTCAGACAGCCTAGTAAAACGAACAGACGATGCATACGCCCGGAAGTGAAGCGATTATTTATGGATAAAGTTGTCGGAACGTTAGATTGTTGACTGGATGAGATTAATGGATTCGTTTTGCAGCTACATTGCAATGATACGGAACAGTAAACGATGCCTAGTTGTGGTGAAGAATGTCACACATCTATCTCATTTTCTCAGGGTGATGATATTGTCGCTCAGGATCAAATTATTCTACCACGTTCCACGTTCTACCAACTAACTGCAAAACACATTACTTGATTAATGTATGAATGAGCCCCATTAAACGACACAAAAGAAAATAGAGGAAAACCAGGGAGGGGGCAGGTCTCCAGTAGGAGAATCTTTCTAATTGATCAGGAAGCATTATCCTTTGCCGAATCGTTAAATTAATCTCTTCTCATTCATTTTTTGCTTGCTTTGAAGCAAGAAGCACTGCAGCAGAAGCCAATTTTATTGCGTGTCCTGAAGGGAACAATGTTGCGCCAAAGGGTCGTAATTGAGTCGAGCAAAAACTTATTATCTGCTTTCACCGTTAAGGAAACTCAACATACAACACAAAAGAACATCCAACCAATCCAACCCCCTCACGCCCAATCTATTCACCAACAAACAGTAGCTCCGTAAGTTCTGCTTCCGTTTAAAAAGCAACGGAACGGAACCCACCCCAAAGAGACCGCACCGTTCCTCGAGATTCTGCGGGACTGCGGGAGTGGTGGCGGGATTTTTAGCGACGTGAAGGTTAGATGGTCTGTTCCGCCCTGGAAAGGCACGGCCAGAGTGCTTACTTTAGCTGCATTTCACACAAAGGCCGAACCGCTTCTAATTAATTGAGTTGCTAAGAAGCTTCCGTTCTTCCCGGGGACCTCCAACGCGCCCCGTGGAAACATTTTCTCCAGGCCCAAGCTGTGTTCGAACGCAAACGAAGGTACATTCGATCGAGTGGAAACTCATTTACGCCCGTAAGCGTGAATGTGAATGGCCACGTAACGACCACAGGCTGCACCCTGCAAAGAAGTGGTGGCAGATCCCGATGCGATAGTGCCTCAAGGTATGTCGATTCAGTTTGCCTGCTACTGGTGTAGACCATTGCATTGCATTGTCTGCTTCCGTAAGTGCATCCCTGTTTTCTGCTGGAGCTTTGCAGAAGCTTCATGCAGAACTTCTTCTTGCGTAATGCGCTGATAGTTATCCGATTATACGAGTAAAGGCAGCTACCATTTGCAGAAGCGAAGTAATGGGTGGTTCCAGCCTCGCCACAGGCTTCCCATCATGACGAATTCGAACAGAAACTGAGCAACTTTTTGGACACTAAGGCACACTCACAAACATCAGAACTGTTCCCGGCTCGGCTCGAACGCACGGCATGCATCATGCAAATGCTCTTATCTGGGAAATACCTCCAGACTCTCGGGCATTCCAGAAAGCACTGCAAATTCCTCCAACCCCGAAAAGACCCCTGTGCTTCCTGTGGTCCGGAAAGGAAGATATGTTATCGTATTCAGTTGCTAATGAAATTAGTTTCGTTATGACAGTGGCTTTGGTTTTGTGGCACATAAAGCGCCACTCTCGGCAGATTTCCAAAAGGTATGAGGCTCCGGTAATCCGGATATGAAATGAAATCGACCGGCTTCTGCTCGTCATCTCGGGAAGCGGAACCTCAGTCTCTATGAACCATGCCGGGTAGTATTCATTTTGTGTCGGTTTTCCGCTTTTCCGCCCTCTAGGCAACCACCCCCGCACACACCTGACGAGATGGTGTATGGCGTGAAATTCTGGACTAATTAGAAACAATATGCCAAAGCTTGGTACCCCATCCTGAGCATCCTCGGCGGACAGGTAGTTAGTACACGTAACGTGAGAACGGCTGTGCTTAAACCATACCGTATTTCGCATGCAGGAATATTTCAATTCTACAATCCAAATAGGGATAAATCTAATGCCAACAGCCAACGCATACGATGCAACGCTTCCCGGTTGCATTCATTCGACTGTTTGCTCATTTATAATGAGTTCCGAGCCTAATGTCATAGCCTTTTAATTACACATTTCGCATTCGGATGAACGGAATGCGTATTGTTTCAGTCCGTTTTCTGCTAACCGGCACGACGGCACGGTTCATGTTTGCCTCACAAGCTATCGATTGTTAAAGCACGCACCCAATTATTTTCCCACGTAATTATGTTCCGCTGCAGGGAGCGAATAAGAGTAGCTTTGGCATACGCGTCGTAATTGGTCCCGAAACCAAACCACCTGGTTCTGATTAGCGCATGTTGTTGGACGTTTGGATATTGGAGAACGATACGTGTTTCTAATTGCAGCCAAACGCACTTTCAAACCCAAATTCGGAAATCTAAAGTCGCATAATACGTTAATACCTTAATTGAAGAATTCGTGTTTCTTTGGCTGGCAGTTCTCGCTTGTCCCACGGAAGCTCTTGGGCTTATCTCATTCGAACAACCAATCTCAACCCATCCATCCAGAAGACCACCAGTTTGTGCGTGTTGACGTGTTAAACTGCCAATTCATGTTTTTAAAATGCCTCTTCGCGAAGCCCGAATTCGGAAGCTGATCCAGCTCGTCTTTAGCCAACAGATCCTCTTCCTACAAGGTCACATCAAGTGGGTACTTGTGAACGATGCCCAAAAGCACATACACGGGCATCAGTAGCATCATTGCCGTCAAATTAAGCAAGATGAGAAGCTGTCAGACGGTGCGATTGTCAAGTGTCTGCCCCGGGGGAGCACTGTGAAGGAACATAAAGTTAAGGTTCCTCATCTCGAGCGCGTTGCCCAAAAAGAAGCCAACAGTTGTAATTCTCTATCATTATGCATGTGTCGTCTTATCCTTTTCGCAGTCACGGCAAACAATGCAACAGGAGACTTATCAGCAAATCACAGCAAAACCCTCTCATAATCTCACTTCTTATCCTAACCTCCGCACCACCAAAATGACCTCCTGCTAGGTTCCACAAAAAAGTGTTCCAGGTCACGGTGGCAGCGTGAAAGTATCGCACCGCAAGACAAGACATGTGAAAGAATTTCTTTCTCGTCTCCCTTGATGATACCGGTGCAACCGGTCGCCACTTGTTCACACAACACCAAGTGTGATAATCACGGGGGAGCACTCGGGGAAGGCTATATATTATTCCCACACACTTGAGCAATCCCCGATGCTTAGACGAGTGGCATCAGGCGTATGGTCGAGATACGAAATAATGAGACACAGCGCTGCTCTTTAAATCGCACAACGTGAAGATATGCTATCCACGTGAGAAGGACAATCCTCCGCTCCGGTGATTTAATACGTGTAGAAGGGTATACCGGAGATACGCAGCAACTGTTTCCCTTCGCAAGATGATTATACATCTCCAGTGTCAGGTGTGTTCTGCTGGGTGGATGGATCCCGCGAGTGCCAGGTGAGATGATGTTTATAATTTTTAATTTAATCCAGTCACGACCTCTCGAGAACCGTCCCGGCATGGAGATGAACGGAGGCAGTCATTTTCTTTCTAATTGTACTACGCAGTGTTGGACAATCATTTGCATAACATTTGTTTTTGGTTAATCACACAAAGTCACACAAATCGGATGTGAAAAGATTATGCAACAATTTCAAAACTGCTGCTCTTGTTATATTCTTCACCGTTTAATGTATTCTCAGCTGATTAATGCTTGTCCACGTTGTGGAACTCCAAGGAAACATTATGTTGTTGCGTGTAATGGCATGTTTTTTGTTGGATTTTATCTGCAAACGAACTGTCACTCAATCTGACAGGTGCTAAACCCATTCCGGGCAGTTATGTTACACTGGCCAACTCTCTTGAGAAGTATTTTGCTCCTCTTCATCCACTGTCAGGTTTTGAGCATAATGACTCGCCAAAAAAAAACATCAAGAGTAATTCTCATCACGTTGGAAAGGCTCTGCTTCAATATTTGGAAAGGAACACAACAGTTCATTCTCTGTACTGTTTTTTTCTTCTTTTGCTGATTCAAGCAGCAATAGCAAGTCTAGCATTTAGTAAAACGTAGAACGATTATGCGACTCTTATCCTCCCGAGTGATATCATGCATTTTGAGGCCATTTGCTGTTACCAGTGTGGTCTGACTAAGAAGCCTACTAACCTCCAGTCGCTTTTGTTTGCGTCTTACATAAACAGTCCATCTGAATTATGGCGAGTGCCCGAGCTTAACCTTCACCAGACGGGTCAAGTTTGGCTTTACGTTGGGAGAGCTGGAGGCATGGGAAGCCCTCAGGTATTTTTGCTGCACTGCCCTTCCCGCGTGGTGAAGTTCGTTTCCAGTTCTGTGTACGATGGGTAATGAGTCACGATCGGATCACTTGAACGTACGCAAGTAGAAGAAGCAGCTCAACGCTGAGCCCTGATCGTTCTATGATTGATGATGTAAACCGAGATGCCCAAGAACTCGCTAGTGAGTAAGAATAATGAACCGGAGGTGGCCCGAGCACGGAACGATAAAGTAAAAACAACATCCTCAGGGCAAATGCAAGATCGAGAAACTTGCCGCTCGCCGCTCGGGATAGGTACCTCCTGCGGTGGTCACCGCATGGTCCGAAAGTCGATACAACATCAACCCAACAGCAGAACTATCCCAGAATGCGAAGACGTATCGGAAGACTCACAAAAGGGAGGGAAAAAAGTTTTGTATCAACAGACTGTGTGAATGTGATTCGATGTTGAAAACATCCCTATTGTGGGTTTCTTCCCTTGCCATGAATGCATGTGTGTGCGTTCGACACACCATTCGAAACTGACCCGCCGTACACGACCCGCTTCAGTATGGTACACAGGAAAAGAAAAGTCATCTTGAAACGGATGCGAAAAGATGATACGGGAACGATGAAAGCGGTGGGGATTTAGCTTGCAGCATAAGAAAACTGTTGAAAAGAAAATCAAAACAGTATTCGTGCAAATATCTGATTGTAAGGCTGGCTTCGGAGATTGTTCCGTATGGCTTTAACTTTTATCAAAGCCTATTTTCAGCCATTCTTCAAGCGAATTGAATGAGACCGGCTGCAACATCGACTACAATAAAAATAATATTTTCATTGTCTTTTTTTTGCATTCGATGCACTTAAAAACTGCAATGATGGCTAAACAGCTAAAATAAATATGATGCCTTCAAAACTCAAACTTTGGAATGTTCCAGTGTTGTCTGGATCTGACATTGGGGTGTTTTGCTGATAAACGCAGCGGCGAAGACAAGCTTCGAAAAGGAATAACATAATTTGCATTTGATTATCTCCGTCGCATACTTCAAACTCCCACCTACCTGCGCACATTTGTCACCGAAGCTCATGTCCGAACGGGCCGATACGAACATCTTCGTCCGGGATGTGTTGGAGGCGAAGTTTATCTGCCATTACGTAACATATAAACGCACGCGGAACACGCGTCCCAATCGGATCGTGTATTCGATTATTCAACCGACGCTTTCGACGCTTTCGAATATTCCGTTTCTCACTTACACACGCACAGACACTACTACCGCGGACGGCAAACATGTTTTCTGAGGCTTATCGATTGCCGAGACGACATCACGCTTATTTGCCCAATATTTAACGCCCCTTTCATCGACACGGGAATGGCAATGAAGCGAACAAATATCTCGAGCAAACGGGCGGGCAAGATTTTGCAGAATTCACACTGACAGTACAATAAACAGCGACGTTTTTAAAGATCTCTCCGGCACATTCCTGCCTCAAAACTGTGCCATTGCGTTGAGTCACTTTGGTTGAGTCCGTTTGATGCTGTTTGGTGACGCAAATTTACCACACACTATATGCAGCACCGAATGTGACGGATGTACCCGCACAGATGCAGACACAGTATCTAGATCGAGGAGTACGATAAGGTCTTATCTACGTTACCATGCGGAGAAATCTTCTCGGCGTAATTTGCAGTAGTCGGTCAAGATAAAAGTAAGTCAAAGGAAATCGTCCATTGTTCTATTCACTACCTTAAGCGCCTCACTACCTGCGGCCTTTCCGGTCTAAACGAAGTTAATGTAACTGTGGGGCTCGGATAAAAGAATTGCACGTCTGACCGGAATGAGCGTACTGAAGCCTTATGCTAAAATCGATTAGCTTTCACTCGAGCTTAGCACACGCTCACACGCAGAACCAAACATACATTGACCCAAGGTGATGGTCAGTGCGTGCGATAACACTATCTTCCTCTCCGTTGGATACAAACATCGAACCACTAGAGCACGCACCAGCCTGCACAGACACACGTGCGAAAGAGATGACAGATACGAATTCCTTTCCACATGTGCACCTGACGCCGCACCGAGTGCAACGGGTCGATCGTCCGATCGGATCGTATAAACGCATCCTACCCGCACTGGGTCTCAAAAACCCAAAATCAAAGTCGACGCACACCAGCCCACGGCAGGTTAAGCCGGTTTTCCTGCTCGGTTGGTTTAAGAGAGGAAACGGGAGAGGGATAGTGACGATAGCAACGATGGAGAGAATGAGAGAGTGAAAATGAGCAGCACAGCGCTCAGCTGCCATCTCCGGGCAGGTCCGGATCGTCATCACGTGTCGACGTCATCGTTGTGAGGGAGGTCATCGATGGAGACCCGCGCGTGATCTCCGTTGCCGTTATCTCGCGTTTCGCTCTCGCATCGTTTGCTCGTTTGCTCCTGCAGGTTCTCTCGCCCAATGTTTACAGGGACCCCCGTGCGTTCAGAGCGTATCGAAGATCGTCATTCCGCTTCGCAGTACGTTGTCCGGCGGTTCGTTCTGTACGCGTCGCGCGTGTTAAGCGATCTCCCACGGCAACTCGGTGTGTATTTGTGTCTTAGGCGACAAGGAGCAACAGAAATAAGAAGAAACAAAACGCACCGTGCACGTGTGATTTCGATGAGGAAAAAAAAGTTTGCACTCAAGAAGCAGCGCCAGAATCTCCTTCAGTAATTGTGTTCTAACTGAGTGCGGGTATGCGAAGTATATGCGAAGATGCTACAGCAAATCAACCATTGATCACGTTCTGCTTTGCTGTAAAGTGCCCAAGTGATTTTTGAAGTTGATCAAAGCGAAGCGAATCGTGCATACAACACAAAGAGTAGCAACGAAAAAAGATAAATTAGCGTGTGGTGTGCCTCGTTTTATCACCGAGAGGAAGGGAAAGATCTTGGCATCGTAAGATTTTCTCCATTTTCCACTTGTGCCTTCGAGTGCCGAACGCAGCGACGCGTAAATCTAAGCGAATGAGTGAGTGATGAGAGGAAAATTGCAGCATCCGCAAGCAAATCTGTGTTTTATAAGGCGAGAAAGATCGTTCTTCTTCTGCTGGCTGGTCCGTGGTTTGTGACTTCGCCAAGCAGGCAGGGCATCGATCTGCAAATTGAAGTGCTCAAGTGTTTGTGCGTATTTTTTGTTTTTTGCTGTATGATTTATATTTTTTTGCTGTGTCTGTGGAAGCTGTATTTTATGTTGTGCGAATGATGCCGCGATAAGAAGCAAGAGTGTTTGAAGCGACGAAATTTTGATTTAAAAAATAAGTCCTCTGTGTCGTTTTGAGTGTTGAGCGGGCATCAGGCCGCAGACGGGCAAGGATACCTTTCCCATGGTTGGCGTTAACCTGTAGGTATGTGTCTGGTTGCTAGGTACACTCGGGTCTGCCGGCAGTGTGCCTTTTGTTCGGTGGTAATCGATAGCCAACCATCCTTTAATGTTATCTTTTGTAAGGTTTCCATCATCAGGGTTGTTCCGTAACAGAGACCCACACATATAACCAAACAAGCAAAGGATCTCAAGGACAAAATGGGGCTGGGAGTGAAAGATGAAAAGGACAGATCAAAACGGAACCATGAGAAAAAGGTTCTGTTTACAACATCGTCAGAGTTTTGAAATTCCACACATGTTTTTTTTTTCGTTTGAGCATGATGTACAGCCGTCTATACGTACACAATTCAATGCTTGATTATGGAAACGTTTATATTACGCTGGCCGTCCGAACTATTCGGGCTAATCGTGCAAGCTTACTGATAGCGAAAGGTCGCTGTGGTTGATTGGTATTAGAAACAACACGATCGATTACATGTTTCAGCTCTACGCCAGTGACTGGTTTGACGTCTCTAGACCCCTTATGGAATGCATTGGAAAGTAAATGAGGTTGATAACTGACCGTCCTATCGGAGCATTGAGTTTTTACAAGCACAAATTAATCAGTTTAACTCGTGAAAAAGACGCGTTTAAACGGTTAAGTTTTGTAGCAGCTTTTTGTCCGTTTGTCGGTACCGTCTACATCAGATGGTTCCAACTTACTCTTCCGGGTGATCCTTCCGGGAAGGATGTTCCGCTTTTCTTCTTCCTTTAGCAGAGTTACTTCACTGGGTTCAATTGCTTCGCTTTCCTCTCTTTCTGTTTCCCAAACGAGACGTCAGCCTTTGTAATTATAATTGTTTCCTTATGCTATAAAAAAAAACTTGACTATTCCACGCAGTAATGTCTAGAGCGCAGTCTCTTGAATGTAAATCACAGAAATAACGATAAAACTCCGTTCGCAACCATTTATCTGCCCTTGCATGAATCATTGAAATGCTTCACTCGCGCAATTTCGTATTCGTGAAATCTCCATCGGCGGTTCTCACTGATGAGTATGAATAAGTTTCTGTACCTTCTGTGCAGGGTGTGGAGCGTTTATTGTTTTCGTGAATTAAGCATGATTGATATTTATTTGAAGAAAAAAAAAAAGGAAAACCAAACCGATTTACCACACTGCAACTCGCTCACTGTACACTGTTATTGTGCAGCGATTAAACATTTCCTGCACCGACCACAATCTCGGCCCGCGTACGTGATTTGTTCCCGCGGTTTGCTCAGCTCAGCAATTGCACCCATACCCATCCACGTTTGGCCTCGAAACACAGTTTCTGGCACCGAAAAGTGGCCTCCTTCCGGCAAAAGTTACACGAAGCCTATCTGTGGGTGGATCGGGCCCGATCCTCACCGGTGTTAACTGGACGCTTGAATGTGCATGGGGCGTGCCGGTGCGTAGCGTAAAATATGTAGACGATACCGATCTTCCGATCGGACAAAGTTTTTCGCCTACTTTTACGTATTAATAATTGCTTGTAAACACATCCGGGCGAAAGCCGTCGCACGATTCGATACGAAATGCAAGATGTTTCAAATACATTCCTCCAATCCCCGTACGCAACTTGTCTGCTTTCCTTTCATTCTCCACGTGATTCGTTTTTTTTGTATAGTAGAGTGTATAGGAGATGAACAAATAAATAAACAACGGTTTGTTTGAAATTTGATTTCATATAAAACGCACGAACGCGCTAATGTGACGCAAGTTTGTAGAGCATATTTGTGGACACGTACGCTGCCCGTAACGTTTTTTCGTACCGGGGAGTTTCTCCCTTAGTGTACCGTGGAGAGGTTTAATCCCCATGACCTCGTTGATGGCATATTCGGAACATTAGTCGACAGTTTGAGTCATGCGTAAACCTTTTATCTTCATGATTAAATACTTGCTTTTTATTAGCGCAAATCAATCGTAGCAGAGCAAGATATCGTTTAGTGTAACTTGCGTAACTGAGCTTGAAGAAGTATACAGAATATTTACTATGAAGTTACTTCCCAGAACCTGTTTCCACCCATGGTTGATTGTATTACTCTCGTCCAATTAGAGATGTGCACGCTGAGTAGGAGTGAGTGAGTGAGTTGAAACCTTCGAGAGAGTGAATAAGTATAAATCAGCACGAAGAGTTTTTATGACTCCTTCAACCACTCTTTTGTGCCTATACTCACTCTCACTCTCTGTGCCGACTAGAAACTCACACAGGAGTGAGTATAACTGTTTTATCACTCGTTGGATTATAACATAATCACTCTGTAAGAGTGAGTTAAACTGTTTTATCACGCTTTAGATTATGATCACTCTGCAAGAGTGAGTAAAGGTTTCAAATCTTTAAACCCACTCTTTGACTCAGATTCAAATCATTGAAAAGTGTGATTATTCTCATCTCTACGTCCAATCTCCGTCGTTTTATCGAAAATTGTGGCACATTTGTGATTTCATGTGCTTCACATCGTCATCCAATGAAAGCGTCCAGCGAAACCACCACCGTCCACCGTTGCCCCCGGACGGTAAGGAAATGCTAAGCAAACTAAATACATGCGGCAGTGTGTTCACTGAATTTCCAAGGAAATTGTAAACCCTTTCCGACCGGCCTTCAGCGGCGTGTATCGGCATGGAACGTATCGTGAAGCTGGCAGTCACCGTAGCGCGTTGCTCTGGATGCAGATGCAACCGAACCGAATGCATCTTGCATACGGTCGTCGCATTACGCGTTGATTTTTTTTTTTCGTCTGTTTGCTTTGAAATTTGTACTGCCCTGCGATGGGTCGGTAGTGTATCGGCTTACACAGCATGTGCAGCGCCGGGTTGCCGTCGTTATGTCACCGGCACGAGATACGGCTAAATCCCGTTTTGCCAGCCAACGATTACAGTGTTACAGTTGGCCGTGCCTTTATTTTTTGTCAATTCCTCGCTTACCCGTCACAGGGTTGTCTTCCTTCTTCCACAGCTAGCACGTTTGATTTACATCGCATCTTGCTGCAACATTATGCTAGCCACCGGGTACCCTGCTTTCCGGTAGAGCTGGTGACATATATCAACAAACTAAATCGGTAATGATACACACGGAAGCGGGGGAAAAATCTCTCTCCAACACACACACACACTCGCGCGCCACACAGAAGAGGAAAGTTTCAGAAACCCTCTTCCCGGATTGTTTGGCTGAGTCGAGGTTTCGAAGGCCAATGCTAATTTTTATGTAATCCCCGCAGCAGAGCGACGGAAGCCCAAAGCCGCAATACATGCAGACAAACTGGAAAGAGTGACCACAGTGACATGGCGGTGTGCAGGCGATAAGTTGCCGTGATTATGAAATCTAAGATGATTTGGGGGGGTGGGTGGGGTGGGTTACGGTGGATAAATACGGAATTCAGATGCATATCAGGCAATTAGTTAAATTTGCATGGTTTCATTTACGAATAAAACTCGCTTCTGCTTCCCTATTGGGCGGGATTGCTTAAGCAACCTGTTTGGGCAGTTGTTTTCCTTATCGAAATGGTTTGATTTGATTGGCGAATGGGCAACGTGTAGGTGATTACCAGTGTCGTCTTTCTTCCTTGAAACTCTACGTTATGTTGTGAGTTGTGAGCTGATCGATAACTTTACATCCCATTGGATGTCCTTTACCAGCCTTATGAATTCACTTTCTCCTTGGTAAACTTCGTGTACAGAATTATTGATTTGAAATGATCAGTTTCTTGATGTTTCAGTGATGTAAAGATTTATATTCGTCGGCAGATCTTTGGTAGTCTGAAACTCAAAGAAGTATTAATGAACTTACTTGACTCCAAATTTTTAACGGAGAACTTTAATTCTCATTCCAAATTCAAACTTTAACGGTAATGAATGTTATGTGTTCGAATATGTAACGATCACACAGTAAATTCATTCATTACACTTGTTTTGAAGTTTCAGTACGGCACGGACGCAACCTGTTTTTAAAAAATGTGCAAACTCACCAGCCGGATATCGGTACTGTTTCTTATCGGGCCCAATTGTGGTTCATTGTGTATGCACCGATCGGCACCGGGCAAAACGATAATATTGAGCAGCCCCGAAGGCTAATCACTATCCAAACCGTAATGATACGGGCCGTTCTTGACATTGACATCGTTACGAAGCGTTACGCGCCGCCACTAAAAACCACTGACCGGCCGGGGTGGGTGGGTTGGTGATGCAACACACTTGTTCTGACCATTGATGGATCGGCGTTATGCAAATGGTTGCTCGGAGTGATTGAAACCGTTCGTGACCGGTGTTGCAGCTTCACGAGATCCTTCGCGTTGCCAACCGTGTTCGTGGGTTCCCGAGCATACACTGAGCGAGGAGGTGGTTGCTAGGTGCGATAACGTGGATGTACCGTAAAGGTGACTGCCACCATCGCCGTAGAAGGCGCCTCACAGATGTCAACGCCAAATTAGAATGACCATCAAGCAGTCGCAGTCGCAGTTTTGGAAAGGTGTCCGCAAACATTTATTGGGATTTATCGGCCCGAGGGGGAGAGACGACGGAATGGTTTGTGGTCCACAGTACCTTCACCCGGTCACGTCAATCGTCTTGCATTCGCATGCATGTCACAAAGACGGAAGCCTCGACTCCTCCCCAATGCGTACGTGTGTAGTACTGCTACACGATGCGCTTTTAGTGTCTAATTATGTCTGCCTCATTCATCATACCCATATCCCAAGCTACGGCAGCGGGTCACAAGTATGGTTTTTAGCTACGAACAATTCCACATGATTGCCTATTAACGTGTTGTGTTGTTCTTTGTCGTTGCAGCTATTCCGGGGTGCTTTCCATCGATGCTACCAACGTACGGCATCAACACGCCAACCGTGCACACCATGAGCCAGCAGCCGCCTACCGATGCACCGTCCGCGTACGTCCAGCAGCGACCGAAGCCAGTCTGAAGGATTGCTCCAACCACGATAAAGGGCGCCCGGCAGGGGTTCGCAGCAAGTTGCAAGTTTAGTTGCAGCAACGCCCCCCATTAGGCGTATCAATTTTCATCTTCCTTCAAACCCTTACACACACGCACGCACCGCGACTGTGAGTCAGCAAGGCCATCGCCACCATGTCGCACCGTATGTCGCCAAAGACGCGGGTCGTGTTCAAGTTCATCTTCGGGCTCGGCATCTGGTCGTTCCTGGTGCTGGGCTTCTTCAAGCTGAACGGCGACCCGGTGATGCCGCACCAGTTCCAGCAATCGCCCATTAACGGCCGGCTGCTGCTAAACAAGGACAACCGATGGACCGGAAATGAGGCCACCTCGACCACCACCGACCGCTACCTGTCACCGGCCGGGCTGGCGGGCGCAATGGCCGGCGTTGACGAGGTGCTCGTCGATAATCGTGCCGGTAAGTCGATGTGAAGATTACCCACTAGTGGCCCCACACAACGACTCATCTCTTCCGAACCACGATTCGGGTTCCAAACCCTCGCCGCACGTTGGAATCTGTATGCATGATTAGCATTCTTCGGTCACATCGGGGAAGCTAATAAAATGCGAAACCTGTCCGTCCCATTACGGGCATCGGACGGAAAGTCTGCTGTGCGATTCTCCCTCCAGAACTCCACTCGAGCACTCGACTCGGGCAGAGACTGCGCTAAGACTGAAAAAACAAAAACTTCCGCTGGTGTAGCGTTGTGTGCAGCAAACCCGGGGTGGAATTCCCGGATGTTTCGATTCGTGCTGTCCAGTTGGCAAATGGCGTTTGCTATTTTTGCATTACTGCGCTTGAAGTTCTGTTTTGCTTCTTACTGATCATCGTTTAATCGATTGCCCAGGCCCCGGAGGTCAGTTGATTGCATGGTTGAAGAATGCCAAACAGTTGGAAAACACTCTGAAGCCAAATAAATAACTTCTTGGTGTCGGCTCCTCGACCACGATTCCACTTGATTAGACCCGTAAATGAACAAAGAAGGTTGATTTAATGGCACTTCGGAATCAGTTTTAATTACTTCTTGTAGGATTTTTATGGACGGGTTTCAATCGTTTTGAGCAAATTTTCGCCCTCTCGAAGACAATCCGTTTAGCACATGTTTTATTGAGCAAAGGCGATCGTTTCCAGCAAACTTTACAATGTACCGCGCTTGATTTTGTGAATCGTTTGTACACATTTGGTTTGCTTATCGCTGTACTTTTTACAACCAACCCTCAAATGTGCAACTCAATTTCAAAGAAAAGCTCCGCAACTTATCCACTCCGACCAGCGGTCGGATAAAGGCAGACGGATTGTCGTTGCCGTTCTACAGCGAAAGCATTAAAGTCACATTGGATTCGCCACAAAACAGTTTATTTACACACGGCAAACATCCGGTTCCTTTGAAGCTCAATCCTGGCTTATTTTGCCGTGGTTTGAGTGGCAGAGCTGGAGCTTGATCGTGCATGTCGTGGTTCGGAGTTCTTTCTTCCTTTCTTCAGGGTGCTTAACGATTCCAAGTGTTGAGTAAACAATAAATAAACCCATTTTTAATCGATACGTTACAAGCGAAGTCAATCTTTGCATTTTTAACGTACTGTCGAAAAGAACGTTCTGCATGGGAGACGGGAAAACGGGTCTCGCAATGTTTCAAATCCGCCTTGGGGCCGTCAAGACAATTTATAGCGTCTGTCATGTTGAGCAATTTAACGCCTACTTTGTCTCGTGGGGTGCGACAATCGTGCGTGTACACATGGAACATCACTGCTCCTCCTTAGAGGCGACGATTATCGAAGATGTCTCCCGGAGCTGGGGTGGACAAACTTCCCACAACCCTCGGCAGACGAACCGGCATTTTACGGCACGGTCGTAAACTATGCCAACAAAACATTATTTACATACACACGCTCCATCCAATCACCGAAAACTTATGTTCTTGGACGAGTGAAAGAATACGGAGCATTATTCGGATGGGGAAAGCAGCAACCAAGCACACTGCCAAACAACTACTAAACTCGGCACAACAATCCAACTCGACTCGATGGCAATATTGTACTAGTAAGGTTGAAAAGTTTAACAACGATTTGATCGTAAATGTTTCATGACCATTCAGTTGCGATAGATTTGGAGCATACTGAGTGAAACACTTAAAATAGATGCAGAAATACTACAGTGATTGCCATTACTTTAAGTGAAAATAAAATTTTCCAACAAATGGATTGGTTAATTTTGGAAAATTAATTGTTTTTGCTGTCGTTTTCTACAAAACCAACAACGTTTTGTTGGACAATTTAAATTGAAGTAAGTAATGTAGACTATGTAATATTTGTAGTTTTTTCTTTTGTTCGATATATTGGAAACAATGGAATTTAATGAGAAGAAAACACAAACAATTTTATTGTTGTTTTAATTATTTATTAAACTCTTCGTTTTTAGCGGCAATTCGACCTCAAGCGGCCTGCTTCCTGCCAGTTTTTACTTTTTGACTCTTAATTGGCTAGTCTATCCCATACACCAGGTTTTATTATGCGAAAACTGTGCCGTTACGAAATACATCAATGGGATGAAATACAGGGATGCACGGTTTTTTTACATTAAAATTGAAAACAAGGAACATTTAGCTTAAGCCAACAGAAATATTTTATACAAACTGGACAAAGAATAATTGAAAAATAAGCAATTCTTTTTTTATGACAAATAGTGAATGATTCTGAACACATAATAAACAAACCTGAGTGCGTTTGAGGGAATTTGAATCGTATGATTGTTTTATTTACTACGATTCTTTTGAAAAACTAAAAATAAATATGTGCTGATCAATCAAATTGACAAATGTGATCTCTACATTACTACTTGCCACAATACTTGTTCGATATTCAGATCTTATGAAAAGCATAAATGATGTAAATGATCAAGCGCTTATTAAAATGTTACCCACTGTATGTCGAATATATTTTAGACGATCTCGAAACGTTCTCGAAACGTTACCTTTTTTTGGTGTAAAGAGCAATGTGGAACGAAATGTATTTTAAGCTTCCATTCTTTTCTTTTTATTCATTTGAAATCGTGAGCTAAAAGCTTCTTCTTGACCCACTTAAATTCTCCTCAATTGTTTGTTCAGGTGAAGTTTGTTTTACATAAATAAATGATTTATAATCTGCAGTAAATGAGGGAACAAGGAATTCCTGCAGGGTGTTGGATTGGATTTTCTGCAAAATTTGCATATTTTTAAGCTTAAAGGGAGCTTAAAGAGTGCCAACGTGCTATTAAATGTGAAAGAAGAAATCAAACGCCACACATGACACGAACCAACTGGACAGTGAAGAGAAAAGCGTCGATTTATTGTTAATGGTTGACCTCAAAAATTGTCTCGTACTACCTTGAACCGACCGTAGAACATTTGTTTGTTTTTAGATACACCAGCAGATAAATCGATCGAAACAGGAAACTAATCGGGGACAAACAGAGTTCAGAAGGGAAAATAGATAAACTACCAAGCGATCTTCCTTTTTTTTCACGAAACCAAACGGCAGCATACCAGCGTGTGACATTCGGCATGCCGTGTGAGAAGTAATGATCCCAAACCCATCCTCTGGAATGCGCTAGCTGCCCGGAATGGAGGCCATCTTTTGAGGACGCCCACCATTCCCTCCCGCTAATTCCAAGGGCCACCAGCCGCAGCACGGGCCGGGGCTAGATGGACGGATCACCGTACATGTCCATCATATACGATTCGTTCCGATTTTTGCCTATTTTCGTCCAGCGGAACACCACCATCGTCACCGTCATCAGCACGCGGGTGCTTTCGTCGTGTGCGTTTCGTCTATTGATTTATCGCGAGTTTTGCCTTTGCGCAGGGCTCCGAGGAAAGGTGATCGCACGATCTGGGGACCGTCTTGTGGATGGAGCCGGGAATAGGTTCGGGATTTAGATCAGCTAACTGTACATTGACTGCTGTGGTGCACCGAACCAGTGTGGTGGTGGACAGGCACATCGCCACATCGAATTCTGACGTCCAATTCTGGATGTTCCGAGTGGACTGTCCGACTCAGCGAAAGCCGTCTACGGTACGGAGCAAAGACACGGCGCCAACGCTATTAATGGTTCCGATCACATGAGCAGTGATTTCGTTTTCGAATTCCCGATTACCTACCAGCCCCGGGGACGTGATTGTGGGCCGTGCTGACCCCTGATGTGTAAGCTGCTTTAAAGAGGACGGGAAAGTGGCGTTCGCGATGCAGTGGCTTCACTGGAAATCGAGGCTAAAGATCGCGGTTCGAGGTCGTCATGGTATCAGCTTGCGCACCTATGACGCGTTTGCGCTGGAAGAAATGGAATTCAACACGTTCCAAATTTATTGGTCCACACTGCGGCCACTTACTCATTCATGGGACGCCTCTCTGCTGGGACGGGAGAACGAACCGAAGAATGGAACTCCAATTTGTGACGCCAAATCTCAACGTGGTGCAAATAAAATGCCGTTCCATGCGATCGTGCATATTCTCGCTGGTCCGATCAGCTCACTTTTAATCCGTTCCACCACCGGGTGAGGAAAATGGCTAATTAGTCGGCGTTGTTGTTTTGTCGCTATCCGCGGGCCCGGTCGATGCGCGAAGATACTGAGCGGAAGGATGCACAAGCTATACATATCGCGTTGGGTCATACGATATGGGATGGACACAGCACGCTAACGGTACAATGAAAAATGATAATTTCAAAATCGAACGCATCATTATGCGGTCATGCTTCGTGTGGATCGTTCTTTCGCACGAATTGCATTGCTCATTCGTGGTGTGTCGTCCAGCAGGATCGTCGTATCGTTTACACCCAATAGCGTTGTTGCCTTTTTTTTTGTTGCTCATCTTAACAAGTTCAATTAGGTGGGGTTCTGTTGAGTGTTGGCTTTTTCATCCTATTGCTTCATTACAATGATGTTAGTGTGAGTCATTAAAATGTACGATTATTGTTGATCGTATTGTTGCATATATTTATGTCATACAATAATGCTTGTCCAGCACAAAAGCTTAATCCTTCGCCTAATATTACGTTGTATTATCGTAAATATTTTAAAACCTTCTTTCTTTGTTGATAGTTTTAAGTGCAAGCAACCTATTCTTCTGTTTCCATGTGGGGATAAAACATAAGCGGAAAGTGTTTGTATTTTGCTGAAAACATTGACCCTTATCTTCCAGAATAACCCGCACCCTGCACGAAACAATATTATCTTGCTGATGTACATGACTGATAATGTCGTAAAAATAGTACATTTATATGATATAAATCCCCTTTTTTTAACGCTTTCTAATCAGGCTTTTAATTATTTATAAACCATTGTGTTATGTCAAGATTTCGTCCATGAAAAAACCAAAAAAATAACACCAGAAATACCGTCCCGAATAAATGGTCCTGTATTTCCGTTTGTCCAAATCACACCGTCGGTTACAGTCACACGTTCGCTGATTTGTGCTTATCGCGATAAACACACGTGGTCACGTACGGTCATGGTCACGGTTTGGTTTGTTTTTGCGGGCGGCGTCCTAGACATAGTGTATTTACAATGCTACGGTACGGATTACATACTCACATTGTTTAATTTCGTCAGCACGAGCCGTATGTACTTGAAACTGTTTGTGAGCAAAGATTCAGCTATATGAGCCTTGATTTTTTACCAACGAAATCAAATAAGCGTGACGAGCATGTGTATCAGGAGTGAGCAGTGGAGTACAAACATTGAACTTTAGTGCAATTTAATGTTTGTTGTTCGATATTGAGTGAATTGTTATATCCTAGTAGTAGCTCCATTACGAGCGATAATTACCATTTTTATTTCTTAACTTACTGTTAGCTATATTCTTTTACCATTTTTTTTAAAGATCACATGTCACTCGAATCTGCGGAAAATCAAAAAGGAGTTAGGCCTATTCTACCTGCGTGTTTCAGATCTTTGTCAGTAGCAAAGGAGGAGTTAATTGTTGACTCTGTAATAACCTAACGTGTGACGTTGTTCATTCCCGTTAATAGAAGTATGGTAATCTTGCCCTAACAACGCAAAAGAAGCTCATTGTTTAGTGTGGCTTAAAGAAGATAATATGAGTAGAGCTGCAGCTCTGATATCTTCTATCTGAATCTCCGTCATTGTATCTCATACGCATTAAGACCAAACTCTTCCTTTAGCTAACAATGAAAGGTTTATAATACCAGATTAATATTTAGATAAGCTTTACAGAGTGTGTGATTCATAATGTTTGAGGACCATAGTTATGTATAGTTATGAATTTTATTATTCAACTTATCAATATGCGAATGTTCACATTTTTGCCTATAATTCTTAACACATTGGCATTGTACCCCGTTGCAATGAACGTGACAAGGTGGTAACAAATCACACCTATTTTTATAAACCTTTTCTGCCTATCCTTAAACTTAATGATGCCCTTAGGCTACTGTATTACACCTTGTACGTGACACTATTTCATGGTGATCCTCCACGAGTCGCATGCTTTTAGTCTACCTTTGAGACTCGTACGCCGTTTGCTCATTTTGGAATATCTTTGTCCTCAACGCGACACCCTAATACTGTTTGGCGGTGGAGATTAATTTGCATTTTTTTTCACTCTCCTTTCTTTCGCGCTTCATTTTTGCAGTGATCGATGACGAGCAGCTGGTGCGGGACGTGGAATCGCGGCTTCCTTCGCTACCGATCGCGTACTGGAGCAAGCACAAGAACGTGGTGCAGAAGAAGGCATCATGCGCCCGCTATCCGTCAATCTTCGAGCTCGAGTTCAACAACATCTACTGGCAGACGCTGCGCAGCACGAACGGTACGTTCCAGCTGTACGGTGCGTACTACGACATCCGGAAGCGATCGCGCATCGGGCCGGCCGTACGCATCCTCGGGATGATCGACCGGATTGAGCCGCGGGTGAAGACTTTCTGTCAGCTGTGGTTCGACGGCCAGAAGGAACCGTTCATCGTGAAGACGTTCGAGTACAAGTACATCTGGTTCAACAAGTGGGGCAACTACAAGCAGGGCATCTATCAGCCGTATCTGATCGCCTGTCAGATCCCGAAACCATTCCGCGGGCTCGTGCCGGCTTCGGTTTCGCTGGTGGAGAAGCAGTGCGACACGGCCACTAACAATCTACGCGTGCTGTACAACCGACCGCTGGACGATGAAAAGCGGGGCTTTGCCGTGTGCGTCAAAGGGTTGGACTTCCTGTACGACGATCTGTCGGTGCGTTTGGTCGAGTGGATCGAGCTGCTGGGCATGCTCGGTGCGGACAAGGTGTTCTTCTATGAGCTACAGGTACATCCCAATATCTCCAAGGTGCTGCGGTACTACGAGGAACAGGATCGAGTGCACGTAACGCCACTGACACTGCCGGGTGGGCAACCGAACGTGCCCGGCTTCCAGCATCTTTTCCTCTCGAAGAAGACGACCCACAAGCGGCAGAACGAACTGATACCGTACAACGACTGTCTGTACAAGAACATGTACAAGTACAACTTCATCGCACTGCTCGACATCGACGAGGTGATTATGCCACGCCGACCGGAAGACCGTACCTGGCACGATCTGATGAAACGTGTGGTCGCAAAGGGCATGAAGCTAAAGAACGACACATACCCCAGCTACAATGTACGCAACGTGTACTTCTTCGATCGGGGTGATCAGCACGACCACGAATGGGCGAAGGATACGCCGCGGTACATGCACATGCTGCAGCACGTGACGCGCGCGAAGAATTTCACCAAACCCAACCAGTACGTCAAATGCTTCCACAACCCGGAACGGGTACTGACGCTGCATAATCACTTTCCGATCGCGTGTCTCGGCGGTACCTGTCACTCGTACCCGGTGTCTACGGATGACGCACAGCTGCAGCACTACCGGGCCGATTGTGTGCGAACGCTGAAGAAGAGCTGTGAGGAGTTCAAGGAGAATCAGGTGCGTGATACCACGATCTGGAAGTACAAGGACGAGCTGATACAGCGTACGCGCCGTACGCTAGACGTGCTCGGGTTCTTCAAACCGTCGTCGACGGGCGGCGGCGGTGGATCGCTGTTGCGCGGTGGCAAGGACTCACTCTACAAACGGTGACTGTTGGCCCGGGTTCGAAGTCTGTTTAGTCTCTAGTAGGAGCGCGATCTGTGAGCGAACTTTAAGTCGATCCGGTGGGATGTAAAAGTGTGACAGAATACACCACTACTAGTACTACTACTACTACTACTGTTACAGCTATTTTGAGTATAAGTACTACTATTACTTCTACTACTGCTACTACAACTACTACTCCAGCTACCAGTAAAAATAAGTCTAAGTTATGTAGACGATAACGGTTGCGATAGTAAAAATGGTGCAAACGATGCAATGTATAAAGCCACTAAGCTATGTTGGGGTGCGGTTAAACTAAAATGGGATTAGTACATATTGTATGCTAGGAAAGGGTTCCTAGGATTCCAAGCGATGAGAGGTTAATGTTCGAACATTTGTGAGCAGTGTGCATATTAGACGAGAGAAGCTTCGAACTTGCACTATACGGGATAAACCTGTGAGGCCTTCCCGTGTATATGTGTATGTGTATGTTTTGTGCATAACCCTAGCGATCCCGTAATTAAGTAGGTTTGTGATAGTCACTCCCTATTCCCCTCCTCGATCAATCGCTCGATCGTTTATTCAGTCCCACATGAGAGTGTTTGAAGGTGAATCTGTATGCACGCGAAGTTGTCTTCTTAAGATGATACATCTGTATGACTGCGATTGTACAAAGCGGTGGTGATAGCAGGGAATGAATGAAGTAATACAAAATAGTAATCGAAATATCGTTTCGAACCGAGTGCGTTTCGCCCAAGTAGATCCCATTTGCACCCAGCAGGGTGCATCTTTTCATTTCATCCGTTCCTAACCGTTCCACGGTCGATCCACTACGCATTGCTTGTGACTAAAGTAACAGCGAAAGAGAGAGATTTCCTACTTACTCCAAAAAGCAGGCAATGCGCCTAATGCTTTACTCTACCATAGCATCTTAAAACGTTAGCCGTCCCGGTTCACTGGGTCTGCAAGGATGAGCTGAAACGATTTTGCAACAAATTTCACGCACAACTCACGATCGATTCACTCATCAACCACACGTTGTCGCAGCGTTCGAACGCGCTTCGTTGACTCCTTTCCTCGTTGTTCTATTTATATACGAATTAAGTAAAAGCATATGATAGTTAAGCGTAAGAACCGTGACCGGATAGGATAAAAAACGTGAGCAACCTACGCGACACCGGTATCGTCGATAATAATGTTGTACGACTCAACGATAGCGTGACGGCAGCTCTTCATGGTCATTGTGACGCCAAACGTTTAGGAGGATCCTTTAGGAGAAAGACGGAAACGATACGAGACGCATGTTTGAGATTGTAAAAATAGCACCGATCGCTGCGAACACTAACAACGGCGAGGTTAAGCAAGACGTTGTCAAGACAACCGCGTATACCACGCGTACCACGGTATTAGCTAGGAATTTTGTTAATTAGGTACTATTGAAGAATTGCTCTATCGAATACCTTTGTATATATGAAAGACTGAATTCGAGAGGTTTTTGAAGTGGAACGCTAAAAAGGAATTGCAGCGACAGTGAAGTGTAAAACGTTACGAACGGCACGCTTCCTGGTGACGCACATTAATGGCAACGGTAAACGGAAGATAACAAGCTCTTAATCCTGTTGATGATGTTATGTAAAAACACAGGCAGACAGTGCCTAAAGGTATGCAATCCGCATGACAATATTTCCTATTCCAGCAAGCGCTTGTTAGTTTCCGTTTATCTTGTTGAGGAGTTTATCAACAGGGCAAATGGAGGTGTAACAATGATAAAACGAAAAAAAACTTCTGTGGCAATTTTACGGTGCAGAAAGGCAAAGAATGTTTATTATTTATTGTGTCAACATGGTGCACTCGTTTAGATTTTTTCCCCACAATATTTCGTTATGTTCAATCAATTACTAAGACAGACAGGTACATATCGAGTGAAGGATTAAAACGTAAAATTATCACCAAACCACTACGCTGCGTTGTGAAGTTCACCCTAGTTGTAGGTACAATCCTTTACCGTACCGACATCACAGAAAGAGGGCCGAATCTCGGAGTTACCGTTGCTGGAGGTTCCAGGCTCCTGATTGTTTTTCTGACTCCCACAGGGGCATGAAATGATCGCCTTTTTTTTCGTTCCGCACCACGGTGTATAGTATAAACAGAAAGGATGAAAGTAAAATGAAAAACAGATTTCCTACTAGACGTTGTTAAGCATTCGGAAGACCAATACGGCAGGACTGGGGAAAAAAGCAACAACCATTCACGTCAAGCCGTGAGCTTATGTTAGGGGACGGGAAGAAAAAAATGTAATTCAAAGTCGCACAGTAGTGCACTGTGCGAACATGCACGCGGACGTCCATCGAATGAGACGTACCCGGGTAGGAAGTTTACAGCATAAACGGACATTGGAACCGGTTCCATAAAAAGCATCCGATCCGGTCGCCACGTAGTCGAAATCGGCCGGCGGATGTTACGAAGCATATCCTTAGACGCATTAAAGCTGCAACAGCGAAAGCAGTCATTTACTTGTAAAAGCTAACGTAACGTAATCTAGACAATTGGGACCGAACCGTGTACACCGGTGGTGAAAGGGTGAAAGTCTATCCACCGGTGCCTGAGTGATCTGAAATGGGGTAATATGTGCAGAATAGAGACGGAATAAAATATGGAAAAATTTCAAAACTTTACCTACGCTTTTTATCACTATGGCGACTAGTATCCGATAAATACACCAATGAAAGAATTGTAACGTGCTGGGGGTAGTGAAGTGAAGCTTGAAACGCCTGAATGTAGGCAATTCAATTGTTATCGTAACGGTCTACGTGGTCATGTCTGCCATTTTTGGTTTACTGGACATATTTTACTACGAAAACAGATGACTAGTACCGGTCTTGTCGTATGAAATCGGTATTCTCGAAAAAAATACATTGTATACATTTAGGCGAACACACCTATGAAACAAGGTAATTATGAGCTGACGCGGATAACATTCCTAAGAGGCCTTCCCTAATTTCTATGAAGGTAATTGAATATTCTACTATCTTATTGTTTCTTGTATACTTTACTTGTTTAAATCTTTCAACTAAATTAACATGCTCGCGTGTTTGGTCAACTACGCCTGAATGTATGCAATTTGGCATTTTGAAATACACATTCAACAGCGTAAAACTCTTACAAGTTGACGACAGAGTGACTTTCTGTTCTTAATAGCCTAAATTAGGGCGTTTGTAGCCAAGACACAATCTAGTTGTGAACTGTGGAGGGTAAAGAATGAATTGAAAAGTAGAATTGTAAAGTATAATCGTTAAAAATAACATTGAACATACCATTTTGTTTTTTGTTGCGCCATGACGTTGCCTTCTTTACTTCAGAACATTGTGTACAACAGTTTAAACTTTTACATAAAATCAACCTTCCATCCTATCAACTAGTTATGCCTTTTTACTGTTCTTCCTGGGGTTCAAAAATGTCAAACGTGGAGCGTAATTGTACAGTAAGCATCTTTTTTTTTTGTAAAATCGAACACATCTTTAACTTTCCTATCCTTTAGTTAAAATAAGCTCCTCGGAAGCGTTTGGAAAATACACACTCACACGCACGCACAAACAGATTCGATACGAACAATCGATCAACGTGTTGCGTACAGGTTTGCCATGTACTGGCTAGGTTAATTTAGTGTGCCCCACTTCGCGCAACATACCGTGCAGATTTCGTCGCATTCGTTCGTTGGGTAGGCCTAGCCGGAAGGACGTGTTTTCACTCCCCGGGTTTCATTCGTTTATCACAGTCATGTCTACGTTCCTTCGCGGATCCTTCTTCAATACTAGAAAACGCTAGTTAAAAGTCAAACGTTTCCGTGCTTGAGTTGGAGCAGCGTTCCATCAGCATCAGCACTGCCGTGGCCGATCGATGCTTCCGGTGTCCAGTGTTCACAGCCGGACCCACATGTCCTTGTCCCTGACTGTGGCTGCAGCTGAGACCGGTTCCAGCCGACGCGGGATAGCGACTCGAATTTGATGCATTCTGATCGTACACAACCAGTGCCGCCATCTCGATCGGGACGTCCCGTTCCTCTCGGTCCTGCTCGATGTTGGTAATGATCGTCGAGGGTGACGATGGTAAGGAGGAGGGTACCCGCAACATTCCCGATGATCCCGTACCCAGGTGGCCTTGCTTCGACTGATGGGGCAGGAAGCAGTGGCGATGGTTACGGTGGTCGGACGTATCGGATGCGTCCGAGGGACGGTGCCGGACACGGACACTGCGTCGATCACTGCTTCCGCCATTCGACAACTGCTATTTAAACTCGTACACCTTTGTGTTGCAGGAAAGTCGCTCCTTCAGGTTTGGAAGCACAAGCACAGAAAAGAAACGAGTCAGTTCAATCCTTTCGGAATTAGGTTGGAAAATTTCGCAATTTGTTACTTACTCTTCGATTCATCAAACGTTTGCTGCCATTGTGAGAAAACTGCGCCATCGAATTCCTGGAAGGTACCATTCGAATGTCGTTGGGTGAGTTTTGTTTCATGCAAAGATAGAAAAATATTCAACATATGTTCAACTAAAACACCCCACAAACATTCCACATTTTTTACGTCGCAAATCAATTCGTACAGAATCAATAATTATGTACAGCAAATTGTATAACTTTAGGCGCTGTATAAAAGCGATACAGAAATTAAAAGTTACTTGGTGAATGAGTTTTACTCGATACAATGTTTTGAAGATCTTAATAATTTGCTTGTCCCCTGGAATCAAGGTTGGAAAATATTTCATGACGTTATAGCTTTCCTCCGCGCTTGAATGCATTTGGCAGGATAACTTTCCATGAAAATACGATTTATACTTTGTTGGTACAAACTTCAGTTGGAGTTTCAAGGCATCAATGCAACGGAAACTGAAACATATCAGCAGCTAGCAGTAGTATCCGTTCTTTGGCAATAAAAAACGTCTCAAAACTGTAAGCTACCAGGTTCATAACACCTGTAATCTGATTTAAAAAAACGCTTCATTGCATTGATCAAGCTAACACCTTAACGATTCAAACTTTTTCCCCACTTTTCCTTCATCCAAGAGATTCCTCTTGGTCGATGGATTACGTCGTTGGACATAAAAAAGGATTAAAGTCCGTGTTCCGTGTAGCGGCGACGATAGCAATTTCACTTACGATAATCAACCTTCCCCTTAACACTCAAACTCATTGTACAATGGAAAGAAACAGTTCATTTGACGCAACCAAGATGGAAAGGTAGAATGAAAATTGTGTATCCTTTACAGCTGAAAGACGCGATCTGTGAGGATTTTTTTTGTTGTTATCAAACGCTAATTATCCATCGCCACGAGAAATCTCGTCCCTCACTTCATCCGGACCTTCGCAAATTGATGCTCACTAAATCATTTTATGCCGTTCCGGTTCCGGTTACAATGTACCGCCCAGTCATTAAAACATCATTAGCCATATCCTTTCAGCGTGTAGCTCAAGAACTGAACGCGGGGAATCGCGAGGATCGAAGTTTTCTCACGCAAAATTTTGATACTTAAAAAATAAAGAAAACAGGTAAAAAGGGTTTGCATAGTGTTGTGCTGTGAAGAGTGTGTATGATAAATGCGGTACTTCTGATGAATAAAGCAAAAATTACAATAGATGCACCAGAAAATGTGCGTGAAATAAAATTTAAAAAAATGTTGCAGCGCACGTTTCTATTCATGGCCGAAAACAGCTGTTGTGCGAATGAGTGAGAGAGGCATCCGCGTGGCTCCTTCTACCTTCCTTTCACACCCCCTCGATGGGCCTAACAATCCTGCTATTCGGCCGATTGTTCGTCCCATTTTTGACCAATATTTTGCTTCTTGCCCACTTCGGCAGTTGCCGCCCACTTACCGAGAATCGGCCGAATCGTATTCCGGATGAGCGCCACACGGTAGCGAATAGCAGAAGCGTGCGAGCTGGAAATAAAATTCGAACATTAGGGGCGCTATCTAGCGGATAGTAGTGGAAGGTACGATAGAACAGTTTCATTACGGTGGAGACACTATTTGCACACGACTGTCAATAATAATTATTAAGTTTGTAGCGTTAGTTTGTTTGTTTGTTAGTTTGTAAGTTAACGATAACAATATTCGACTGTTTCCATTTAGCGAATAGGGATTATTTAATGTTATACTAAGAATTTTAATATAAATATAACACTTTAACAATTGGTTTTCTACACTTCACGATGATTCGCGTGTGCGCCAATTTTGGTGGTTTAATAAATTTCTATTAAACATCTTGCGGCTTTTGTGTCACTGAGTATTATTTATAGTTCAATATTAATTTTTAAAAACACCGTTCGGTGATGTAGGTGATATTGCCGTCCTTCTTTTACACTATAAACTTTAAAAAACGCAAGAAAAATTGTGCAAAAGACTGCAAAGGTATTGTTTACCCCTGTAGACCACCATTTTCATGAATCCTCTACTCAATCTGTTTAGAAATTAACAATGGCCTTAAACCTTTATCACGAACTGTCTCCTACCATTACACAAACAGTGTTTAGTCTTGAGTAAAAAGACAAACAACAGTACACGTTTCCAAATGAAAGTCGAACACATTTTCACTACTTATTGTCATATTTCATCTAAAGGAACCTACCTGTTGCTTGAACTGTGCCGTCGTCAGCGTGTACAGTACGGGATTGAGGGCGGAATTGATGGGAAGTACCAGCACCGCCAGCCACGCGTACAAGGAAGGAGAAATTTCATACCCTAAAAAGAAAAGCGAAACAGTACAGACAAACACGTACCAACTAACGAAAAGCGAGCGTGACCGAATGGGTCCCTTATTTGCATTTCTTATTTGATGTAATGGCGTAGCAGTCACACCAGTGGAGCAGTGGCGAGAAATGTCTGTCAATGCAATAAAGCAAAGTTTGCGGTACATCGGGTTCCATCTGGTAGTAAAATTTTCCCCGTGTAATAAATTCAATTGCAGTATAGATACAAACTGCTTCACCAATGGATGTTTCGACAGCCGGACAGACCCAAACTCTCTAACGATGCATTCAATTAATATCGAACACAACTAGCATGGGGACATTCTCTTCCCCATTGCGAGCATGACTAATGATTGTCACATTTATGTCGCCTTTTTTTAACGCCTACATCCTGCCGCGTGTCCGACTGAATCACTCGCGTGTCACTCAAAACTTATCGATAAAGGAAAACTGTGGTCTGATATTCCAAGCGTCTGGCCAACCCGTCTGCGGTTTTATACGATGTAACGCAAGAAGATGCTGTCATGTAAATCCCTCCAGGGGAGTTTCTGCCAGTGTGTGCGTGTGTAAAGTCGCGATAAGCCTTGCCGAAACTATTGTCCTTCAACGAATGACGAAGAATGGGTGATGCGATTAACGGGTGTGAATGGCGCATACTCTGGAGGGTGGAATTTATTCATTAATCATGCGAAATATTTGGAGAATTGCAAGATGAAGATAGGAACTTGCAATTTTTGGTGGCATAATTTTGATAAATGATGAGATTCACGCAGCATGACGCATTTTTGCAGGTGATCGGGCACAAGCGTTATATCGCTTCCACACCACAAACTTTGGCGAGAAAAGAAATGGTTTTTAATTAGGGAACATAACTTGCAGCTACATTATCACACTCGGGTCGTATCGCGGGGAATGAGTTTATGAAAAGCAACATAAGTCATGACATTTGTTTACTTTAAAACAGCTTCCCGGGGTGAAAAATGCTAAAGTGATTGCTTCTCCCAAACAAGCACGTGGGATATAGCATTAAAACCTGAAAATGTGAACAGCAAAACCGGGAACGTGGCAATAAAAAGCAGCACGAAAACATGTAAACTAACCGACCGAACGCGTGGCAGTTGGCGAAACAAAAACTGACCGAAACCATTCCACTTTGGCTGGGGGCCAAAATATGCTACCGGAAGCGTGACATATCTTGTTTTGTCTAACGAGATGCCGGCCAGCCATGCCGATCTTTTGGGAAATGAATGAAACGTAGAAGGTGAAGCAAAGGATGAGGGAAATGCAAAAAAGCAAGTGTAAAAAGTCTGTCCAAACTGTAACAAACCCACCACTTTAACGCTAACAACCGATCGGCGGTTGATGATCAAAGAACGAAACAAAAAGTCCGTCTCACCACACACCGGTGGCCAATGGGAGATGAAGACCGGTGGCATGGAAGGGAGCCTCAAAAAGTCAACTACACACCATCGACATCGGGCGAGCTGGGCGCTCGTGTTTCCGGATTTCGAAGCAAAACTCACATTACACAAGCGACCAGGCGTCTCCATTCGGGCACTTCTCAAATACTCTCACTAAAGAGCCAAACGATCGTGTTGGGGGTTGAGACGCGAAAAAAAAAAGCCAGCCACGACACAGCGTGAAGAGAACGCACGGAACAAACGGGTGACGGGCACAAACCCGTAACACGATAATAGGAGTAATGCCAGTTTATTTATGGTTCGGTTTCGTCGTCCCGCAGTTCACGTCACGGCTTCGCTGGTGCGGGATCGGACAGCCAGCTTTCCTGTTTGTTGAGAAAGCAAGGCAGAAAGAAGGAGTCTATCCCAGTTTCCGGTTTTGCTGGGTAAGTGTTCTGTCCCTCAATTCTTCCTACTTGCCCGCTTTTTTCTCCCACACATGCAACGTTCATCTTGTTTGAAATATTTCATAATGCTGTACAGTAATAGCGGTGGAAATTTGTGTTTGCCACTACCACAAAGTTTAAGTACAGCCAAAGCGTTACGACCATAAGTATGACAAAACGCTTCCCGCTCATGTGTGGTGCTGGTGTCTGTTGCATCACGCGATGTTCTTGGTCTGTTTATGTTTTTTTACCAAGAAAATGACGATATTAATTTAAATATTAACTTAAATGAAATCCTAATCACTTGTTGCTATTGTTAATTCAATTTTAACATTTAAGAATGACATTTAAGAGCTGTTTTCAAAACAGTAAAGGTTTGCAGAATATTCGATTACTTATAAAAAAAATGTACTACACAAGATGACTGGAAGTTCTAGAAAGAAAATGGAGTGAAAACATTAAAACATTAATTTGGATTCCATCATTTTTAAGTATATTGGCATCCACTTTTAATATTGGTAGCACCTTTTAACATTACTTAAATGCTTAATAGGTTAAGATCATTTCGAATCTAACGCTATGTGCTCCAGCTATCCTGAGGGAAACTTCGGAGGGAACAAGCTTCTACATGGATCGATTGGTCTTTCGTCCCTATGCCCAATTCTGACAATCGAAATTATAACTTTTTATAATCATTATATCACCACGGTCCAGTTTAATTTTGTGATCAAATAATGTTGGCTTCACATAAGTTGTAAAGCTTTATTGTAAATACAGTATGTATCAAACAAACGAGCGAATATTGCTTCTGCTTGCAAAATGCTGCAAATTAGTTTTTATAATTTATTTTTAATTAATTCATACATTCTATCTTCGTATTTCATTGGCGATGCACAATTTTAGCAAGAACAGTAAGAAATCCCTAAATCAATCAAACATGTTCCAGCTCCGCAAAATTGTGCTTTAAATTGTTTTCAAGTTTATTTAACAATTTTAAAACGCTAAAAACGCTCCATACTCCTAGTGTGAATCTCAAATAAGACAGTGCAGAAGGAAATAAAAACTCGAGAGTCGATGATTACCTTCATATCTGGTATTTTATGATAATGAACTATGATGAAAAGATGGAATATTTGAGAATTAATAAAACAAATATTTATTTTAATATTCTTTTATTTTCAAAACACTACACTAGCAACGTTTGTAACTAATTTTAGCTTCACTGAGCCGTAAACAAGCCACACACGGGTGGTACATTTGCGAGCAATTCAAATGCAATCTATCTCTTTGTTGGTGTTTGTGGATGCATGTAGTGCGGTTTCAAAAACCAGATCCAATCCAACGTTCAGCGTGGAACCAATCTGTGCATGACCAACTATCAGAATCGAACCGACGCTCCAAGGAATAGAATAGTTATTTCCCTCTCAAGCTCAACCGACAGCCGTATTGTGACAGTGTGCCGCTCCACCGTCTCCAAAGCATGTGTGTGTGTGTGTGTGTGTGGGAATGACAGTGGTTTTTCCCATCGCTTCTGCTCATCGCCATAGTGAAATAGCGCAGCGCAATTCAATTAATTGTAACCTCATCATCACCGTTAGGGCGAAACGCTTCGCAGGGCATCTGGACAAGCAGATGGGGAATGAAGAGGTCTTTAATTATTTCGATGCAGCGGATCGAAAAGCGAGCTCTAAGCCGATCGACCACCATAAATCAACTCAAAATCGTTCACTCTCCAAACTCAAACAAGTGACTGCACGTTGTTGAACACTTTTCATCGGTCTGCCGGCATACGTAGCTGCTGTTCAACGTAACAAATCGTAGCTTGGGATCGCAAATGACAGCAGCAACAATTTTTGCTTGTTTTCGGCAAACTAACACAGGCCCCACAGCTTAGATGCTGGGGATGTTTCGCTTCTAAAACAACCGCCAGATAGTGTGACGCAATCGAAACGAAAATAATTACAACAACACAGCACAGGAAATGTTTTTCGCGTCAATCGTAACGACAACGAACCGTTCCTGTTACAGTTGTAGCGTTTAAATTGAAAAACAGTCACAGCCCACAGTTGAACGTTACCAGAACCGCTCAATTAGGGAAATTTACCGCTTTGCTACCGCTACCGAAAATTTACAGACTCTGAACCTTAAAACTGGCCCGTCCAGTCCGGCTGATGAAGATTAAATTGTTTTACGCTGGATGTAAAAATTCCAAACAAAAAACGGAACAGAGACAGAATTTGCTTCTTTTTCGTCTCGATGAGCCTCGTCCTGGTAGCGGCCACCACTATTAAATGTGTTGCCACTGACTAAAATAAAACTTCAAAGAAAATACCAACTTTTCTTGTGTGGTTTGCAATGGTTTTTTGTGCCTTTTACTCTGCTGCTGGTGCTTTCTCGATTTGGAAATTTGAAACAGAAATTCTTATCTGGCGCTTTTGGTCACCCAAGTTGGATGGAGTGGAAATGGGATTTCCATGGGATAAATTAGGTTGGGCGCTTTGAAGACAGCTTTCAGACACGACTAATTTCTTTATCGAACAGCGACACGATTTTTCCATTGGCTTGCTCGACCGTAAGGCTAATTGGTGTTCGAGGGCTAGTGGTGGAATCGAAATTGAAGTTCTAACGTATAACATGCACAAGAAGATCCCCTTTGTCTTCAATGAAGAATGAAGCTTAAAACACAGGTGTGAAAACTGTTTGACCTAGTTTGTTAAAGTTTTAGCGCTATTCCTCATTTTTACACAGTGCTGTATATTCAATAGGTGCAGGGCCACAACAGCTGACAAATTTGTCAAGTGACAAAATCAGTTTGTCAACTGCAAAAAATCACTATGCCGTTGCCGCGCACACAATTGTACTCTTTGACAAAATAAATTGCACTGAATATCCACATGATCGAAGCAGCTTTCGACAGTTGTTACCAAGAAAATAACTGATTTCATATTTTTATTTTTTGTGCAAATATTAAGAGATTTTAGGAATAATGATAAAATTTAAGCTATAGCTCCTTAAAAAATTAAGCTTATGTAATTTATATGCAAAATAAAATATAATTTTCCGATAAAAAATAATATTAACATAATGCCTTAATTAGTAAGCGGTGCAAAATGTTGTCAGCATTTTGTCAGGGTTTCGTCAACTTTTTGTCGAGGACTTTCTACAAAATGAAGTTTGACAACAGCTCACAAAAAGTGACAAATTTGTCACCATTTTGTCAGCTCTCGTGGCCCTGCATCTAATGAATGTAACACGTAGCTAATTGTTCCTGGAAACAAAAGACCAGGCGTCTTCATTATTTGCAAGAAAAGTAAACTTACTGCATCAAACTAATTTTCTATGATCATCGCATCAAAATGGCAAAAAAAATAATTTATTAAAACTTTGTTTTGTTTTATAAAACAATTGCTCACAAATTCTTATAACACACTTTGAAACAAGGAGAAAGTAATCAAACCACCACGATTGTGCAATGAAATTTAAATGAGTTTATCAAATTTCCCACTGAGCAGCTGATAGCTTTTACGTTCAGCGTGCAATGCAAATTAGTATCATGCATAAACCGTACAGTTCCAATGGCCTTCCGAGCCTCATTTTCCACGTATGAAGTGTATCCGTTAGCCAGGGATGTTTTCCTACGCCCTCAATCTTTTCCCAAGAAAGCTACAAATAAAATTTACACACACCCTTCCCAGCAACCCGATACTACAATATCGATCCCATTGTGTGTCACTTACCTGCCAGTGCAACTAATTTCACTACAATCACCGGCATCCAGCAGACACAATCGGTTGCAACGATGATGGCGAACCTGGGGTGATAAAAACCGGACCGAACCGGCGGTATTAGCTGGTGGAATTATGCATGACGTTGCCAACCCTCGGAAGGTGGCCTTGCTGTTATGATTGGCCCGAACACCGGTCAACTTTCTCCACCGCCGGTTGGCTGGCAGTGATTGAACCGAGTTTTCTGTGACCTTACCTGCGGGCGACCACCTTTTCCCGGCAGTTCAGCGTGTTGCGGGTTTCGTTGCGTGATACACGAATGGCCTGCAGCATCCTCAGGTACGAGATGCCGATGAACAGCAGCGAAACCGTATTGACCAGTATGAACAGCCCGGCCGAATACTCCCAGCCCATCGCGTACGGGTCGTGAATGTGCACGGACAGGCACACGCCATTGCTGCCGTAGAAGTGTGGTCCGAAGTACTCCGTCGCGGACAGTGGTGCCACTGCTGCTGCCGTTGCAATGCCCCACAGTAGCGCTAGCCGCAAGATGACACGCGTTTTGCTGCTCGAGCGTTGGTAAAGTGGACGCGTTACGGACACTAGCCGGTCCCAGGTGACGAGTGTCAGCAGCAGTGTCGACGATTGGCAGCTGAGTGTGCTCAGAAAGCCACTAAACGCACAGATCGAACTCATGCGCCATTCTTCGTCGTGCGTAAGATATTCACCTCTGAAACAGAAGACAAATGCTCATGAACGCGTGTGACATTCTACGTGCACACACACACACACACGCCTACCTGAAGATAATGTCTGCGGTTGCTATGATCCCGAGGTAGACGCCCATTAGTAGATCGCTTGCCGCTAGATGGCGCAAGTAGAGCGAATGTTCCGCGTGCGCTTGACTGCTGCGCGATCCGACCATGTAGCGCCCGAACAGGACGAGCAAATTACCGAGAATACCTACCACCGCCATTATCCACACGCTGCCCAGGCGTGCCAGAAAACGTGATGCACCACACAGAAATGCAGTCGAAAATGGTGGAAAGAATGAAATTAATATCTCATTAGCAAAGCTCCCAAGCGTTCGAACACATTGTCAAGGTCGACGGTACGTGTCTTGCACGAAAATGTGGTGTCACTTCTTCGGTGTGCGAAGATAATTAAAATTTTAATTAAACAGCCCCTCCCAATGGCTTTTTGGAGTGATTTTTTCCCAATACTTCATAATCACACGCGCGACTGACTGTCGAATAAGACGTGCCGCTGAGAAATAGCTCAACCATGTCGTTTGGCAAATAAACGCCTATTTGCGAACGCATTTCGATATGTTATGCCAAATGAACCGAAGCTGGTGCCTAATGTTTTCCCTGCCGTATATCCTCCACACCATGCATACCTTGCGCGCAGCACTGGATTATCGAGCAGATGCCGGTTGCTGCTGATACCGTCGCCTTTCGGCTCGCAGACACGCACGTGCAGGGCGGCCTTGCAGTGACGAAATTCGGTGAAATGTCTGCCAAACGGTAAATGAATGATGAGCATTTTGGGGAACACTTCCGCCACACACACACGCATACACACACACAACGCAAATTGTTTGCTACGAACAAACTCCATCCGACGATACGTACATGTGGTGCAGGTTGGTGAGGTTATCCAGCACGCGCCGATCGATTCGGTCAAATTTATTCCCTTGCAGGTTTCTACATAAACCCAGCAATCCCGGGTGCAAATGACAATAGAAAGGGAAGGGTAATGATAGTACGCGGATCATGATTACTATCCTGTCCCGCTGCATGCGGCTCATACTTACAGTGTTGCCAGCTTGGCAATGCCGCTGAACGCATCCAGCTCGAAATGGGTTAATTTGTTGCTATTTAAAAATCTGTCCATAAAACACGAAAATGGCATTAGTCAGGCTAGGGCACGGAGGTGAAATTTCGAGCAACAATCGCTTACGTACAATCCTACTAAATTCGTTAGGTTGCCGAACGTGTCGTTTCGGATCACGGTTAGTAAATTCTCCGATAAATAGCTGAAACAACAACGATAAATAGCCACCCACCCACGTGCAAGTTGTAAACTTTGTATCGGGTTGGAGAGCGCAAGCTAGCAAATACTTACAGATGTTCCAGCGACGGAAGATCCAGGGCACTAACTTCTATCGTTTCGATTTGGTTCTTCGCCAGTGACAGCGTTTGCAGTGTTACCAGCTGCGGTATCATGCCCGGGACCAGCTTCCGTAGTCTGTTATTATTTAGATACCTGCAACGATATACACGGCGAAAGCTTTAACTTTGGAGAAACTCTCCGTACCATGCTTATAATGATTGAGATGTAAAGAAAGGAAAGGATTACGTACAGTATGCGAAGGTTTGTCAGCGGTACCAGCACGTCCTCCGTGAGTGAATCGATCTGGTTGTCTTTTAAGTCACTACCGGGAGAAAATAAATCAAATGTGACAGACTGAAATCGACACGATGCTCGTCATCCATCATGATTTACTTACAGCTCCTCGAGAAACTCCAAATTGACAAAGTTCTTCCTTCCGAGTCGATTAATTCTGTTGCCGCTCAGAACGCTTTGGTACAGCATACGACATACATTGATCATTAGCGTCAGATCGGATGATTGCTACATTTTGAAAATATTTAACAACACTTACAGTATTCTCAGCAATGTCCCGGGTGGGAAAAAGATATCCGGCAGCACGGTCAATCCGTTCTGGTCCAGGTGTCTAAAACAATCAAAACAGGTTCAAGTTCAATCAAGTTTGCCCCGGTTTTATCAAAATAAAGCTAAGTTTGTGTGAAATTAGGAAATGGTGGAACATTTTGTTTGGCAGATTGCCTAACTTCAGGCGTTACGTACGGCGAAAATTACGCAGAGTTGACTTCAGAGGTTTGAAACTGACCTTAAAGCAAACAAGGAATACATTTCTTCAAAAACGCGCTTACATAAAAAAATGTTTAAATAACTCCTGTCAATATATGTGTTCCTAGTTCAATAAGACTTATTCATTTTCAAATTATAAATCGATTTTGCTTTAAGTTCTTCCTTGATCCATTAAAAACTATGTGATGTAGTAACGATTGCATACTTCCAGGCGATGCGTGAGCACTATACGTATAGTATATCGTTGTGCAATGTAAGCAACATTAAAACCAACTGTTGAATTGCGATGTATCTTCCACAGTAACTTTCCTCATTGCAGGTAATTTGGACTCAATGTGACCACAAATTGCCATTTTTTGAGCGGTTTAATGAATATACACTCCAACCGTTACGGAGGAAATTTCATACGGCATGTAAGCGAGCTGCTCATTGCAAACCATAGTGTGACCCCCACCCCGTGAGGTTTTCGCAAACTGTTGGAGGTGGGTCTAAATTTCTCATCGAGAAACAAATAAACGCACCGGATGTTTCACGCTGCAATCGAATCATCTGGCAGTAACGATCTGCGGTGGGTGCAGTAAGCAAAGTGGCCTCATGAAGAAATATCTATCCGGTGCGCTTATCCCATACAGTTCCGTGTGTCTCGAGCGTAAAGGGGTAGTTTTGTGCACAATAAAGTAGCACAATTTATTGGACACTTGCCTGTGTGCAATGGCTTTTTATTGCGTTGCTCAATAAGACACGGAAACTAATGCGAATAGTTGTGGAGGCGGTGAAACCATTGCGAGGCGAAAGAAAAGCGGGAAGAGTGAAAGAAAGTTATGGTATTGTAATGAGTCGAGCCAGCCACGTAGGAAAAAGGGGGTGAACATTTATTTGACTTTCAAACAAACAGCTGCAAACTCAATGTTATAAGAATCGATTAAAAATATGAGGCCCTATAGTTATAAAGAGATCCGTCCATTCCAGCTAAGAATTATCGTTATCGGGCGCATTGCAGATATTTTTTCTACAACATTTCCAGTAGGACTAATTTTGCTTTTGATGGACACAAACAAAAAAATGGCCATGCGTATTATCTTTGCGTCTCGTTGAATGCAAACAACTCTTCTGCATGAGCTAGAGGGACATTCTGCTCCATGCTTTCTATTATTGCTTGCGCTGTCCCTAATGGAATCTTACACTGAAGCGTTCCTCCTTCAACGCAGGCACAATCGAGTGGTCTATTTGCCGAGAAAAATCTATCAATTAGCCTCCGCCCAAAACATAACCGTCATCACTTGCGGACCTGCTGTGCTCGGAGCTGTATTCAATTTATGTGCGTTTTGACTGTGCGCTTCAATACTTACAGGGCGTCGATACTGTTGGCCAGCTTGACCGGTTCGATACGCTCGATCGAACAGTGCCTCAGAACTCTGCCACCGGAGAATGCGGACATCAGGCAAGAAAGAAAGCGTAAATCAAACAAAGGAAACAGTTAGGGCGGTAAACTTACTACCGAGGCGGAAAAATCAATTTGTTGGGAAAACGGTTTGGAGGACGGGTGGAGATGGGACGCAAGTTCTTGTTTGGTGCGGATTTAATTAAGCTTTTACTCGTGCTGTCAAGCTTGATAACGAGTGAGCCAGAGCCAAACGTAACGGGGGAAGGGGGGATCTATTTTTGTGCCCCAGGGCAACATTTAGCGTCCGGCGATTGGACAGTAATTGTACGTGATGTAATTTTTAACGTAATTGTCACCATCCGGAAGGAAACGCTGCATCTCGGCGCTGCTGTTTTTCCCGATGCACCAGCCGCATGCATCACGCGTTTCCGGGTTAGCTATCCATGCGATGATAATTCCATGGAAAATGGATGAAATTGATTTCGAGTTGACGGGAATGCTGGGAAGGAGACACTCTTTTCTTACACCAACGGTTGTCCTGTCCGTTGGTCAGTTCATTTCAATTCTAAGACAAATCCAAACAAGCACAATGGATATGTTGACATGGTGACACATGGCAGTTACGGAAAGAACTGCTGAAGCAAACTGAAGTAGTGAAGTAGGAAAAGGGCGAAAAAAGATGGAATCTCAATGTGATCGGTAGTGTACTTACAATGTGTTGAGCTTGGGAAACCGCTGGAACACATTCATATTCAGCTCGATAAACACATTCCCTGTGAGATCGCTGAAACGACAAACAGAGCACGAAACGAAGGGTTATTTCTATCTCGTGCATCCGCACTATTATATCAAACAATCCGTGCACGTGCTGGCAAATCTCTTGGGAGCATGATTTAGGGATTCGCACACAGCATGCCCTGTGTGCTGGTTACACCCGCGAGATGTCACTTTGCCATCCTGCCAACAGTGTGAAATGAAGCTTTCACATCGGCGCGGAATGGAAACTGCCACCAGAGCAAAAAGGATTTCATTTCTGCCCACACTTACAGCAGTGTGACGTTTTCCGAGGTGAGTACCGACGGTATCGACGTGAGACCCTTGTACTCGCACAGCACATCCGTTCCCCGACATTTGCAGGTATTGTTGGCGTCTTTCCAGCCTGTACAGAAAAAAAAAACCGGCATTGCAATTTCCTAGTTAGCGTCTTCTAATTCCTCCACACATCAAACTCCAACTTACTGCAGGTCGTGTAGGGTAGCTGATCGTTGATCGCAGCCGGTCGCTTGCGGAAGTAGTGATCATAATAATTCCTTCCCACGGCATCATCTGTAATGCCGAACAAACAACATAAACTACGAAATTGGGGCAGAATGTTTGGGTTGAAAAAAAATCCATCATTCCATACCGCACTCGAGCTCATCCGAACCGTCGTCACAGTCGGGGTATCCGTTGCAGTTCTTGCTCTGCTCGATGCACTGAAGCGTGTTGTTGCACCGGAAGTATCCATCCTCACAGCGAAACGGCACTGTACCGAACGGTGGATACGGCTCGGCACCATCCACGCTGACGGCATTCCGGTTCGCCGGTCCAGACTGTTCCAGAATTCTTTCGTACTCCGTCTCGGGCAGAACCAATGCACGGCGCAACGTGCTGGATGCTGGAAGGGCAAGCAAAGAATAAATTGAATCAGTGCAGCCGCGTTGCTGTCAACGGATGGATGGACGATTTGGGTTGTACCAGCAAGCTAAGCCGCGGCATCTATTTGTAGCTTTCGGTAAGCTCATTATGATTGTTTCTACACAAAATTCAATTTTATTCGCGATGTTATAAGATTTATATGGCTTGATAAAGGACTTAGCTGTATATGTTGATTGTTTAATGAAATACAGTCAGAAAAACAAAAATACTGCCAGTAGTGCATGTCAGAGAAATTCGCATAACTCGAATTTTCACCCAAGTCCCAATTTTCATTATCATATCGTTTATAATTAGTATTAAGGGATGGAATACTTCTTTTCACATTACCAAGCATAATTGATATTTCTACGTTTATTTCCGTTTATTTTGGATATCTATTAAGATTAAGATTTATTTATATAACTATAAAATGTATCGTGTTTTTGAGAATATTTAAAATTTGATAAAAAAAAAATATTTCCACGTACAAATTACGTGAAATGTCAAAAATTTCGAATTGGTATTCAAATTTTCACGTATCTCGAATTCGCGAAACTCAGATGTCGCATGACTTGGAAAATTACTGAATAGCAAACCCCGCAGTCATACTCGAGGTTACGCGATGTTTTGGAAAAATTACAGTTTATAAATAATCAAAAGAATTTTGCAAATGGCAGTGCTCAAAACTTGGAAACGTAATGAAATAATAGAATAAATGGAAAGTTCATTTGTCATTTGGATAGAAATTTTAATATATATAAGTTAAACGTAATTTAACTGCGAAATTTTCTCTGACTCCTATACATGTTTATATTTCAACCTTTCAATAGGAAGTATGACCGAAATGTATAAGCAAAGATATGGTGGTCCCAAACATAAGCGTAAAGCGGAGAGCTGCTGTAATGTACTGTATATATAATACAAATAATACAAATGATGCATAAAATGTAATATTCATTTTATCATCCAAATCTTAAAAAAAAAACATATAGTGTGTAGTAAATGCGTCAGATTTAGTTATTAAAAAGAGGGTTTGTTGTTGTACACTTCAGTTCTTTATTTTCAGATTCTTTTTATTAGTACCTCTCCCGATGAGGTCTAACATAGAACCGTCGCGTTGCGCTCTCTCGTTATCCTGAGAGAGCCGGGTGAACTGCTTCTTTCTCCCATTTAATTGCTCTCTCTCTCCGCTTAGTGTTTGAATAGAAATAATTCAAAATGTTTGTTCGTTTCTACTTTGTGTGCTTTAATAAATAAAAGCTCCCTATTGCGTTTTTCAGTGTACTAAATTGTAAACTAAAAGTCTAGTGAACCTAATTGACAAATTATATTTAATGTTGTTGCGTTGTTATTTGTGCCAATTTCGGAATGTATTTGGTCAAGCACACTTAAATCTTAAAGTCACATCAAGTTTTATTGAAACAACATCACAAATAACTAGTTCAATTTTGGTTATTTGTTCCTCAAAAATAACGTTTCACTGGTGGATATGTCGGTTGAGAACAACCGAATAGAATTGCTTGGTGACAAAGAGCATATTTTTACGGTTCACACCCCTACAATTTTATCAAAATATGATCCTTTGCGCCATGCGTTGTTGAACGTTTTGCTACCGTTCCAGGTCAACAGTTGGTGGACGGTTGAAGGAACAGTTTGCAATGTGAAACGCTCGGGGGTCTATATCGAGGGCCAAACAAAAAAAAAGCACTCTACAGTCTACGAAAGATATTGCACTGGAGGCAATTCTTTTATCCGTGTGCGTAGAGCGATTCATCAACAAACTTTATGGGTCCGCAGTCGAAAAATCGAACATCGAACATAACTACCACAGCTGGTAACAGCGCAGCAGGCTATGAAAAACAAAGTCCAACGTCACATACATGTTTTGCGGGCATTTTAAGCAATGGAATCGAATTCCACGCGTAATATTGGTGTACCATTTCTAGGAAACAGGTGAAAGAAATTTAATACTTCAGTGCTGATTACCTTGAAAAATTAAACAGTTTACAAACTTAATTGAATCAATTAATTGCTGGAGGAAATCACAACTTTGACAGCGTTGATGTGCCCACAAAAGTGCAAAAACTTCACAAAAGTCAATTAGTTAAATCAACTTTCTCTTTCACTTCCTTTAATCAGCCTAGACGCTTAATTAACCCACTTATACTAATCAACGCACCAAACGTTCCGTGCAGTCACTTTCTAAATATCATTTCGCGTGTAACGAGTGTATCGCTTCGGCGTCTATCAGGCAAGAACATTCCCAGCCCGGGACACATTATGCCCTCCCTATTCATTTGACCCACATTACGGTTTGCATCTGCGTAAAGAACGGCATGGTAAATGACACTTAATGACTTCCGAGACTCACAGAACGCTGAAATGTTGGGTTCAGATTACCTGCAACGAACGACGTGCTTCTGAGCCTTGTTTTCACACACAGTTTCCGACGAACGTCACCATTTAAAACACAATTTATTTACACGTACTACATTAGGACTCCCTCAAAAGTATATCCATTCAAGGTTTCCCTGGAGGATGTGGAAAGAAACAAGAGATGAATGTTATGCTAGTGAACTACCGTTTGACTTTTGAACGTAATAGTAGGTGTGCTTTTAATCATTCCCATGCGAATTATCCTTTGACCGGTCACACACTGTTCCCCAATAGAGAAGGCCATCTGCGAAGAAGGCGTCCCATCACGAACGCAACAGTGCAACGAAGGTGCAGTGCCTTGAATGGAGTAAAACTTTGCACCAGACGGAACGACAGGAAAACCGCACGTCCAGCAGGAAATGAGCAGAAGAAGGAACCACACGCCACACTGTGCTTATTAGGCAATTGCCAGCATCTTATCTGCAGGTCATCCATTTGCGGTCGAATTTCAGCCCCAGTTACGCTGTAAGTCGCCTGTAGCTCCCGGCAGGTCCATGATGCCATGCCCTGCGGACTATTGCACTGGGCTCCAAAAAGTTAAGCACGACTATTTCCGACCAGTGACAACCACAATCAGTCGATGCCAAACGTTCCCTCCTTCGACCGATGGTGTTCACATGCTTTACGAGTGCAGAAATATGCTGAGTCCAAACGGGTTGCCGGGACAACATCCCACACTCGGACCGGAAGCTCCGTCTAATGTGAGTGATAAATCAGAATATCCATTTTATGCATGAGCTTTTCACTCGCTTTCGCCGTGTCCGTGTGCGAAAAACCAGTGGCCCCAGTGTCGGTGTTAAATAACGCCATTCCTACAACTATTGCCACCATTTGTCTGCGTACAATTCCGTTTGCGCTCGAGTAGTAGCTTGCTTGCGTTAACAGATTTAACATTTTGAAACACTCCACGAGGCTGACCGAAAGACTAAATTGACTCCCGGCAGCACAAGATGGGTACGATTCCAATCTCGGCTTTTCTTCCAACGGCCGTTAGTGGGACTTTCGGGAAAACAACAATAAACGGCCGAACTCGCACTATCATGGAAATTTACGACACAACGCACACGTCCTTGCACTGGAGGCACCCACGGCCTTTTTTTTTGGGGTCAGGATGCTTTAATTGCTTCAACTGATCATTCCCCTGCGGCAGTCATTTCGGGTCCGATAAAACGATGGAGGCGGTAGCCACTTCAGTGTGTGTGGGTGTTTTTTTTTCTTGCCGGTCACCGTAATTATGCTCGTAAAAATTCAACTCGGGACCAATTTCCGACTTCCAGATTCTTCGTATGCGCAAAGTATGACAAACATGTACGCTGTCGGGTTTATGCTTTAGTGTTGTTGCTGTTCTATCGCGAAACAAAAACCATCCCTTCGTGATGTATGGTTGTGGCAGATAATTGGGAAATTTATTAGTATGCTCCTACTTGTGCAGCATTCAGCTTTTGGTTGGGAAAGAATAACACCTTCCGGGCAGGTAAATGTATGTTGAAGTTATTATCTACCGTAAAAATACCACATAAAAAACACATAAACTAATTGTTATTCCTCTACACATTTTAGGGCTTTATTTTAGCAATAATAATAATAATAATAATAATAATAATAATAATAATAATAATAATAATAATAATAATAATAATAATAATAATAATAATAATAATAATAATAATAATAATAATAATAATAATAATAATAATAATAATAATAATAATAATAATAATAATAATAATAATAATAATAATAATAATAATAATAATAATAATAATAATAATAATAATAATAATAATAATAATAATAATAATAATAAAAAATTAAAAATAAAAAAATGAAGGTGAAATCTTCATCCAATGAAAAAATTAATTACAATCAAGAATCGTAAGTTCATAGAAAAGTAATATAAATGTATCATCAAAAGGAATCCAGCATAAAAGAAACCATTCACAGTGAAGGGCATCCTCGAAGCAGATCATTTTGTCCTCATTTCCCAGTACCACCAAGTAGAAGTATTAAAAATCATAAATATGCAAACATAAGGGTCCCTCGCCCTTTCCAGCGCGCCTGGGAAGATAATTGAAATATAAAGGCAACGATCTTCCGTCGGTTTGCATCGCGTGCGTAAAGTCAGTCCGAGGGCTTCATGTAATGCCATCGACAAGGAACGTGCAGCAAATGTAATGCTTAATAATGCAACCATTACACGGGTGCCTTTTACGTCAAACGCTGGACAAAAACGTACCGACCGATTCTAACCCAACGGCCGTTACAGTGACCGTGGTCATGGTCACCGGCAACTGACACTCGGCGTCGTTCGTTCCATCCACACCGAAACCACTTCAAAAAACATGGCGAACAAAACCCCGCCTGACGTCAAACCGAACCGGTCCGAAAGATGAGCGCAACGCCGGGAACTGACCGCGAGGGATTGTATTTTTATTCAACAAGTTTCAAATGCTGCCATCGCGGAAGCTATTCCCGGACCGGCAGTGTTTCAGATTACGCCGGCAAGTCCATGCAAAAGATTGTCATTTTTTTTCACTGTTGTTTCGCGTGGTACACACCGCGAAACGACCGCGGACAAAGAGATTATTTTCTCGACCTTCCTTGTTTTTGGTTATGCAAAATGAGACCCCGGGATGCAGTGCAGTGCAGCAAAAACGCGTGTCAGTGCAGTGGCGCACTTGATGGTAATTTACAATTTACTGATCGGATTAGGGCAGCTCATGCTAGCGTCAAGCTCGCTTCGCGTCAAGATGTTGTGAAGCAGAAACTTACAAGCCCTAAAGGAGCGGAAAAATGAGCGTTCTTTCCTGATTGTTTGTCTTGTACCGAGATGATTGTAGCGGGGTTTTCAGTATGTCGCAAAAAATTATTAATTTAATTTTTATGAAACGGGAAAACTCCAAGCGTGATGAAATAAAACTAGTGCAATATCTGGTGAATGTACATTTCCAAGCATAATAACCAGAACATAATAACAGGTACGTGGGTTAGAACGCCCAAAGGTATGCAATCCCTGTGTTAATAATGCCTTTTAATGATTGGTGCGATGGTAAACAGTTTAAAATTGTATATTTCTTTTGATAACTTATCAATTGCCTAACTTTAGGCGTGAAATTCTACGAGAATGGTGAGTTTTCAGTACATATTAGGTCTAAATAGGTCATGTTTTCGAAGTGTCAATAGGGGTTGTTGTTTTCGTTCATTGTTTAAAGAGCGTCTTCGATTTCTGAATGTCTAATATTTAAGTACTATTTAAGAATTTTGTGTAGACCGACAAGGTTCGACAAATTATTAATAAATAATAATATTTCAGTTAAATTGCAGTACACGTACAGGTTCACATTCATCCAAAAGCAACGCTTAATAAATATATAATATATATATATATATAAAATAAATGAATAAATATAATAAATATAATAATAAATAGTGTAGAATAAATAGAATAGAATAAAATAGAATAAATATAAAAATAAATAAATAAATATGTAATAAATAAATCTCAATTGTAGACCTAACTGGTGCACGTTTTCTTTGGAATCTTCCACCCAAAACCCTATGCCTTAGTCATCATTATGCATTATCACACCGAAATACAAACATCATACTGCCATAACCTTGGCAATAAAGATAATTGGGAATTTTTGAGAGCAAGGATGGAATGCGACCTTTATCTGCGTACACTGTTTTCCCCCCACGGAAGTATCATTTGGGCTTATCAAAATATGCTCGAAAGACGCATTACGCTCGCTAAACAACCCAACAACGACGATAAAATACACATCCATTAGTGCAACCTGTTGGCAACCTGTTGGCTTCCGCCAGACGGAAAAAAAACTGCCAATTTCCCCGATAAGATCAAAAGCGATTCTCTTCATCGCGTAAAGCGTGAAGCGGCGGCTCGTTAGTTCACACTTCCAAAAAACGATAATTCAACGGGTTTCCTTTCGCCCATCCGTTTCCTTCGCCACCCATTGTCCGATCGTGTCCCGGCAAACGAAATCGGGTCGGGCGAAATGAGTCGTTTTTCATTAAGGCACTATCATCGCCGCTCGGTGAATCCCCACATTGGCCAATAAATGATAATCCTTCAGGTCGATTACGTGGATAAATATTTACCTCCATTAGACCAATGGCCCGAAAAGCACGAAGCCCTGGCACTGGTTATGCTTTCAGCATTGGTCATTAAAACGCTGCGGATGATAAATGGCTATACGGCTGACGAAACGCAACAGCCACACACAAAACAAAAAATGGCCACACATGTTAGTGGAACACGAAAAGTTCCACCCAGGTGCAAAGCAGCCATCCACGGGATAACGAACATCAAGGCCTGATGGAACAAATGTTCTTTTCTTCCAGCAGGAATGTAAGGTCAAGTGATTAGCCGGCCGGTTTCGGAGGCGAAAACCGAAGCGAAGCATCAGAAAACCATCGAAAAATCGAATTGTTTATTATTTCGGTACGATATTTCGTTCCGTTTCACACTCATCCCAGTACTATCGGCTTTAAACAAATAACCATACCATAAATTTTGCATTCCAGGCCCGGCCACGCTTTGCGCTCCTAGCAGCTGAACACACAACGAATGTATTTTATGCATTGGCGATGGGTATGTGTGTTTGATTTTTAATACGCGTTTTCTTTGTAACCGATCCCACAAACACACTACCATTATTCTACAAACATGCATGATCTGTTTGATCGGCAAATGGTATCGCAATAGTAAATAACAGATTTCCTTATTTAGGGCTCAAATTTTTCACATGTTTAAATGAATCTCTTTCTCAATGTTGTTTACCCTCCTTTAATTAAAAGTTAGTCCTGAAAACGAATGTATCTGTTTCATCAATGCAAAAAAGGCCTTTTTTTGTTCCCTTACTTCTCGCTAATGACTTTATGACGAAAAAAATCAGCATTCTACGCTTTAGTAGAAACCTTTTTCAATTCTTCCGCTGTCCATCATGCTGATTCGTTTATTTGAAAAAATATATATCCCACTGGCGTGTATTCAACGAGCATGCAATCCAGGTAATATTGCTTGAAATATGTACGTCAAATGCAGCATAATGTACACCGACCCTTGTCACCTGGCATGGCAGACGATTTAATGGTAGTGACACAATGGAGCCTTACCATCGGCAAGGGGTTGATTTCACATCGGTTTTGCAGAAAGGTCACGTTTGTTGATTTTCTATGCTCATCCTACTGATAATGCCGTGCAGTTAGATAATTGTGGCTTTAATTAAAACAATACCAAGTCCTCCATTTTATTTTAGCTCAACATGCTAAACTTTGGCAGTTGAGATTGCGGAAAGAGTTTGAAATAAAATAAACATTTTGGTCGACCGTTTTACCTCCAAAGGCAACATCATTTACATCGCAAATCATGAAAAAAGCTTAACTCAACTCGTTTTCGATCGCGCCAAAGTGTAAAAGTGTAAAACGTAAATTATGTTTGCTTTGTGCAAACATTGCCACAAAAGCGACAATGGAACCAGCAGCGGCAGCACCAGCAGCTCACTGAACGGTAAAGACATAAATCGATCTTCACACCAACCGATGGCGAGTGCAGGGAACATGAAATTCAAGGCCTACGCAACTTCTTTACATCACACCCATACGCCCATCCTGCCAACCCGATGCCGGCTAACTATGATTGAATGTCAAACAATGGTATCGTTCGTCATGTTAATGGAATATGATGCGTTGATGGCTGACGTTGGCTAACTGTTTGGTTTTGGCTTTTCTTTTCCTTTGGACGTTGTTCTCTTTTTTTTCTGGACGAATGAAGTTCATGTTTGGGAATTAATTGCATAGCCGAATGATCTCATCGCCTCTTCATTGCGGCATTGTTGACAATTCGTCTCACGAGTTCAGGGTCAGGTTGTTCAAACGTAGTACCGATGCGTTTATGAACGCGATTATTGGTTGCTCCAGTTTGTCTGATAAGCTTGGGCATGGCAAGAATTCGAACGGGTCTATGTATCTAAAAGTTTGATTAAATTCAAAAGAAGTTGAAACCATTATAAAAATGTGGTCGTTTGAATCTTTCTACGTATGGCATCGGGATTTGTTCGTCTAGTTTTTTTTTTAATCCAAAATTTGACATGAGTTTGAATAAAATTAAACTGATTTAACTTTTGTATTTGTTTCAAGTTCAAGTAAAATAAAAATAAATAATAAAAATAAATAATAAAAGAAACATGATTCTAAAAACGCAAGTCTTTGTGACAAATAAGTTTAAAACAAAACATTCAAAGTTCAATGATTGAATTACAAATCAGCAGTTTTCATTTGAAAAATTCATTTTAAATTATGTTACAACCCATGCATATTTTTGCTGCAATATATACGAATTGTATTCAGTACAATGGTTCTACCTGATCGTCTAATCTACATTATCTTACCTATGCATAGCATTATAATTTGGTACATTAGTAACAAATTACCAAAATATCCACAACCTTCACAAAACCAAAATGTAGAACTACCTCGATAATAAAATAGGAATTTGATTGTGTTTGAACTGTGGAGTTCCTGTTCTCAACAGCATTTTTCCCTATTTTAATATAAAAATTTTTCAAATGCTCTATGAACATTACGAAAGCAAGGTGTCAAGCAAGGAAAAGTTCAAACTTCTGGAGTTTTGGAATAATAAACCTATCATAAAACCAACATCGTACAGATGTGGCGCCTTTATGGCGCCTATTTTAACTAAAGCTATTGTTTTGGGTTTGTTTTTATTCTTAAACTCCTCTGTTCTCTCTCAACTTCTAAAGAATACTTCATCTCCACCGCACAGCTTATTATCTGGACGGATGTTTCCGCTACAGTTTTAGCACTATCAACTCAACAGCGGACGATCTTTGTCGGTGAGACCGACTTCCTATTTTCCACCCTTATACGTTTGCATTTGTTTATGAAAGCGACTTTCAACAAGCAACGACCACACGCTTTGGTACGGCGAACTATTTTAGCCTGCACGGTTGCCGGAAATGAGAGTCAAAGGAAATCCACTTCCTACGGTTTTGTGTGACAGCTCAATTCAATAGTGTCACGACATACCGGGGTAAAAATAGGGCTTTCTCTACTAACTGTACGGCTGCGCTCACTTACAGCGACTTATCGTTAAGCGCTTGGATAATAGACCGTGCTACAACTATTTCGGTGACGGTGAATATCGATGAAACGAGCAAACAGAATGGAATATTCTTAGGCACGGTTGGTTCGAAACGAGAAAAAATGATCAAATATTTGTACGCATTGTACCTTCTACCGAAGTGATACTTACCGATGGGGAAATAGACTGCGAAGATGAACGAAAATCCTACCAGCAGCTTCATCGTGTGCCTTATCGTATGAAACAGACTAGCAATGGTGGACGATATTTCTGAGAATAGAAAGATTTTTCCTCTTGCTCGAGAACCACACTCACACACAAGTGGCACAAAAAAATACACACACAGTAACAGCGAACTAAACGACTCGCAGTAGACACACCCACACCGACGCACACGTTAAGCACTTAATTACACCCGGACGGAAGAGCGTGAAAGGATTAATTTTCTTTATTTCCGATCAGTCGCGGTCCCGGGCGTCATCGGGATTTTCACACTCGCCCTGTTACGCCCGTTGTTCTCCTCGCACACTAATCACTCGCACACAATTCGCTGTACCGTACCTACACACACACACACACACAGACGGTGAAGCTTTGTTTCTTCTTCGGTTGTCTCGCCTATCCCCGGATGGTGTAATCCGCTTCCAGCAAAGATGACACGGTGCGGCACCGGGTTTGGCCTTCGAAGTTGGTCGGGTTTAACGCGAACAAAATATCGGATTGAATCGACTGCAAACGAAAAGCAAGATACACATAAAACTGGATGAGTTTTGAGCCATTAGAGCTTAGGAGCTTTTGAATCTGATTTGATGACTGCGCTGCAATGGGGTGGAATGGAGAGAAAAAAAAAACCGTTCTGTCACTACCGTTCGGTACTAGCTCCAGCATAGACAGTAATGAATGAAGCAACAACAACATAAAGGGGGGGGAAGAAAAATATAAAACGCCTTAAATGGATAATGCCAGGAATTGAAAATGGTTCCTATGGCTTTGACTTGATGCCAAAAGCATGGTGCATTCCGCTTACTTTGATTGCTTTTCCTATGCTTTTTCCCAATGCCGCACAGAAACGACGGAAACGAACGCACGCACACGGGACAATCGGGAGGTGACGCAAAGTTTGCACAATTTTTGGTGATCGAGTCTTATCGCTGTTTGGTTATCGGTGGTTAAACCATTTCCCGGCACCAAAACATTTTTCTGCCACAAAAATCGATTTTGCATTCGACAAAATACGCTTTTCCTGGGGTGACATTTTTCCATAATCTCACCGATCCACACATTAAGATGCGAGATATTGGCCCTCCCCAAATTTTCCTTCTTGTTTGCGCCAAAAAAAAAAAACAACAACCAAAAATCAACAACACAACACAAAACTATGTTATCGCACCCTACGAACAGGGGTGAGCTAAATCATGATATTAACTCTTACGCTTCAAATTTCGTCCTCCAAACTTCCATTCCCACATTCCGTTTTGGGCGTGTAAGCGCCAAAAACTCCACAAGTAAAATTGGCTTTTTTTACGATTATGATTGCAGTTTAGCTTTCTTCCCCCGTTAGAACCACAACAAACCACACGAATTACAATGGTTTGATGTTTTCAGCTCTCGGGAACTTATGCTTCGAACCGTGTTTACTTCGTTCGCAACAACCTGCAGCAGTACATTCCGTCTTGCCATCCACGATCGCAGCGACCAAACGCAACTTGTTCACTGAACAACGATTCGAACTTCTTATCTAAACACACATTGCTTTCACTGCGCCCGATGACGCTGACGAAGCGATGCGTAGTGGTTTCGTTATGATGGCATAAATATTTATCATGCTTGTCTAGACGAAGCGCAACTAGCTGATAGAGCAAGAGAGAGAGTCCGAGAGCCCAAAGACACAGTTTACCGTGTTTATGCCGATTGGCTGCGTTCAGAAAAACATTTTTCAAACGCTTCCACAGCTCATTTTTCAATCAATTAGTTTTCCCTGACCAAAACAAACTGCTAGCAAACGATCGGTTCGCTAAATTCGATAATGCTTCCCATTTCGTTGAAACGAGCGCGTTTACGCAACGCGCGCCTTGTTGTCACTGCTGCAATGCCTGGTTTTATGAAAATGTACGATCACATTTTGTGCGACTGTAAAATGTAACATTATTCACAACCCATCCCAACGCACGGCATCGACGGGAGTTTGAAAGGACGGGCGAGCGTAAGTTCACTGTTTGGCAGCCGTTCAACTTTCGGGAAACGAATAATCGTAATCGGTTGTTTATTGGTTGTGTATTGGGGCTGTGCTGTCCAATATTATCGATACGATAAAATGAGATCGCAGTTCGCTGCTGCTTAACGAGGCGTCAGCTGTTCCGACAGGACTCATCCGTTAGGGACTGTTTAAAAGAGTGTTCTCGTTCTATTAATAATATCAGCGGCGGATCAAACGGTAGGCGGAGTAGGCGGTCGCCTAGGGCCTCGCCGTGTTGGGGGCCCAAAACATTTTGTGCCGATTGTGCGATTTTTGAAAATTTAACAGCAGAGTTAATTTATAGCAAAAAAAATTAATTTAATAGGTAAAAAGTTGATCAAAAATATCTTCCTTGGTTATATAAAACAGTTGTTTCTATGTGATAAATTAAATGCAGAGAAGAATATTGACTTTGTGACTTTAAAGTATAAACGAAATTGCACCAGGATTTCCGAATCTATAGTACCAGGAGAGCATCCACGGAAGAGGTAGCACCTAGTACAGCAAATTTGGTCGAAAACCGCCGAAAGGTATGCAATTTTTAAACATTAATTTACTCGTTAGTCGAGAAAAATTTCTTCGAAAACTACCAGTTTCCGAATGTATAGTACCAGGAGAGCATCCACGGAAGAGGTAGCTCCTGGTACTGCGCCGTAAGGTATGCAATGTTAATACACTAACTTTGCAACCAACTTTCCGCCGTAAGGTATGCAATGTTTAAACACTAACTTTCCATACCAACCAGCTGTTTTCAGATTTCCGATACCAGGAGAGCATGTTTTTCAAGATGTGACACCTAGTACCAGCCGAGGAAGCACAAATCACGCGCTTCCCGGTAGTTGCAACCCCAAGTTGTTGCATGTAAGATGTTGCATGCCAGATGTTGCGCAACATATGTTGCGCGACATATGTTGCATGCCAGATGCTGTGCAACGTTTGTTGCGCAACATGTGTTGTGCAACATGTGTTGTGCAACATCCTGGTACTCGGCTGGTACCAGGTGTTACATCTTGGAGAACATGCTCTCCTGGTATCGGAAATCTGAAAACAGCTGGTTGGTATGGAAAGTTAGTGTTTAAACATTGCATACCTTTAGGCGAGCAAAATTACCAGGTGCTACCTCTTCCGTAGATGCTCTCCTGGTACAATACATTCGAAAACTGGTAGTTTTCGAAGAAATTTTTCACGACCAACGGGAAAGTTAGTGTTTAAATATTGCATACCTTTCGGCGGTTTTCGACCAAATTTGCTGTACTAGGTGCTACCTCTTCCGTGGATGCTCTCCTGGTATCGGCAATCTGAAAACAGCTGGTTTTTATGGAATTTCGTACCAGCCGACGAAAAGTTTGAGCGAGATGAAGGATGCTTTCTGTTTCATCCATCTTCCTTACACTAGCGATCGCTCTCACGGGTTTGATAGTATGCAATGCAATAGTGATGGGCAAATTTATTCCACACTGCAGGTGTCACCTCTTGAAAAACATGCTTTCCTGGTTTCGCAAATCTGAAAACAATTGTGTTGTTCATCGCCTAAAACATCAACATGAGCGAAACAGGTTTCTAAGAAATTTCTCTGATTGTTACCGTAAAGTAAACCGATTGAAAACTGTACTTTAGGCGAAAAATCGTAAAAGGCGTTGGGCTAATCAGGAATCGTAAATGTACGTAAATCGTATGAAATGTGACCCAAGTAGTGGCATTATGGTTCTCCTTAGCGCATACAAACGATTATATTTAGACTAGCTTAACGGGCCGGTTTCACGGCTACGGAACAGAACTCTGAGGTGTACGCAGGGGAGCTTTCGTTGCGAGACTTTGCTGGTGTTTGTTTAATCATGGAGGTAGTCTTTAAACACAAAAACTTGATCTAGAATTTTCATTTTCAAATGCAAAAAGCTATGCAAATCTAACCGGCTGTGCATAACACAAATTTTTATTATTATTATATAAAATTTGCGCTGTTTGCTTAATAGCGCGTTGTTTTGTTATGCGTTGTTTTGTTACGCGTTGTTTTTAAAATTAGAGGCCCCAACTATAATTTCGCCCTGGGCCTCCCAGGGGATTGATCCTCCACTGAATAATATCTAAATGACATGAATCAGTGCAAATTCATTTAATAAAATTTCTGCACGTTGGTTGTTTAAGGGTTTATTCTGAATATTCTAATCATTTGACTTGTCGTAGGTCCCAAGTTCTCTAACCATACTGACGACGTTGTCAGCAGAATTCGCAGTTTCTTGTAGTGGCTATACGTATTGGTGGTGTATTTTTTTTACGTCAATATTTTAAATATTTTTATTGTTTTTTTGGCTACCTCATCATAGGAAAATTGCTCGAGGATCTGAACAATCTGCTGGTGAAAAGTCATAGATCATATCGAGCTAGTGCAGAGGTGTCTTATCATATTAACCACGGGTAAGATTTTTAAAGTTAGCTCTACTTCACTCCCTTGTTTTAAGATTGGTTGGTTTGCTGTACTTAGGAAATCATAGTTTTCCTCACTCTTGATAAGATTGCTCATTGCTCTCGCCTAATTCAAAGCTCGACTCGATTCGTTAATGCAGGATCAGCACAAGTTTACCGATGTTTAGGTATGGATTGATCCGATAGGGTTTTTGGTTCAGTCCGTTCGTGTGAAGATCAGCGCCGTTACCATCACACCACCATCATACGGCCCAAAGTAAGTACATAAAACTTTTCATTAAACATAAAAAAAAATTAAAATTTTCCACATAACCCATACACAGCAATTCTTTTTGAATTTATCACATTGTAATATAACAATGTATATCAATTTATATTAAATATTAATAAAACTATCCATTGCACGCAATAAAGGAATTGAATGGCAAAAAAAGCTAACCAACAATGCATTGATTAGATTTTTTTCTTTACAAACTTTCAATAAAACACCATGAACAGCCTGCCAACATGGCCTCGCAAGATGGATGATGATAAATACGATGTCGGCACCATACCATCGTAACACTTTTAACATCACCGCGAGTGAGAAGAAAGCAATTCGCCCGGATTCATTGCATATTTCCACCGTTTTCTCTTTCGAAGAATGTTTCACAATTGTTGGAGAATAATTTTCCATTTTGATTCCTTCTGAAGAGGCGAGTAAAATCCAATCGATGTCGGCAACAAGCACACGAACAAAAGCCACATGGATTATTGGACTGATGGAAAAGTGATACCACGATCACGCGGAGTGATGGGAAATCCTTACGTAAACGCATACATTCCTACTGGTGGATCCTTCACCTAAATTCCCAATGAAATGCTGCTCCCCTGCAATGAGATGGTTGGATGTTATGTAGGTGTTTAATTGAGCCGCAAAACAAAATTCATTGCCTATTTGACCTGTCCCGTGCGGTATAGAAAACAATGACCGAAAGAGCCACTAACAGGTGTATACTGATAACCGGCACCTACACGGTGTTCTGATTTTTTTTTCTTTTCTGCCAGAGCACTCTGTCTTCAGATGTCTTTCCTATCGCTTCGCAGTCGAACATGGTTCGAACCCTTATCTTGCTGAAGGTGTCGGACGGTTTCTACCTCTGATCGGGCATTCGAAACATTTAAAACGGCGATAAAAAACGTAACTAAAGGGCAGACAACCTGGGTTTTGGGACGCTATCACACACAGCTGTACTTACCGTTTGTAGTTTTAGTGGTTCAGTTTGTTTTCGAGCTTAGCAGGTACCATTACCCGTGCTCATGCATCATGCTCACCAAACGCCATTAGCTCATAAATTTGCAAACAGTCGGGCTATTTGCACACGCTTAGTAATTAATTTATAATCTTTCGCTTGGCAACGGAAGTGCCTTAACCGTTCACTGTTGGGATGCAGTTTAGAGCTAGCTTTATCTGCACGGCAGATTTTGTCTGTGCGTTATTTTACTTATCGTATATTGAATTTGATGCAGTTCAATGAACTAAACTGCTCTCGTAGCGAATATTCGCATTTCATACCGAATGCCACCTGATAATAAATCTGAGCAGACACTTCATCCACCCACGATAGGCGTGCATTTGTGATGATGCGTTTTATGCTTTCCTTGCGTTCATAGATCGACGGTAGTAAAATGACTTTTATTGCATTACACTTATTTCGGTTTTATTAGAAACAGTTCTCTCTTCCATTGTGTAAATAAAAAAAACACTCTCACACACGTACGCACTTTACAAAATGACTTCTTATCACATTACACAGCATATGCGGAATGTAACCATCAACGACAGGTTAACGATCACTTTAAAACCATTCATTCAACCGTTGCACACGACCAGCGACACAGTTGTGGAGTGTGAAGCACAATTGGAAGAGGTTTGTTTTATGAGCGCAACATGAAGCGCGCCGTTAAATTATGCTTACGAATTACTGCTATTCTTCTCGTGCCATAAATTCACACCATACAACACACACACACACACACTCACACTGATTCACAATATAAAACTCACAATATATACGCACTTCGCCGTAGGAAGCAGGAACAGCACGATTGTTCGACCATGTTCGATACGGATGGTGGTTCCAGGAAGGGATGGTTGAACGTGTATGAAGATGGTCCGAAAAACTCGCTACCGATGGTGCAAGTTTTACGGTAGTGGGACGAAACTGGACATTAAGATACGCGGCTTATAGTTTTCACACCATTGGTAAGGGTGGGTAGAAGAGAAGAGAGAGAGAGAAAGACGAGGGAGTGACCTAAGGATCCTCCCGAGACTACAATGGTTTTGTAATGTTACGAGGTAACTAGGAACGATAAAACAGCATTCATATTTATATTCAACAACGATACTATTTGCACAAAACTTTTCAGCAGGAAACATTGGAGAAAAGGTAGCAAACATTTACACGCGATTGCACTAGGGGAAAAGACACTACACTCGCTACACACTACCGGGAAAATGTTGTACCGATACAGGGAACATGGAAGGCATATTTTGTTTAACACACTAGCGAACAGCATGTGTAGAGTAACACTATACAAACACACGGAATGCACTTTTTACACTGCCTTCCCGTTCGGTCGCGTTTCCCTGTTTGACTGGCGGATCCTTGCGAATCACTTCCGACCGTATCCATGGAAACGCCGACACTTGTGGTAGATGTGCACTGGCAATGTACAGCAAATCCGCACGAGTCGACAAAACTCCGCTCCGTACGGAGGTGCCGAATAAAATGGTCAATTCTTTACCACGGTCACGGAAGCACTGAAACTCAGCTGCGTTTGCAGACGACGCGCCAGACTGTTGTTTGCGTGCTCATGCTTCGCCCCGTTTGAATGGCGTATCGTTTGAAAACATGTCGGCACTCATTCGCTACTTCAGCGTGAGTTCCTGCCACGCATGCCGGTGAGAGAACTGGAAAGTTATTTAGCAGGCGCGTGGTGTTATTATGCTTTTCAAATGAAATTATTCTATTTTACACGGTTAATTAGGCTTGGTTGTTTTAAATTTGTTTGTTTTTAAGAAATTTAGGTTACGCTAGGTGCCTCAATTATGGCTGAGTTATATCATCGGAATAGAGGTTTTATAGCTTTAACACGTTCAGCGTCGTGTCAAAATCGTTCAAGGTGATTTCCATAAGGCATCTCCCAAATTTGTATGACGCGGCACTGAACGTGTTAAAAGATAATCAAAAATAATATTATGGGATGTTATATAGTCGCTTGAAGTTAGAATTTTAAAAACCCGGGAAAATTTGTTATTCAATTTTTTTATTGAAGTAATGTAATATTTAACAAATAATTATTTTAATCACTTTATAGTTATGCTACGCATGGTGTGTTGCATCCGACACCCTGGTCCCGTGTTGTGAAACGTGACTTCAGAGCATCAGCATGTTACCTGATGCTCTAGGAATGTCATCACGCAGCATGGTACCGTGGGAAAGGTGATCAACGGGAGCAACTCCTAGATGCAAAGCTAGCAGTCTTGTTTCGTCGAGCAACCGCAACGGATCGAAGCATACTTTATTTCAATATTAAATACACCGTTTTAGTTATATAAAATCTTTTTATAAAACTTTCTAATAAATTCTCTCTCAGAGGAGCTAACAACTAAAAACCGAAAATTAACAACACATAACTCTATACCAAATTTACATGTTTCACATCAAAATTTTAATCAAATCTCTCAACAAACATACAGCGAGGAGTTGAATGGCTTTCTATGAGCATACAAAATCAATCCCTTTAAGTAGTAGCTTCAACTTCACTCATCAAACTGCTCTGTTATTTGTTTTAAAATAAATAAATCGACTGTTCCAGCATCTTCCAATCGCAATAAACGTTTTACATTAAACAATTGCAATAAATTGATGCACACCTATACTGTAGTGTTAGTTACAAGTTACACTGTAGTGTTTTAGTTTAAGTTTACTATCTAGGTCTAAATTTTCCGAATAAATTTTATTTATTTGGACGTTAGGCCACTTAGGTCCGATGACCAATAACGGATTGTACATCTAAAAACAAAGGAAAATCCATGAAGTGGGTTTATTTTAACTTATAGTGCCTTTAAACATGCTGCATAAGAGCAACAGAAAACAATAAAACATATAATTATGAATGTACAATTATTAAACTAAAATATCTAATTTAACATATTTTAGCTAAGTTTATGGAAACATTGCTAGAACCGACAAAGGTTTTGATCTCGATTCAACGGTCTAGCTCCTCGTCAACTTTTATACGACTCAGTTCAATCTAAGATTGATCTTCTATTAGAGTTTTTAAAGTTAATTTAACTCAATGTGGATGTAATGTTTAGTTTCGGTTTATACTAATTATAATTATATTATCATTGCTGAATACTTCTAAAACATATGCATAAGCGTTTATTAAGTTATTGGATCAAAATTCCAGACAATAAGTGCCCCTTAGTGTGATACTTTCCGGGTAAGCCATGAGCTCCATTCCGTAGGACATCAAACAAATAAAATGTTAATTCAGGATTGCTTTCAGCACGTATAAATCAACTATTACACATATGCCCCCACCATCCTACTTAGGTAATCGGGCACGTGAATGTCTCTTATGAACGAATTAGCACCCGGTTCAGCATTTATTTTACAACCCACCCACCAAAACCAACTAGTGTGAGAAGCATTAAAATAATACACAATAATTAAGCTGCTTACGGTGCCTCGATTTCCGCGCTGCACAACACTCGCACTACCGTATTTCACCAATTCCAACAGCACTAAATTACGACATAAAGTATTAACCATAACTATCGCCTCTAATCTCCGTACCAAATCAGTACCGTGCACGATTCGTACACGGAAGCGTACGTGTGGAAAGGTACGTTGCCACCGATTTCATACTGTGCTTCCATAATGCACTCGACATAAACCAGATGATGATGCGCTTGATAATGATGATGACGGTAGTAATAAATTTTGCCCGAGCAGTAAAAGACTGTTGGCAGATAAATTTTCACCCACCGTTAGTAGTTTCAACCTCAAACTGCAAATTCTCCAAAGTGGGGATGATCCCGCTGGCTTTTAACAGGTGGTAATGGGAGCGTTTTAGCTTCTAAATCCGGTTACCGCTACGTTCCGGCCGATCCACTACAGATGGAAATCAAAATGGCCCAGTTCTGTCGGGTGCATTTGTTTGCGTCAAGCAGCATCAACTGGGTCAGCCTTGTTGAAAACGTATTCAAAAAAAAAAAAGGAACAATCTGGGTGCATCAGGGCGGATGAAAATATTTCACCCAACATTCTGTTCGGTGATTAATGGCGTGAATAAACCGTGCCGCGTGCCTTCCGGGACACATCTAATTTGTCGCATTTAATCATGATGATAAAAAAAAAAACAATCATCCTCTCTCTCTCTCTCGCTATCTATCGACCTCTAGCTTCAAAAACACACAGCTGCTCTCTTTCACGTTGGGGGCAAAGAAGGCTAAATGCCACCTGCTCAATGGGACGTTTGTTGATAATGAAACCATTTGTCGCACTCTGTTTGGCTTCCGACCGTTCAGGCTCATCGCATCGTGGTGTGGCTGTGCCTCCCAGAGGTATTTATATAAACGATTATAAACGATAATCGACGTGTGACGCTTGCTGCTGCCGTTAACCACCATCATCCAATTGGAACATAATTTGATGATAGTTTTTATTTTAATGATTTTGTTTCGCTTGTGGGGTTTGAATTTAATTAATAGGCTGTACTGATTACTCGCATCCCACCGATGGACAACAGCGGTGACAAATGGTTAGGGTCACTAACGGTTTCCCCAGTGCATTGTATGAAGAAGAATTTAATCATGTCTGAAAGCGATCAAAGCTTTTTAATCGTCAACAATCCCTAGAAGGGTGATAACTATAAGCTGTACCAAATAGTATCCCTAATCATCAAACATGAAAATTAGTTTTTTAACGCATCAACCTAAGACGGTCTAACTACTAAACTACATCCGTTCATAGATTCTTAAATTTGTTACCGTTCTTGCCGTGTGAAAATGATGCTACTATCGCTAAACTACCGGGCGCCTCCATCAAACTTGAATATGAAAGATTTTGTGTAAGGATGGTATACTCTCAGGCAGAAGTTAATAAACCAGATATCATTTACCATTCAATTTATCGGTTCTTGGATAGTGATAAAACTTCATGAGTAACAAAACCCTTTAAAATGAGCAATTTTTTTTTTGCTTATTTACATGACTCAATCAAACAATTTTAACAGTTTCAACGCTATTTCACTCCTTTATTCTTAATTACAACAATTCTTCTTAAAAAAAAAATACTTAAGAAATGGCAATTCTGGATTTGATTCGTACCGTTGCCAAAGTCTGGAGACTTTTGTTGCTTCCAGTGAACCACCAGGCGCTTCCATCGGATCAAATATGAAAAAGAATGAATGTATGTATGGATTGCATACTTTAAGGCGTTGAAAACATCCATCATTTTTTTCCTTTAGCCAGCTACGGAAATTAACGGTGATCCAAGATGCCTACTGTTATGCTTCTTAAGCAAAAGAAAAACAAATAAGAAAAATGAAATGACATCATTGTTCAGAATCTTTAGAATGTGTAGAATGTTCAAGTGATTTGAAATGCTCATTTTTGAAATCATTTTCTTTGTTGGTAGGAACAACTTCAAGAGGTCTAGGCTTAACACTATTACCGGGTTTCTCTGACTTTATTTTAACCCGTAGTTGGATAGTGTTTTCTGCGTACGTGGGATTGGTCCGGTTGGGACTTCAGATCGGTCTTGTCGTGTAAAGATCGGCGCCGCTACCATTGCACCACCAATTTAAACTACTAGTATTATTCATTTCTTTTTTTACAAATTCTGTCATACCTTCTTTTCATACTAGTACACACACACACACACACAAAGTTTCATTCAGCTCACTTTCATCGGAGTAGCTTCCTCATTGAAGATGCTTCCGAGAGCTGCGCCAGCGACATTACATTATAAATATGCATGAAGCAAAAAACCTTCATGATAAAAAAAAACGTAACATCACATACTTCCCCAATAAGAAATCCAGTTCGAACTGACTCTTGCGAAGCAGGTTGGCGATTTTCGCAAACTGTTTAGCGAGACACTGTTCCGCCCAGAAAATTCCGCAACACGTCGTCCCAACACGGACAAGCTTTCAGCTGCAATATCAGAAAATGGTCGCGAAAGTGGCGTTCGCCCACTTCTAATCTATTTCCACTTACGCGCTTCGCAGCACGATTCCCGTGCGTATCGTTGCGCGAAAGATGAAATATGGTTGAATATAAAAATTTGGTCTCAAATCATCACTTCCAGTGCACGCGGAAACACAGCTTGTCCCGACGTTCGGCGCATAACAACGAGAAGAGGTACACCGTCTGTCCTGACGGCGCCAGCCAAAGTAAAATCCGGGCGGTGTCGATCGTGTTCAACAAAACAGGAAGTTACACACGAACTGACTTCGGTATCATTCGAAATCAATGCTTTTCGTTAAATAACCGAGACAAAGGTATATTGAAATGTGTTGCATGGTAGTTGAGTTTTAGTTTTAAAGGCACATTAAAGACAATCATTTAACAACCATTCCGTTGTATTAAATTTGTTGCAAAATTAATGTTAATCTATTTCGATATCGATATTTTTATCACTTCCTCATAACGCAAACTGATTTAAAAAAATTTAAATCCATAAAGCATTGCTTGTTCCTGTCAATAAATAAAAGAAAAACCATACCGATTTCGTACGAACCGACACCGACCGACGGTATGAAAATAAAAGCATAAAAATGTTCAACCATGCGGTCGTCGTCTTGCGGTTGTGTCTGCAGACTCCTGACAAACCAGACAGATACACACACATACAGACACACGCATGCTGGGAATAACAGGGACACAGATCAGATGATTTCTTTTCGCCTTGGTAAAACGGTAAACCACCGACTGAAGCTCGGCACCGCAGCCGGAAACAAAGTGCTTTATTCAAGTTGCCAGTGACCGTAAGCATCGTGCTCGTATTATATCGTAATTTAAAGCTGTGCCCCACCCAACATGCATGAGTCCCGGGTGTATAAGTACCGGCGGTAATGCTATACACTACCGTGCTCAGTTGTTTGGATGGTGCTTTAGTTTGCTTTACGATCGTCAGACAAAGCTGCGTGTTTTGTTTTTTTTTTCACTTCCGCCTTTGCCTTTCTGATGCAGAGAAGCAAACGACCAGCATGAAGGCAAGACATGGTGGCAGCAGATGTGGCCAAAAACCTCACTAATGCCGAGAATTTCCACGAAAATGTGTCAAAAATTAATACCTGGGTAGAAAATGAAGCGAATTACGATGGAGCTGATTAATTCACTGAAAGAGATATCAAAACATAATTATCTCCTTGTGTGTTTGTTATACGATTATACGAGTATACGATTTGTGCGTGGGAGTGTTTGTGTACGAAAGTGTGGCCGTTTTTTTATATCACTAAAAATATTTACTATCCTTTCTTTATCAACATTAGAAACTTTATTATACAAGATACAATATAAATTGATTAATTATAATCTTTATTTTTGCTCAAAGTTATGGAAGAAATAAATATTGAAATGTGAGTTTAGTACCAGTATTTAATATTCATTTCAAACGTTTGTTGAATTAAAGACCAGCTTTCTATTTCCACGAGATTAAATAGTTGATTTAAATTTCTAAAGTGTTTCATCCACCAACACTCGCTGCATGCGAATCTCATCAAACTTTCACCCAGCACACATTGGTCAGCACACGCTGAAGAAATTTCAATTAAAATTTGCCACCCGTCCGTATGGTTGTAAAACAATTTCTAAAATTGACCAAAACCTACCACCTGTAAGTAACCGGTTAAGGAAAACTTCTTGCCTCGAACCTTTACCGTAATGAACCTGGCCGAAAATGGACCGTGCGGAGTAGCTTCAGCACCATGTTCACCGTTTTTACCAAGCGCGCCGTAACGGTAAAAGGTAAGTCAATGGTAAGCTTTTTTCTTTGCCTATTTAAAATTTCTTCGTTTTTTTCCTACTGGAATGCAGCAAAAATGTAATCGTTAGTCGTAAAAATTTAAATCCTCATACTACCTCATCTGCGTCGAGTTGGCACGAGTTTCCATTTAGCGTCAAATGTTTCTTTAAAGCCAATTTCACCGTTACCTAGGACTTGGGGCACTGTGCTGCAGTGAATGAGCTTTAAAATGCAGAAAGTTTTTAGTGTTCCAGATTTCTGATGGTTTTTGTTACTTCTTTACCATATCCCATCAACCGTCTGGAAAATGGCTTCTCCCGATCTGATACGGTGGCGATGTCCATGCAGTGAAGCTATGGGAAGGAAAAATGCAAACGAAGCGTTAAATTGATTCTTTTACATTCATGCCATTCTAGGGGTGGGAAATGTTATGGTGCATACATTAAGGGGCTGCTTACAAACATATCCAGACCGCCATGTGCGTTTATGTTTTGCTCGATCCTATGGATAGTTTTTTTTTTTTTTTTGATTCGCTACTGCAGCCTTACAATAATTGGCACAACAGCGTGCACAATAATTTTGAACTTGCCCGAATTACCATTCTTTACATGTTTTTAATCAACAGTGACAGTAAATGATTGTTTTCACATTTCTTTTCACACGCAAAACCCCGCAACGAGAGTAATGCAATTAACTTACCCCTTTATGGCTGATGGAATGGACCGTGATTTATTATGGGGTGTAAAATTATTACAACTACCACGCTGAGATGAATTTCGGTACAGCGGTTCGCGCATCCATGCCCAGTTCGCACCCATGACGCACCGTGATGGTATAAATTTAATTTGATTTTAATTCCAGATTGCAATTGCAAGTCACATATCTCTGCCCTTCTGCCTTTTGGAAACCCCTTACGTCACCGGTCATCGAAGGTTCTCACCACGGTACGGAAGATTGGAAGACCCTTTTGCAGCTGTGCCGATCAAATGCCGTCCCCCTCCCTGCGGTCAATAATCTGTCAAACACGCATACGGATCCGTTTAATTACATTATCACTGGCGGGCACCATCGAACGGAGCGACCATTTCAAACCCATCATACCCGATTACAACCGTGCCAAGGTATGGATTGCCGTTCCGTTTGGCAACACCATACCCATAAACCGTAAAGTTGGCCTTCCGTCGTTGTTCTTGTGTCGTAGTATTGTAGATTTCCGGTGCATGTTAACCTGGCTGCCACAGATAAGAGACCGTCAACCTTTGTGAATGGTCAGATAATTGACATCTGGTTCGGACGGAGACCTCAACAATGAACGCAGCATGATGTGTAAGAGTGTGGAATTTAAATATGGAAGCGGCATGCATTTCAAACGTAGCGTTGAAAAAAGGAATATACATCTGTCCTGCACCTTAATCGTCCTGAAGTAAAATCAATAAAACATCGAAATACATCGCACCAGAGCGGAAGTAAAACATCGCGTTGCTAGTGCATGGTTGCATGGTTGCACAACATCCATACAGCCCTTGCTATCTCCCTCTGACTTCTTTTTGGTTCCCGGCTTGGCAATAATGCTAGAAATGTCAAAGGAGGCCGAGAGAAGCCTACGAAGGTGTCTGGTGCGGATTGGAAGATCCGTCTCCAGAAATGTATTGATACAGGAGGAGAGTATATTGAAGTTTTGTAGGGGCTTGTACTTATTGGATCACTTTATTTAGACACTTGCTACTTTTGCGATGCCGTTGCCTAGCAGTTACGCCAAGGCGAAGAAGAAGTATTTTTGGGATGGGTTCAGTATAGGATCAACAGATTCAAATTCCGTGGATCTAAAGTACTGAATATTGATCGTGATCTTTAATTTTTTCGAGCAACTTGAAAGTTGAGTTTTGCAGGAATGGACGAAGAGGCGTCTTTGGATCCTCTGATGAGCTAAATACACTGTGTTATGATTCGTCTGTGTTGTGGGATTCCAGCTCCATCATTCCTTTATCCTTCATATTCCGTATAGTTGCGTTTGTAGCTTCATATAAAATAAAGTAAATTGTTGCAAAGGATACTTACAACTATTCTAACGCAGAATAGTCTGAAGCATAATTAAATAGTTTTAAAATATTGGATCAAGGAAATTATGTTTGAAAAACCGAATAAAACTAAAAGAACTTCAAACTGAACGTTTTACGTTGCTGGGCACTAATAGCAAATAGCTATATAATGCTCAGATTACTTCCTTCAGTGTTATTCCAATTAACTCAGCTTTTCAAACAATGCAACATTTGAAGGGTCTCAGGAAGGAATTGAGGAAAATCTCAATTTGAAAAGTAAATACCTACGAAAATCGTAGTGCTGCGCTTTTAAGATGCAAAAAAAAAGTCATCCCACCGTACTAAGCGTTCATTCCATTCTAGATTAAATTTATCATTCATGCCATTTCATCCACTCAGAATAATCCCATTCAAAACTTTGCCCCTGCAGGCAAACGTCGACCGGAAACTTTGGCCCAAACAGCACCATGGGCAGTGTGTCCTGAGCAGGCACAACGAGCGCAGAGTTGGTGGCTTGCAAAGAAAAAGAGGACTAAGAAAACATGACAGATTTCTGAAGGCTACAACATGAAACGGTTTAGCTAAAAATTGCCCACCGTGTGGCATGTTTATGAGGAAAGTTTTCGCGACAGCAAAAATCTCGTGACAGCGAAGAATTTTGCCAAAGAATGTGAATTTTGTTTTCCCGATACAGAATCAACTCGACTTAGAATCGCCTTTCCGTTGCCCCGAGGGGTTAAGGCTAATGTTCAATGAGGTGGTAAACCTATCGTTAATGCACCAGTACGGTCAGCAGTACACGATCGGGCGAGATTCGAATTTGAAAAGCGAAGCGTTTGTTTCAACAAACGAATGTGTCAGCCGAGTAGCTTGGTTGGTTCATTCGGATTGGCCTTGAGGTTAATGCACATCGATGTGCCACGTGCGATTCGGTTCCTTCAGTCTGTGGGACGATTGCCAATAGAATCGCAAACTGTGGGCGAGCAAGCAAAATTGGAATGGACAGCTTCTTGCTTCGTGCATCGAAACACTGGAACACTTGGTGGTTTAGTTACATGTTCCTGTCTTTATTGTATTGTAAGCTTTAGTTCTGCTTGACCGTAGCCTGGAACAGGACAATATTTTAAAACCCAATGGCAATCCTACTAGTAATCAAGCCAAGAGCCAATAATAACATTTTTACCAATAGTTTGAAAGAGTTTGCTAAATTATTTTATGAGCCGAATCAATTTTACTTTCTTTTTTTTTGGAGGTGACTACGCTATCTTGAAGAGTTTATTTTTTATTTAGGAAAATAGAACTACCCTTAGATAGCCCACCTGGTTCATCATTCTGTTCAAGTGATTCCACTTATTCTTTACCTCCGTCTAATGAGACATACTTGGAATATTGCCCCCCGTAGCGCACAAGTACTTCCATTTTCTCTCGTTCTCTCTATTAACAACGATGAATAGTTGTATTATCCAAACATTGAGGCACACACATTTTCTGTACTAGCTGGCATGGTTTCAGGCTTTCTCCCGTGGTGCACGATGTAGTAGTACCGTATAATAAACAATCGACGGTGAATCTTCATCTACTTGCCGGACGTACGTGTACCGAAATCAACCGAAACCAGTCTGACTCACACGACGCTTTGCAAAACTCAACGAACGCTCATCAACGTACCGAGCAAATGCTTTCACCAGTCGGAAGAAAAATGTACAGCGGAGCAAAAGGCAAACTGCTGGCCGCTTTATGGTTTGCCCCTGGTGGGTTCGTACGTTGGTCAATTTATGTAAATATCGTTCTCCATCCCGTTGCCCTGGCGTTGTTCTGGCCGAGACCGTGGCCGACGATGATGCGGACGATGACGTGCACTTAATCAATCACTTGGAGCGGTTCGGCTCTCATTATACCAGGGCAAAACACATTTCGACGTAATCAACATTACAACGCGTTTGCGCATTTTTGCATAAATGCACCAAATGGAAACGCTTCTCATTAAACTGCAACTGTTTAATGTAGCAAGTTGTTTGAATGATTAATGAGCAATCTATTTTCTATAAACAAATAAAAATGCTTAAAACAATAACAACATTTTAGGTTGTAGTGCAGAAAGCTATTCATGCGTATGAAGTTGAAACATTTTTTTGCTAAAGTAAGTAAAATCATGACGTTTTATACAATGCGTAACATAACTATACGATCGTTAATTATCGTAAAAATTGTATAATTGTGTCAAAATGAAAGTTAATCACTATTCGTTTAAATCTACTTCAGAGGGAAAAGCATTCTTCAAATGAATATCCCCCTTAACTGTCTTAATAATATTTTCATACGTGTTCAATGAGAAAGGTGAACGTAGAATTGTACGGTTGAAATCACTAAACAACTATCCCTATTGACACACCAATGTTTATTTATACTGTAAAGCACAACAAAACATGAATTTCGAGATTTACGCATCAAAAGATCGCATGTGGAAGCGACCTTTTTTAGGACAAATGTTAATAATGTAAACGCACTCCCAAAACCCACAGTCTACGTCTAATTATTTGGCTTATGATTTGTTGCAACAGAGCCTCCTGAGTTCGAAAACCCCCAGATTTCACCATGAATTGGACATTAAATTCCGATTGCTCCGTGAAGCAGGAAGACAATTGTGTACACTGTATCCCGTTGTCGTATAAAACATAGTTGGTCTGGACCATCGTGTAATAAATATTGCCTAATGAGATATACAGCCAGGCACAATATATTTCATCCCTGATTCCACCGTGCAGGCGTAAATCATAAACCACCGGGCGTCTCCATTGCGGAACGGTGCCGGACAGTTCCAGAACCTACCGAAAAGCTTCGTTCATCAGATTAATCTGTCGGAATGGTTAGTGTGTGACCTTCGGATACTTCGTTTTGTAACGCAGGGTGACAATCGAACGAAAGTGGTCGGTCGGAAGCTTGTGAAGAAATATCCAACATCGTTTCTCCCGTGGTTAAGGTTTGTACTCTCGAGGGAACGTCATTTTCTTCCTTAATATGTTGTCCTTGAACAAAACAAAATTTAACCGATAAACTGAAGAGCACCAAAGCGTTGGACAGCATTCTCAGACAAAGGGTCAGCATCGATTATGACCAATCGAATGTTCCAGTTTGACTCGCGGTTATGTTCTGTGGTTCCTTTATCATACCGGCGTGGGAATTATAGACCACAAATTACCCATTAGCCAGATTGTTTGTAAAATTGAGAATCTCATAAAGTTTCCATTGATTTATATGATCTACTACTTAAAGGATGATATCAGTTTAAACTTAATATGATGATAGTTTTAATCATATTAAATTTCGAATGCTTAGAATGTCTACATAATTATTCCACATTCAATTATACCACAAATCATCCTACAGACTTTTCTATCGTTTCAACGAATGACTTTAGCAGATCAGCACTTTTCAGTGCTTTTAGCATTCCTGTTACAGCTCTCGCAAAATCAAGTCCCGTGCCCGATTGTCAAGGGCAAAACATCGTTCCGATTGCAAACTAGTGTAACGAATATAATGGAACTTTTAATTGAATTTGACCATTTTCCGTACACCTCAACAATGTTTTAGCGCTGCCTTTTGCAAACCGATCGCTGTTTTCAAATTCCCCATTCGGTGGTCGGTATTTACTCGATTCCTTTATTTCAAAGCACAAAAGGGCGCGATGTATGGTTTCAACTCTTGGTGTTTTTGTTTCAGATTATGTAATAGACATTTTCCCGTTCAATTTACTTTCAATAATGTAAAAGCTGTTTAATAAGCAAGCAAATGAATATGGGAAAGGTTTGAATGCTTCATAAAAGCCGTTGAAACTAGATTCAATAACCAATAACAATACTTTAAAATGACTAGTATCGATATTTCAAATAGCTTTGTATTGTGTTCGTGAAGTGTTCCAACTGGAGTATCAAGAAACCATTTCCACAGAAACCAATAACAATTCCCCGGAACCAACAATGCAGTCAGGGCGGAATAATAATTCACCCATGCAATCTACCCGAACGGGGTTTGGGTTCCGTATGATCGGCGTGCAGTTTTGAGCAATTTCCCTCATCTTTGCTGCACCCTAGTTGTTGCATCATATATGAACTCTACGGCTGGCAGTGGGAATGAAACTGCAATCACAGTTTCGATTTCAGATTCTCCGCATGTACGAAGCCCGGAGAAATGATTTCAACGACCCAAATGAACTTTTATTGACTTTCATTCACACTTTCCGGCACGGGTTTCTTTATTCATCCCATTACTTCTTTACCGTGTGACCTTGTACGGTACCGTTCTAGTGGGCTAGCATCAGTCCACCATGTATCCGGCTTAAGCTGAAAAGTGAAGCACATGTTCGAAATAGAAGAATTTAAATCTATCAATTAGTATATCTTACTGAAAGCAATTTATGTGAACAAATTTCTCGAACAACAAAACCGTATTAATTGATTTGCATCTTCCATTAAATTCAACATTCCACCCTTTCAGTTATGTCGCATTAAGAAAATCTTACCTAAGGGAGTTTGTCCAACTCCCTTATATGACAGTTGCAGCATTAACCACAACCAGTACACAGTACACTGTAACCAACAAAGTAAAATATACCAGCACCAACGGCACTACCATTATGACATTCATTCCAACGTCCTTCAATGCTAAATGGTCATTCACACTAGAAAGGCTAGCAATTGCAAAACAGGTCTTGCGTCCGACTCGATTACATAAATCAACTGTTTGTCGTCGTTGACGAATGGTTGTTTAGAAAGTTACCGTTTGACGTAGGCCTTTGGTTGATTGTTTCGTATTATTGCACACTGGTTACACGGGGCTGGGTGTGGAAAAAAAACCATCTGGCAGGGCGGTGTAAATCACTGCGAAGTACACAATCATGCAATTCGTCTGCATTTCAAATGATTCCAGTGATTAATTTGCACTCGATCTCCACTGGACTCATGGTGCCCAGAAGTCAACAGCCATGACTTGGTGCGACGTACCAATTGTAATTTCATTCAGTTTTAATTGATTCGAAGCCGCTTTTGAATTAATTACATTCGAATTAAATTAACTGTCCGTTGTCGTCATCAAATGTTTCTTTATGAATAAATTTGCCTGGAAGCTATATAATTATTTCATCGTGTTTGTTGTTCATCCAAAATATATATATTATTGCTTCATTTGTTGACTGGGAAACCTGAAAATTTAGCTTGATTCTGGAATCAAAGGATGAATTCTGCAGGACAAAAAAAAATCCCCGACACGAACACTTTACTTTTAAATGCATTCACAATCGCATCTCCATACCGGAAACTACTTCTTTGTGATGTAAATGTGTTGTCATACGTTAGCAAATGCAGTAAATCTCTTCCCACTCGTTTTACAATTGTGTACTTTGAGAGGTTCAAAATAAATAAAATATAGTCAAACCCAACTCTAAATAAATCTTTCTCCGAATGCCGATTGCACAAGTCAGATTGGTGGTAGGAAAACCTTTAACAGTCCGCTACCATAGCAACAGAACGAAACGTTTGGTGAGGGTTATTAGCTAACATCCAGCTACCGTATTTACAATGACGATCAAACCAATTTACAGTCCCAGATCAATCATGGAATCCGACCACAATGCTAACAACCACGAACGGAAAGCCTTTATTTACATCATGGCCGGTGTTTATTACACAGTTTAATGGTAGGTCAGTCCACTCATTTTATGATCTTGTTGAACGGAGCTTAAAATATTTTCTCCAACGGAAAACTGTTTTTATTTTTTCATGGTTACATTAAATCTTGTTCGGTACTAGTTGTATTTTAAAATTAAAGCTATTTCTTCATTTTATACCGCCCAAAAACAATGCCGAAACGAGATTTTATAAATTCGCTTTACCGCACACTCACGACACTCTCTCATCTGCTCTCGGCACAGACACCGTGAGTGCCTGGAAAATGAGCTCCCCGGAACTCACGGTACGTAACACAAGCCGGCAGTTTAACAGTTTTCCCGCCGTTTTTTCAAAAGACCGGCACAAAAAAACCATCCCCAGACCAATGCTGTACGCGTTCGCGTCATCACAAACAAGCTTTAAAGGGTGTTTGTTTATATTACACGAGTCGGGGTGAATGTAATTCGATCGCACGGTAAATGAAGCGCCAGTAAACGCTAAGAATTATGGTTTGCTCACAAGTATTTCACGCGCATTTACCTATGATCAATGAGGTCGTTCGGTTTTTTTGAATTGTTTTTCACCAAAGCAATGGCGGCAGATGTTCGGAGGGAAATGTAGTGCCGTTGGTGGCGTTACGTCAATGTTTGAAGGGTAAAGTTTAAAACGATAACAGATCATAAATTGCCAACACCACTATCCATAAACATTGCCTCGCACCTTTCTGTCACTGCGAGGGACCGTGAAGCATTCAAAGTTCAACGTAACGCATCACGACCAAACTTCCACCAAGATGCGCAACCCAGTACGACCTATGACCTCGTTCCAGCGCTGTTTGTGCACTTTCTTGCCATTGCATAAAAAGGAACAATTGCTCAAGTGTTATTTTTATCACACATTCTTTTACATGGAGTGTGTTAACACTACACACATTTGGCACGGAGCAAGTACAATGCTGTTTATGCAATCGTCGATAAGATGAAGGATGCAATTGTTCGCATTTAGTAAACAATTACGATTTGCAAATTTGAATTGAAAGCAAATTCATTTAACCTTTTTCTTGTCAGTAGATTGCATCGAAATTTAAAATAAACAATCGACAATTAAATGTCGCTGGTTACTTTATAAAGAAAATCAGACATGCTTAATGTAAATGGCATACTTTCAGGGGAACAATATTTGATATTAAATATATTGCGTGCGTCCACATCCCAAGCTAACTTATTATTTTATTATTACCCCTACATTTCACATTCGTTGCACGGTAAAAAGTGGCTCAAAAATCAATTTAGCACACGTTCATTCCGATCAAAACATGTGTCTAAAACTTTCGTCACCCGGGCGCCACATTCTGGAACTTGCTCAATGCCTGCCGTCCAAAACTCAAAGGGGCAAAAGTTGGTCTCATCCGGTTGTGGGGTGCAGTTGCAAAATTTCCCGCAACAAGGGTTCAAACGCTTACGCTAAGTGTGTTCATTTCTATGAAATTGTTTGTTTGATGGTCCATAAAAACCGGCAAATATTACCACTTGCTCTTTTTAGGAAACGGCGATGGTGTAGAGAATATGTATGCACCATACGGATGTGCATATGTATGAAAATTGCTTACCTTTATGCAACTTGCAGAAAATTGAACGAAATGTCTCAGTGTTGATTTACGATCGATGATTGAAATGGTATGTTCCTTTCATCTGATTGAAAATAATTTAACACCGAGCAAAAACACTTCTGCCTAATACAAAATACAGCTCTTTTATATTATATAAAGTATTCTTCGTTGAATGTGATTGAGTTAAATAAATATTTGAATCTACGAATACTGAATATAATTTAAAGTTGCTAATAAGTTATATCATTTGACAGCCTGTGGACTATGTAAAAGAAACCTTCATTGCACAATACTTTTCCGCAATTCCATTAAGCTACTGCAACAATCTATTCCCTCATCCTTAAAAATTGATTTTTCGCCGGTGCATTTACGCACCATAAACGGCAACGTTCCATATTCTATCAACTTCACGCACCCAGGATTGATGTTGACCTGGATTATAGGCCCGTTGTCTATTTGCATTCCGAATCATCGGTGAAATAAAAAAAAATTGATCTGCATCAAAACATCCGCCACCAGCTGTGCAAAAAAAGAGGGTGTGGAAAACATTCCCAACGGAAAACCAAAAAAAAGTTTCTCCGAACACTTTGGGAGGCATAAACAATTAAAACAAAACAATCTTCCCCCTCTTGTCGCGTCGACTAATTGATGGTGAAACAGTGTGCATGCATGTGTGCGGAGTAAACATTTAATTTGTAACATCCCAATCTGGACGGGATCGCCAAAAGGGTGGGAATGCCAACATCCGGGGTATGTCAGAAAAAATAAAACGCAAGATCAAAACCTGCTGCTTGTGTGGGCATTCAAGGCTTATGGGGTGTGCATTTACATCGCCTATTAGTATCGTGAGCAGCATGGATGTGCATTAAAACCGTTCCACAACTGTCAGTGTCAGGACCGAAAACATGACCTCAACAACCTAAGCCTTGCTAGAGTCCTGACGACACAACACAGCAGCGCCTAAGCCGGACCCTATCTAGCAGCTGTTTCCGGTAGCGTTCGGTTGAATTACACTCACTATCATTTGGGATGGGAGTTCCACTGCCATCTACCGACGTAATGGTGTTAGCTTAAAAAGTTCCTCCAATTTTCCACCCACCAGCACCGTATGTGTGTGTGTGCCATAAACATTTTCCGTGCAATGATGGTCGGTGTAGCACACCCCGAATCGTTTACAAAATGCTACGGTTCCATGGAAAATTCGTCCAAACTCGGCCGGACAATCTCGGATCAATGAGGGTGAGCTTGCTGACTTTGTCCGTGAGACCCGTGTCGACGGGATCCAAAAATGAACTTCTCCAAATTTTTCCCAACACCAATCTATAAACCAACCCTTTGACTTCATGCTAGAACAGTTGTTGGGTTAGAATAGTTGAGATATTTGATGTCATGTCGAATCTGAAGCTCACTGGTATGCACCATGCACAAAGCCCGTAACAAAGCGACTAAGGCAGTGCCCCAAACTAATCCCCACCGTTTGAGGTGGAATTCGGTGTTGGGTGCGATGCAATCGGTCCAACTCCCTTTCCGGTAACCGGACATGAATGTGTGAAAATTATTCCACCGGATACATTACCGTCGCTTCGCAACGGTCCACTGAGGCTCATCACCGCCGTAGTCGACTCATCGTCGCTTTATAGGCACAGAAATTAAGTTCAATCCTGTTTACCAATAGCCACCTGTTTCGACGTAATGGTTATCCTTTGCTTTTGCCTTCCATAATGGTCATCGTATCCCACAAACAACGTTTAACGACTGTGTGTATCGTTTAAAGCGCATGCTTATGTCCATACCCGGACGTGTGATGGTCGTAAATGAAAAGAAGAATTGGATTATTTATCACAATACATTTTTTTCATACATGAACGTCCAATGTCGTGTGGGAAATATTGTTGTGTAACAATGTGACCCTGAACAATGAATTCTGAAGCAGAACAAATCCTACAAGCGTCGATACAGCCAAATCGTTCTAACGAAAAAAAATCCTACAAATGGTGACCTCTTACCGACTACTTCTGTTAATCCCATTCTATAATCCCTCATAAGCCAAAGATCTTATGTTGAGGATTGGCGATGGAAAACTCTTTCGCATGGTTGCCAATATGCACTATTTACGATGTACGATTTTTCGGTCCAACAGGCACGCTTCAAGTATCAGTTTAACGATTCATTTTTTTTTTGTTCGTGCTTTTTCAATCAACTGCCACTGCAATTAAATAAGCCATAATCGTGTTATGGTCCGTTAGAGCGATTACAATTAATCTGGTCGTGTGTGACAAATTTATCAAAAGTCAAACGAAAAAGGATTATCGATTCTCTTTGTCATGTCACATACAGGGTTTGGCAATAGATAGGATACGGCGTGCCCAACTTATGGAATCGCGCAAACGAATAAGACAAAGCGTACCATTGATAGGGAAACGCGAAACAGTTTATGGTATCGCGTGAAATAAATAGGGAATCGCGTGCACAATTTAGTGAATGCCAAATCGGCCGACCGGTATTGGAGCTGCGTATATATTACCCCGGTTGAAGAGTTGAAATTTAAAAACAAACATTTTAAATTAATGTTGCATGAAATATCGAATTTTGGAGGTAAAAAAAGGGATGTAAAATATTGTTTGATAACATTAGAGCATAAAATAATTGATTTTCACCGACAAACAACAACATTTAATAACATATACAACTAAAGCATTCAAAAATTTGAATTGGATCTTTCAAACATCGTATGTATACACAGGATTTCAAAACACGGGCATATGCTGTCGTTAGGTATAATTCACGGGTACTGAAAATATTTAATATTGGTCTAGCAAGCGAAGCGTCTAAAGTTAATCCAAGTGTGCAAAACAAGTACTTGTGTCCTGCGTTAAATTTTCTATTTAACACAAATCGTGCGTTCATTTTTGGTGTCGGTTAACATACTTGTAAAGGTACGTATTTGCGTACAGCGACTAAAAGATGCGAAATTTTAAAACGCTCTTGCATTATTGTGTGTTTCAGGCGCTAGGGTACAACAGGTATCATTTCCAACTCGCTTAATTGTTGTGACTAGCAAACTGCAAGCGGATAAAGTAAGTTAAAATACAGCTACGGACCGCAACAACCGAACTCTAACTTACATCGTTCTATTTACATCCTAACAGACATGAGCTCCAATCAAAGCTCTGAGCAAGTGCAAAATGCAGGCAGATCGGTTCAAACGCCCCGTCGACGAAAAACCACGAGCAACGAAGATAGAGAGCGTGTGGTAACGGCGTATGAGAACGGAGCAACGCATGCACATATTAGCCAAATGCTAAACATCAAACTGCAGACCGTTTATGGGATCATCAAAAAGTACCAAACAACATGGCAGATCGAAGCCAAGAAACGTGGTGGCAACAGGCAGAAAGTGTTGTCGCAGCAAGCTATAAGCGATGTTCGGAGTTGGATCGACGACGATTGTACGGTGACGCTGAAAACGCTCGCCGAAAAAGTATTGGAAGAACACGGGATACAAGTTTCGACTACTACCATCGCGAGGGAAATAAAAGGTTTCAATTACTCCTTGAAGATGATTAAGCTGATCCCAGAACGGCGCAACACTCTGCCAACAATAGAAGATCGCAAATTATATGCTAGGCAGTTTTACGAAATAGCTCGGGAAATTCCGGACAATGGCCTAATCTACCTGGACGAAGTGGGGTTCAACGTCAGCATGCGCACGCTTAAAGGACGATCAGCGAGAGGAGCGGCGGCCACCATCACCGTCCCACAGCTAAGAACTCGGAACATATCCATCATATGTGCCATGAATCGTTACGGCGTGCTGCATTACACCACACATACGCGGTCCGTGAATAGAGACCTTTTCGTACAGTTCATTGAAGAACTAAAGCACACACTGCGTTCGAAAGGTATCCACAGAACCTATCTTGTGATGGATAACGTGGCTTTCCATAAAACAACTACCGTAAGAACCGCCATCGGAAACGATGAAGACAAACCTCTATATTTACCACCCTACTCACCTTTTCTTAACCCTATCGAAAATCTTTTCAGTCAATGGAAAAACTTTGTGAGACGAAAAAGTCCTGAAAATGAGGAACAATTGATGGAAGCGATCAGGAATGGCTCCAACCTAATAAGCGCACAGGATTGCGATGGCTACATCTCGAACATGTGGCAATACATGTCCCGGTGTTTGAGAGGAGAAGAAATTTTAGATTAAGTTTTAGATAATTGTTTAGGTAGTAAGATGCTAGATTTAATGTGTAAATAATTTAGTTAGTAAACTGACGACTCTTTTAAAGAGACGAAATGTGTTGATTTTATACTTTAGGCTTGTAGTGTATCAGCTCATTCAGCCATGCGCATATCACAGTTGTGATGTTCATGTTGCTACGCTCTAGAAACAGCTTAACTCTTTTCAAGGAAAAATTGAAACCATTTATTTCCTTTGCAACGATGACATTACCTCTTCCTAACTAGTTAGTCATGGCCGTAACCATAATTTTACCTTACCATTAAATATTATTTTTAAAGAACCAACTTATCAAGAAGAACTGTGATATGCGCATGGCTGAATGAGCTGATACACTACAAGCCTAAAGTATAAAATCAACACATTTCGTCTCTTTAAAAGAGTCGTCAGTTTACTAACTAAATTATTTACACATTAAATCTAGCATCTTACTACCTAAACAATTATCTAAAACTTAATCTAAAATTTCTTCTCCTCTCAAACACCGGGACATGTATTGCCACATGTTCGAGATGTAGCCATCGCAATCCTGTGCGCTTATTAGGTTGGAGCCATTCCTGATCGCTTCCATCAATTGTTCCTCATTTTCAGGACTTTTTCGTCTCACAAAGTTTTTCCATTGACTGAAAAGATTTTCGATAGGGTTAAGAAAAGGTGAGTAGGGTGGTAAATATAGAGGTTTGTCTTCATCGTTTCCGATGGCGGTTCTTACGGTAGTTGTTTTATGGAAAGCCACGTTATCCATCACAAGATAGGTTCTGTGGATACCTTTCGAACGCAGTGTGTGCTTTAGTTCTTCAATGAACTGTACGAAAAGGTCTCTATTCACGGACCGCGTATGTGTGGTGTAATGCAGCACGCCGTAACGATTCATGGCACATATGATGGATATGTTCCGAGTTCTTAGCTGTGGGACGGTGATGGTGGCCGCCGCTCCTCTCGCTGATCGTCCTTTAAGCGTGCGCATGCTGACGTTGAACCCCACTTCGTCCAGGTAGATTAGGCCATTGTCCGGAATTTCCCGAGCTATTTCGTAAAACTGCCTAGCATATAATTTGCGATCTTCTATTGTTGGCAGAGTGTTGCGCCGTTCTGGGATCAGCTTAATCATCTTCAAGGAGTAATTGAAACCTTTTATTTCCCTCGCGATGGTAGCAGTCGAAACTTGTATCCCGTGTTCTTCCAATACTTTTTCGGCGAGCGTTTTCAGCGTCACCGTACAATCGTCGTCGATCCAACTCCGAACATCGCTTATAGCTTGCTGCGACAACACTTTCTGCCTGTTGCCACCACGTTTCTTGGCTTCGATCTGCCATGTTGTTTGGTACTTTTTGATGATCCCATAAACGGTCTGCAGTTTGATGTTTAGCATTTGGCTAATATGTGCATGCGTTGCTCCGTTCTCATACGCCGTTACCACACGCTCTCTATCTTCGTTGCTCGTGGTTTTTCGTCGACGGGGCGTTTGAACCGATCTGCCTGCATTTTGCACTTGCTCAGAGCTTTGATTGGAGCTCATGTCTGTTAGGATGTAAATAGAACGATGTAAGTTAGAGTTCGGTTGTTGCGGTCCGTAGCTGTATTTTAACTTACTTTATCCGCTTGCAGTTTGCTAGTCACAACAATTAAGCGAGTTGGAAATGATACCTGTTGTACCCTAGCGCCTGAAACACACAATAATGCAAGAGCGTTTTAAAATTTCGCATCTTTTAGTCGCTGTACGCAAATACGTACCTTTACAAGTATGTTAACCGACACCAAAAATGAACGCACGATTTGTGTTAAATAGAAAATTTAACGCAGGACACAAGTACTTGTTTTGCACACTTGGATTAACTTTAGACGCTTCGCTTGCTAGACCAATATTAAATATTTTCAGTACCCGTGAATTATACCTAACGACAGCATATGCCCGTGTTTTGAAATCCTGTGTATACATACGATGTTTGAAAGATCCAATTCAAATTTTTGAATGCTTTAGTTGTATATGTTATTAAATGTTGTTGTTTGTCGGTGAAAATCAATTATTTTATGCTCTAATGTTATCAAACAATATTTTACATCCCTTTTTTTACCTCCAAAATTCGATATTTCATGCAACATTAATTTAAAATGTTTGTTTTTAAATTTCAACTCTTCAACCGGGGTAATATATACGCAGCTCCAATACCGGTCGGCCGATTTGGCATTCACTAAATTGTGCACGCGATTCCCTATTTATTTCACGCGATACCATAAACTGTTTCGCGTTTCCCTATCAATGGTACGCTTTGTCTTATTCGTTTGCGCGATTCCATAAGTTGGGCACGCCGTATCCTATCTATTGCCAAACCCTGTAATGAAGATTGACTAACTTTTGGTTTTTTTGTCAGTGATAATTCTTCATCCCAACCATCGCTTCAATCTGGGTTTCGTCACGCACTGTATATCTGGTACGCCAAATAGCTCGTGGTTTATTATTTTTCAATGTCAATTGATTCTCTCCGCTAGGGTAATCTAACAATAGATTATCGGGCGAATTAGTGTGCATGTGTGCTTTGAATGATTTCCCCAGAATAATGCTGCGGATTTACCGAAATTTAACTGGTTAGGTTGTGTGTGCCAAAATGGCAGATCTACCTCAACTGCCTAGGGATCGTCAACGTCGCATGTTCGCCTGTTCTCTAAATTCCACGATCATCATCGGTTGTGGCATTGACTCTCTAAATAAAGTTTCCAATGATTAAGGACTATTTGTACGATTTACACACCGTTGAAGATGTTCGTCCGATGGTAGCCCTGTCCGATGCCTTTCGCTTAGTAGTTGTACGATGCAATCAAAAGTTAATTAAGCTCACTTTTTCAATGAACCCAACTTTATAGTTTCCGATTCCGATTCATAGCTAGAAACGTGCAGTAAAGAATTGAGCATAAGATGTGGTAGGATACATTGCAGAATCACAAGTTTGGAAAACCTGCTATATTAGACAATTCTTCAAATATATTTTTCTATAGAAAATACTTCTTAATCACAAATGTATTCAATCACCCTTGTTGCCTGATATAATGCCCACAAGCGGATAACCAATTCTACTTCAATCTCAGTTCCGACATATTGTGTGGTAAGTAACCCTGTAGACCAGGTTAAAAATTCCGTAGGATTTCTTTCGTTTCTGCGATTCCCTACGCAGGACTAATTGGATTTGATACAGAGCTACGGGTAAATAAAGTAAACGAAAAAGAGGACCAGCAATAGCAAGTTTGAAATTGTAGTGCCACTGAAGAAGAATATCTTTAGGGTATTCGATACAAAGATATTGAAAAAGAAGTGAAGGTGTTGATGCGATCGTCGAAAAGATCGGGTTAATTGATTGATTCCTGCACACTCGACCGAGGGAGTTTAAAAATAACTTCTGCGTTGAAAGGAGTTTGTAAGTGTTACAGGCACAGACCATGCTGCGGAAAGAGACACATGTGTCCAGTCCAGTCCAGATACTGCAGTCCAGTATTTGCTGTACAGGGTTTTCAGGATTCAATTTACAAACTTTGGTGAATTAGATCCAACGCCAAACTGCTAAACTTAGGACAATCCGAAGTGTATATGCACAAGGCGATATTAAACACGCTTGCGTCAACCAATGCTGCCGTAACCATAACAACGCGCTATTACAAACAAACAAAGAATACGCTGCCGGTCCGTCACAATATACGTAGCCACCAATATGGTAAGAAAATCTTATCTGGACATTGTGTTAATTGTTTAACTAATTTCAAGCAATCCTACCCTACTAGATACTTTCTCGTACAAAATCCGAATCGGCCAAAGGGAACCGTAATTCCGCCGGTTCCGGTACAGTGCGCACCGTTACCATCCCTTCATTCGAAGATTTCCTTCTCAAGCGGGATTACATCGGAGCGAAAACTGTCCTACAGGTACAACTCTTCATCTATTTCCCTGCATTCAGCGTGTGGTATTAATTGGTTTGTGTAAACAATCTCTCTTAGTGCTCCAAGGATTATGACGAAGTATCGGAACAGCTCAAGCAACTATGGACGGGATTTTGCGACTTTCACATCGGTGAGTACAAACGTGCCTTGCAGCTGTACGAAAAAATCTACGCAGCGGACGGTACACTGAACGATGTAGCGCTCAACATTTGTGTGTGCATGTTTTACCTTGGCATGTACGATGAGGCTCAGAAATTGGTGGAAGAACTACCGCAAAGTCCGCTCAAGATACGACTGCTGTTCCATCTCGCGCACAAACTGAGTGACGAGGATCGGTTAATGGAGCTGCACGGTTCGCTGCGCGATGTCGTTGAAGACCAGCTCAGCCTGGCCGGGATGCATTATCTTCGATCACACTACCAGGAAGCGATCGATATCTACAAACGGGTGCTGCTGGATAACAAGGATCTGCTGGCGCTGAACGTGTACGTTGCAATCTGTTACTACAAACTCGACTACTACGATATCTCTCAGGAGGTGCTCGATCTGTACCTCAACCAATTCCCCGACAGTACGATCGCCATCAATCTGAAGGCGTGCAATCGGTTCCGCCTGTTTAACGGAAGGGCAGCGGAACAGGAGATAAAACATCTCGTCGAAAGTGGTACTTTCGGGGCAGATTTAATCCGGCACAATCTCGTGGTGTTTCGGAATGGGGAAGGTGCGCTGCAGGTTTTGCCGCAGCTGATCGACATCGTACCGGAGGCTCGTCTGAACCTTGCCATCCACCATCTGCGTCGTGGTGAGATTCAAGAAGCGCACTATCTCATGAAGGAAGTACAACCGACGGTACCGCAGGAGTACATCCTGAAGGGTGTAGTACATGCCGCGCTCGGTCAGGAAACGGGCTCCAAGGAGCATCTGAAAAACGCCCAACAGTGTCTACATCTCGTCGGTGGGTCAGCGTCCGAGTGTGACACCATCCCCGGTCGGCAAAGCATGGCGTCCGCATTTTTCCTGTACGGACAGTTCGAGGAGGTGCTGGTGTACCTTAACTCGATCCGCAGCTACTTCGTAAACGACGACACGTTCAACTACAACTACGCACAAGCGAAGGCTGCTACCGGGTATTACAAAGAGGCGGAAGAGCTACTGCTCCAGATACACGACATCACCATCAAGACGGACAGTACGTTCTCGATGGTGTTGGCCAAATGTCACGTACATGCGGGCCATGCGGACCAAGCGTGGAATATCTTCCTCACGAAGGACTCGACGCCGGATGCGTTCGCGCTGCTGCAGCTGATTGCGAACGACAGCTATCGGGTCGGCGAGTTTTGGATTGCTGCGAAGGCGTTCGATACACTGGAGAAGCTGGATCCGAACCCGGAGTACTGGGAGGGTAAGCGCGGTGCGTGTGCCGGAGCCGTACAGGCCATTCTGGCAAAGCGTGGCAGTGGAGCACCGCCCGGCGGTGTGTCCGAGATCATATCCCTATTGCGAGATTCGACAAACGCCCAAGCGGAAGGGATGTTGCGTGTTATCCGACGGTTTGCAAGCAGCATTAAGTAGAAGACTTGCATTAACTGTATAAACCTATTAAAATATGGTCATTTGAATCACTTAAAGATACATATTTGCAGCAGAAATGTAACGAATGCGAATATGAGCGTAACTCGCACACCCTCAAAACCCATTAATGTTCAATTCGATCGATTTATATGCAAATAAAATGCCATCCGGATTCGGAAGGTGTAAATTTTAGACTTATAATCCCATTCACAAGGACAATGGCGCTATTCCGTTGACTCCATATGCGTTTCGGAGCTGTGGTTTATCTTCATTTTTATGAGTATTCGTGCGTATTTCACTTGGCATCAGTGCACTTTGCGGCCCTCAAATGAAGTGCACCGAGTCCTGCCCAATCGATGCCCGAGAAACTTTTTGCCGGTAGTAATTTTTCACTCCGCAGGGATGCACGGTGCCCCATTGAATGGCACTCTAGCAAAGTGTCAAAGTGCACAGATTTAAATTTTATCACGAAACACATCCCGTACTCGCTTCGCTACAACCTGTCCAGTTTGATCAGTGGTTTTTGGTGTTTTTTGGCTCTCGAACAGCAAAGTAAAATTAATTTAAACTTTCGCCTAATTAGCTTATCCTAAGTGAAATACGTGCACAGAGCTAAATGGGAAAATACGGTAGCGAATGTCTTACCTTTGGAGGTAGAATTTATCTGCAAAAATGTTTTATCTTCCCCACAAACCCACCCGTGATGAATAGTCCTCTTTTCGGTCACCATCATGCAGATTGTATTGCGATATTGCTTCAAGTTTATTGCGTTCTTATCATGATTCTTTTCAATTTTTGCTATGAATTGTTTGCTTCCAGGCCAAACGAAATTGTGCTGTTCAAGTTTGCTAATGCAATGGAAAGAATTATGGTAAATGGTGGGTATTATCTTCGAAACGGATGCCTGCTTCCAGCGTGTCAAAAAAGGTACCGAAGTTTTGCAAGAAAACCGAAGGAAAGAGAACGAGGAAGGAAGTAAAAGTCAAAATTTTGTAAAGAACCACAAGAGAGCACTCTTATAACAACCACACGACAAAAACCATCTGCCACCGGACGATGAATGGAGCAAACTTTTTCTCACAACCGATACACGGCGAAGGTTAACGGGGAAGAATGCACTTGCATGGCACAATACTTACCAAGTGTGCATACCAAAGAGAAGCAAATGAAACCAACTTTCCTAACCTCGCAATGCTACGAAATGAGCGAAACTTTGGAGCTTACGCTTACAAATCGACGTTATGGAATGTTTACGGAGCTGAAAGAAAACATACCCGCGAGGTTAAGCTAGCATGTGACTTGCATTTCGATTGCATTCCCACAACTTTAGCAAATAAACTGTAAGGCGCATGAATAATATGCATCCGGTTTGTATGGCACATTGTGATTTATGTTAGTGAAATCATATTGGCAGTAATCGGTTTGTGTAAACAAATAACGATAAATAAATTTGAGTCTTGAAATGAATTTCATATTTTTATCAAAATTTCCATGTGGTCGATAAATATTAAACTCAATTAAAATTATAAATCAAACCACTAGGCAGAGAACAATTGGTAACATGAAACACACTTTTCATGGTTTCAGGTGAAATTTGTTTATCGTACGTCCGTAATCATCACCAAACACGTATAATTTGATTTCAAACCTAGAACTGAACGAACTGTCTTCAGCAATGCACCATTCTCATTCGGATTTGAGGAGCAAATAAGACGAGACTTAAAATAATTCTTGTTAGGCGACTGTGAGGAGAAAAACAACACAATTTCGAACCCTACGCGTAAGTTTTCCCGGAGATGTCTGGAGAAGATAAAAAGCAAGGACAATAAAAGATTAGAGGACAGTACCACCAAATGGTTATAGACACATGTATGTCCCTTCACAGCTGTTAGACAATTAGCTAGCATCGTTAATGAACTGCTTAATTGTGGGTTACGGCAGCATCTAGGAAATAATTGACAAGCAGACAACAAACATCATAAAGACGACTAGACAATATACGTGTTTTGGGAAATATTAATCTTGTTTCAGAAATAACTAATGGTTGAGTTGATAGTCACTTTTTCTCCGTGAAACTATCCGTGAAAGCTGAATAACTTATCAATATCGAACATATTCGAGCAGATTTTGTATTTATTTCAAAGAAGGAAGGTAAGGTTTTTCATAAATTATTCGCAAAACGGGGTATCTTGCAGCGAATGGTCTGATAATTTACGTTTACGTTTGTGAAATAGTTCCCCGTATGCTGGTATTAATTCTGCTGTATGTGTGTATTTTCTCTTCTGCCCATAATACCAAAACTGAAAACAATGTTATATCTATCACTCGTCGTTCACGCACTGTTTTATCTAGCTGCCGGCTGTAGTCGACATACCATCGTGATGAAACGTTTTACCTATTACCTTTACCGTACTTGTAAAGATCGTCGTTAGAAAGGGGCGAATTTAGCTTCACAAAAACGGACCATCACCTCTGTCCGCATCCAGCAATCCTACAATCATCAATAAAAAAACAAAGAACAATCTACCGGTCACTGTAGAAAATGGATGCGCACCAAATCAACTTCCGCGTTACGTCCAAATGGGGCTCGTATTGCATAATTGTTCAGCTGTCGTAGTCGAAAAACCACGATTTGGCTGCATTTGACTAGTTGTGTAAACTTTGTAATTTATCACAAGACGGTGTGTTGATGCTCTGCGCCTTATGGTAAAGCTCTCGGTCGCCAAAGTTTCGTGCCTTCATTAGCATGGTGTCTTCTGTAAGAACGGTACAAAAAAGAAATGGGAGACAAAAAGAAGTAAATGGATTAGCATCCAGGATACGCATCAGCTGAGTAATGGAATCAAAACAAAAGCAACATACTATAGTTTCGTTCTCGGTAGCAGGAATGCTTCAGATTGTTTAAATATTCCTCCTCCACCGAAGCTTCCAACCGACCCACCGATCCCTGGTACTCGGAGTGAAAGTTGTCCTTCACGTAATACGGTATCTTCAACTGGTTCGTTTTGCGGGCGACCGAAAATTTTCTGTGTTGGGAAAAGAAAAAAACACACCCACACATTACCCAACGTCCATTCTACCGGTATGTTCCTCGCATGCAACTTACTGGCTCGGCGTAAGGCTGTAGATAGGATCCGAAATGAAAAACGACGACATCATAGACAGCGCGATAAGCAGTATGATTGGCAGCAGGTTAATGAACGCGGCAATCCCTGATTGGGGCTGGAAAAACAATCGTACCGTAAATTGGCAACGCTTCGAATGTTAGTGCGCTCGATCGACCTTCCTACCTCCCTGTACTGCTGTTCGGCTCGGTGAAACCGTCTTTGGCGTGTGTACACGTGCTGGGTAGGAGTTTCCCCGAAGAACATGTTAAACAGCTCCTCGGCCGTAAACTCGGTTTCGAATCCGCGCGAATACGCATAATCGTACTGGTAGCGCGTTTTACGCGCCGTCGGTTGATGATGTTCCTCCGAACCGTACAGATCGTACGAACGTCGCTTTTCCGTATCCGTCAGGATGGCGACCGCATTGCCAATCGCTTTAAATGCTTCCACCGCACCGGGTGCATGATTCTTGTCCGGATGTAACTGCAGGGCAAGCTTCTTGTAAGCTTTCTTTATGTCCGAATCGGTCGCATCCTTCGTTACACCCAGCACTTCATAGTAATCCTTACACCTGCAGGAAAACAAAGCAAATATTGCACTTGACGCCTGCAAGAATTCTTCTTCTGCGGTTTCGCATCAAACCTACTTCTTGATCCTTTTCACTGCATCCAGCTGCTCCGGTGTGTATTCCGCCTCGTTGCCACTTTCCGCCTTCGGTGCAGAACCCTTCGCCGCGTTTCGTTGCCGCACACCATCGTCGGACGTGTTGCCGGATGTGGCACTTTCCGCGTACGCACCACATTTGATTTTGCTAAGCAGCTCTACAACGTGCAAATCGGATCAGTGTTCGGTACAGTGCAGCAATAGGTCAAGGTGTGCAATATCAAGGCACCATACACAACGAACATACCTTCTGCCCGTTCCGTTCGATGGAGTGTAATCGATTTGTTTAGTAGTTTTTCCGCTTTCTCGATTTTCCCCTCGGCCAGGTACTTCACTGCCCGCTCCACACAGTCCTCGGCTGCCTCCTTGTTCATGGTTTATTTTTATCCTCTGTCGGGGTTAGCTATCCCGAACCACCTTTAATTGGGAAAAAGAGAAAAAAAAGGCAGACAAGTTAAAAAAAAAGTTCAGTCCCAGTCGGTACACGCAATACGCTGCACTAATTTACTAAGCTAATACGCAAACAAATCAACTCTCGTGTGTGGTGATGATACCACGACGGTGTCTACTACGGCACTTGTGAAAATACGCACCACGGAAGAATTGTTTCGCTTGGGACGACAAGCTACACACGGAATAATGCGACCAAGCGGTAATACACACAGGAGAAAAAGTGTGAAAATTCGCTCAAATCTAATCGACACACTTCCCAAATCGTGTCATTATCTTTCGCCTATTGTCTTCTTCTTTATTTGGCAGCCAATTCCGATGGCTGCGTATCCTGGGATGTTGGTTTTTTCTTGCCCATATGAGCTAGCCCTCACTTTCACGCTTTCGCCGTGCATTCTATGTTTATCTCGCGCCATCACTGTCCCACAATTTTCGTGTCGCTCAAACGTCAAGTGATGCGTTTACAGTATACAGTTCAGTTATCACACGATATAGCAGCATATGCGAACAGACAAACTTCCAACCTAGGGGCGATTCTACAACTGTTTGCGTAAAATTATCTACAAACATATAACATACTATAAGATCTTGTTCTGGTGAAACTGCATTTCCAGCTTGACGGGAAAGCTATTAAAATATTCGTAACAGGCAGTTGTCAAAGATTGCAAGCTGAAATCTGTACAGAATTCATAACAAGATCACCGAACGAAGCTGTAATGCAATGATCATACTGTAATGCACTGATTTTCCGGAACACTCTCGTAAATCAATAATTTCACTAGCAGAAATTACAATGGTTGCGCCAAACGGAAAAGATTAAACGGAAGAACGGAAGAACGGAAGAACGGAAGAACGGAAGGCGGAAGATGTTCTCTCAACGACGATCGAATAAAGAATGTATTTCTGCATGACAGTTGCGCAGCAAGCTGTCATGCCCAATTAACGGATTTACATTTTGACGTTTAGCGATCAGAACAATGATATACGACCGGTCATGATCCTACAGGACATTACAGCTCGGCTGTCCTGACCTAGAATTGACCTCAATTCTGACTACTACAGAAGTTCTCCTATGTTTCAGCACTGATAGCCCATTTCCTCAACTTGTCCGCTTCTAAAACGCCATCATATGCCATCTGCGTATTCTGACATCCTTCGACATCCCTAACAACGTACCTGTCGTGGGGAAGAACTTTATGAATTACGTAAGGGCCGCGGAACCTTTTGTTAAGCTTTTTGCTAACATTAGCCGTGTCTGTATATCGAATGGCAACTAACTCTCCTTCCTTAAAATTAGGGGCTGGTCTAGTCTTTCCTGCAACGTATCGTTCATTTCTGTCTTGTGACGCTCTAATATTTGTTTGTGCCTCGGAACGGAGATGACTGATATCCTTTCCTCCATCTTCTATCTTAGACTCAAGGAATTCGCGTAACTCATCTACAACCTCACCCCGCTGCTCGGTTCCGAAGAGAAGAACAGATGGAAGAAAATTCGTAGAACTGTGGACGGTATTATTAAGAGCATACTCGGCAGTGCGTAAGTGCAAGTTCCAATCAGAATGATCGGCGAGATCAGATAATTTACTTAATATGGGACGAATCACGCGATTAACACGTTCGACCTGACCATTAGCTTGAGGAGAAGCTGTAGCGTTTAATATATGAGAAATATTGTGAGATTCAAGGAACTCCTTAAAAAGGGTTGATGTAAAACAGGTCGCACGGTCGCTTATAATGCGCCTTGGCCTACTATAATAAGACATATATTGATTAAGAATATCGCATACCTCGTGAGTATTAGTGGTCGCAGTAGCGTACAGTTTTGTAAATTTGGTGAAAGCATCTATAACAACCAGAAGATATTTCTTACGGGAACCGGTATTAGGTAATGGACCTAAATGATCAATATGCAGGGTGTCAAACGGCAAGGGTACTTTCGGAATACTGAATAGATTTCGAGCGTTGACTCGAGGTGGTGCTGAATAAATGATGCATTTGATGCAATTTTTAATGAAAGCCTCGATTCGGGTTTTCATCTGAGGAAACCAGTAATGTCGGCGAATAGAATCAAAGGTCTTAACAGTGGCCAAATGGCCAATCTTTTCGTGGTTATGTCGAATAACATTATCCACCATCTCAAAGGGTACATATAATTGAAGAGGATTGACAGAAGATTGATGATATACTAAACCGTCTTGTAAGATAAATCCTTCAACGGAACCAGTTTCAAGTCTACGCTTCAGGGATTCAATAGAAGGGTCTCGAGATTGTGCAATCTGTAGTTGGAAATCCAGATCTAACTCGCTGATAGCACCGATGGCTTCGGTTCGGCTCAAGGCGTCGACATGAGCCATGGAAGTTCCAGAACGATAATGAATAGAATAATCATAGTTTTCTAAGAATAGGGACCATCGAGCTATTTTTGCAGAGCCATTACGATTCTTTAAGGTTTCAACCAATGAGTTACAATCCGTAAAGATCTTGAGCGGAAGTCCATGGACATAGGTGTGAAATCTTTTAAGTGCGTAAATTACTGAAAGCGTTTCTAGCTCGTAGCTATGCAACTTTGCTTCCTCTTTCGAAGTAGTTTTCGAGAAATAGGCAATCGGATGAAGTTTATTATCGTCTTGCTTTTGTAACAGAACTGCTCCAAACCCAAATGAACTTGCATCACAGTGAAGCTCGGTTTCCCTTTTTGGGTCAAAAATGGCGAGGACGGGAGATTGAATTAGCCTCTCACGAAGAGCCTCAAAAGCCTCACGGCAATTAACATCAAAGTTGAAGGTAGCATCCTTCTGAAGGAGTTTGGTTAGCGGTTTAGCTATGCAAGAAAATGATGGAACAAAACGTCGGAAGTAAGAGAATAATCCCAAGCATCGTCTAAGTTGTTTTGTATTTAAAGGCATCGGGTAGTTTCGTAGAGCACTAATATGCCTGTCGCTTGGTCGGATACCGGAAGCATTTGCCTTGTATCCTAAATAATCTAACTCTTCATGTGCAAACTTGCACTTATCAATGCGAAGTTCAAGACCAGACTCCTTGATCCTTTGTAGAACAGCTTCTAAAGTTTTTAAATGAGACGGAAGGTCAACGGAAGCGATGATAATATCATCCAAATAGACGACTATTTTCTCTTCAGCAATAAATTCACGAAGGATCGAGTTAATAAAGCGTTGAAATTCAGACGGAGCATTCTTAAGTCCAAAAGGCATTTTCGTATATTCATATTGGCCATCGGGAGTAACAAAAGAGGTGTAGGGAATGGAAGATTCATCCATTTGCACTTGATGAAATCCACTTCTCAAATCTAACAGACTGAAAAACTTCTTATTACAAAGGTGTTCCAAACAGGTTTCAATCAATGGAAGGGGGTAGTTGTCTCTTACCGTAATCTTATTGATTGGTCGATAGTCCACGCACATACGTATCTCTCCACTCTTCTTCCGAACGAGCACCAGGGCGGAGGCATAGGGAGAATTACTTGGTCTTATGATCTGCTCATCTAATAATTTGGAAACTATTTCCCTAACTTGGTTTCGTTCCGCATAGGAGAGTCTACGAGGTTTAGTGAAAATGGGGGTCTGGTGAGTGAGGTTAATCTTCATTTTATAATCTATCAGCTTAGTGCACTGAATAGAATCGTTCAGGTAATTTTCTTTTACAATTGATAAGACAAGAGCGGCGTCCTTTGAATGTAATGAGGGACCAATGTCAAGTTCGAGCTCTGTTTCATAAACATCAATATTAGAAAGTTCAGTGGCTGCTACGCTTAACACATCCTGGTTTGGTAATATAATTTCATTTCGAGGTGACTTCATGAAAGGGGTGGAATTCTTAAGGTACGTAAGGTAAATATTAAACGACGGAAGTAAATCCCTACCTATAATAATTGGCCAGGCCATTGATTTTTCAGGTAATATAATGAAGGAATGATTGAGAATCACTTCTCTGAATTTAATGCGACATATAACCTGACCACGGGTATAAAGATGAGAATTCCCAAGGCCACGATATCTGGAAGGCGTCAGTGCAGCTAGAAGTCCTACTGGCACTATTGATTCATTAATAAAGCTTACTGCGCTACCTGTATCAATTAAAGATTGGATTCCCTGAACTATCACAACCGGCTTTCCTAATTTTAGAAAAGAAATACTCACTTCTTGCAATTCGTCCAATGCCAAGACTTCAGGATCATTTACCGAAATATGGCTGGTCGCTTCCGGATAGGCAGCAGCATTTGCAGCAGTCTTAGGACAATTTTTGTGGGTGTGTCCCATCTGGAAACACTTGAAGCAAGCCCCTGGTGGTCGGTTGGGACGAGTGCAATTATTTTTGTGATGTCCAAACTCCGAACAGTTATAACATCGGTTAATGTTGGATGTTATACCTCGGCTGTTCAAAACAGGAGCTTTTTCCGGAACAGAAGGTGAGGTTGGTTTAAAGATTATTCGAGACCGGAGCGCTTCGAACTTCTTCAACATCGGCTTTAAATCTTCTACATTTGTTGCTATGAACCGCATTCCGGCAGTGAGAGATGGGTTACCCAGACCGTCGAGAATGATGTCGACCAATTCGGGTTCCGGAACAGGAGCACGACTGGCGATACGTTGCATATCCAGCACGTAACGTAAAGCAGTTTCCTTTGTAGAGAGACGACGGGATCGTAACTGTCGAAGTACGGTTTCAACAGAAGGCGGTACGCTTAAAGTGGAGATAAGTTCCTCCTTTAACTGTTCCACAGTAGAGGCACGAGAGGATTGAGCAACAATAGCCGCAGATCCTTTTAGCAGCCGGCGAGTGTGGACGAATTTATCCGCCTCCTTGACTCGATGCAGCGAAAAAGTGTATTCCAAGTCGTCCAGCCATTGTAGGATGCATCTCTCATCATCGCCCGTAAAGGGCTCGATGGTCTTATCCAGCTTCAAGTCAGCAACCGGTGGTGAATCACAGCCTGTCTGGAGTTCCAGTGCCTGGATCTTGCGACGCAATTCCAGTAATTCGACGCGTTGCTGAAGTTGCCGAATTTCGTCATCGGGAGCAATAGAGGGATCACTTTTGGCCATGGGATCATTTCCATTATGTGTTGCGGCAGCAAGAATGGAAGAAAGGCACGTTGCAGACGCGCCGGTCTGAGCGTCCAAAATGGCGTCATCGCGCTTTGTGAGTGTAACAATGGAAGCGTCCAAAATGGCGGACGAGCGCGTGGTATCAGCGTCGGCAACAGGTTTTTCGACGGATGCTTCCGCGTCCCCCAACGAAGAGGTATTAATGCCCATTACCTCGGAAAACAGCTTCCGAATTTGGGTGATGGTGACGGAAGGGGGAACCACAATCCCCGCGTTCGACAGGACGCACAACATTTCGTCACGAGTAGGCATGATGATAATGATGATGAAGCCAAGGCGGCACGGTGCGGAGGCACGAGGGGTATCCCACTTCTGAGATGTAATGCACTGATTTTCCGGAACACTCTCGTAAATCAATAATTTCACTAGCAGAAATTACAATGGTTGCGCCAAACGGAAAAGATTAAACGGAAGAACGGAAGAACGGAAGAACGGAAGAACGGAAGGCGGAAGATGTTCTCTCAACGACGATCGAATAAAGAATGTATTTCTGCATGACAGTTGCGCAGCAAGCTGTCATGCCCAATTAACGGATTTACATTTTGACGTTTAGCGATCAGAACAATGATATACGACCGGTCATGATCCTACAGGACATTACAATACGAAGCAATTATGAAAAGCAATTAAGTTTTCTCAATATTCGAATGTTCTACAACTAAATTCACAGGCCACATGAATGAATCTTTCGCAATAAACAATTTTAATCAGTAAAAATAACCACTGCAGATCTTACTTCACGAAACAACATCCCGGATGTGAATAACGCCACCAAGCTGAATTTAAACTCAATCCCTCTATCAGTTCCATTAGCAACCATATCGAAGCTCTCGCTCAAATCTCGCTCGATATGGATGTACATCCCGGGAGACACACATACGATATACGCATTACTTCCGGCGTTAACGCGACAGTTTCCGTGCTGAAAGGTATAGAATGGCCGTTATCGATCAAACACAAACACCGGCTAGCGAATGAAGTTGCTCGAACTCAAACACCGGCTCCAACGCCTGGCCCCGTACTGATAGTGACCTGAAGCACCTATTTGATGGCGTGCTTGATTTCAGGCCAGATCCTGGCATATTTCCCCTTTTCGAGTTTTGCGTGTCTTGCGCCTGACGGCTACTCCCGAAGGTAATTTGTCATAGCGTTGCCCATACCGGCATCAAAGCCCAAAACTCGATGACTACTACACCATGGTGGAGGGAAACTTTTTTATCGGCTTTTGTTTAGTTTTCGGCTACGGCTGAGCCTGCAGACGGGTTATCCGAAGACTACCGTCAGTACCACGATACCACTGATCGATGTTGGTGGGTTTTGATAGAAGTTTAGCCAAAAAATGTTGAAAAGTAAATAAAAGAGTACGCGTACTAATATTTCGCTATTATCGAACCAGGAACCTCCCTGCCGGAATTGTCAGAATAATTCGAGTGTAGTGATGCTAACAAGCTAATCTTCACATAAAGGAGCATCACTGATGCAAAAGATCAAAGTAATCTGTGAGTTCCGTGCCGAAAGCTCGTATATCATGCATTGTGTGAGTTAAAGTCAAACTAACGAGCAGATAAAAAGCTGCGCTCAGGATAGTACACACCGAGAATAGTCGCCGGAAGTCCTTTCCAGGTGCCAAATTCCCTCCGCAGACAATTGACAATCGTCAGCACAACGGATGTGGTACGCTGATTTGATTTATGGAATGAAGAGTTACGATTGACGTAAACCGATGTTTCGCGGTCCGTGTTACAACTGCGGTCATTTCGTGCCTTCGGAACACCATACCGAACAGTATCGACGCTACTAACAAACGAAATATCACTATGGTGTCGGTGGTTGCCGTTTCCCATCTTTACCTCGCTAGTAGTGTCGGTTGCGTGTAAATAGTCATCAAAAGCTTTCACTCACATAGAACAACACACTGCCAGGGGAATGGGTGACTTCGGTTCGGGTGAGTAACATTTTCCTTTTGCCATTTATTTACGACCCTTCGGTGGGTGTACTTTTACAGCTTTTCATCGACTAAACCGCTTGTCGCTTATTCTTGATGAATAGCGCACGTTACGAAGCGTTAGCCAAATCGTATTAACGATTTACAATTAAGACCAATCGTCTACAGTGCTACTTTTAGGTATTACTATTCTAAATAATGGCCACTCCACGATCTAAACTACAATTCAAGCAAAACATTTGTGCAGGTGAAATGATTGATATCTTTGGTGCGGAAGCATTAAACTTTCCACAGCTGTCCTGTTCAGAAGACAGGCAGCTCAGTGTCGCCCCTGCAAAACCTTACTGACAGTGATTTCCAACAGCAACACACCGATGCTTCCGACGATGGTGCCGAGCAGCAGTACCAGCACCGAGGACACCTGATCTAGGTTAACCTCCGGCATTTTAACCTCATTTTCGGCACACCTTGGTTTGTCTGCGTAACAACGCTTCCGCTCATACTGTACCGTGCTGGTTGCGATGATCTTTTGCACCGTGACACGAAACTGTTCCTTCAAGGGGTGATCTTTCCTCAGGGCCAGATGGGTGGATTTTTTATCCATCAGCGGAATTTCCTGCAATGCACACCGTTGCTCGTCGGTGAAATGGTCTGTTTGATGGAAGAACGTATTAATCGTAGTAAAAGCTGTCAAACGACTACGACAATTACGTACGTCGTATCAGTTGATAAGCACGGTTAGCTTCGCATACGAATGCATTTCTTCCACCATCGAGAATCGACGAAAATCCTTCCATAAGATCGTAGTATACAGTGCCCGTTTTAGCCAGCTGCATTTGAACCAACGTCAACAAATGTTCGTCTTCCGTGGCCTACTTGAAACGTTTGCAAATAAAATACATCCCATCAGAGTGCTGTCACGTGCTTGCGCCAGTTTTCAAATTCATTTGCCTACATTAAGAAACGCCACAATTTCTGGGACATTTTCCATCGCTACACCGAACTCGTTCGCTACCAACTGTTCAAGGGTTTGAATGTTTTTCGGTGGCACCACCAGCAAAAAGCTTACAATGTGCGTCATATAGAATTGATAAATAAGCACGCTGAAGATCAACATGCTGAACAGCGTTAGTCTGCTCGCGTACGTTCTGCAGCTTTCAATGAAACCTACAAAACGATAAGGTGTATTCCATTAAATTAGAACATTGGCAGTGTTTCTCTCCTGGTGTACATTTACCTTGCTGACAGAGTATCCCCAAAACAAGCACCATTATTCCATTTTCTCGATCCCGTAGGGCTTTTGTGCGCTCCAGTTCCTGCTCGAACATTAACGTTTTGTACATCAGCAATGTAAAGCCAACAAAGAGTGCACCGATTGCTACCCACGTTACGGTGCAAAAGGGACGCAAAAATGAATTCCTCGTTCGGTCAACGTCCGGGTGTAAAAAGAGAAGAATTATCCTGCGGGGCGGAAAAAAAAACGTGGAGTTGAAATGTTGACATGCGACTTAAACTTCACACGTACTGGATATGTTGAACTGCGGCAGTGTAGTCCAGTTTGTGTACATCCTCTTGGTTGATCGCTACAGGTTCAATGATAAAGTCTGCCAGATGATCTTCATAGTTCGTTGAGAGTGCTTCGGTGATGCTATTGGAGAAAAGAAATTGTCAGTGATTTCTGACCATTCTTGTACGAGAAGACGTGAAGTAGATACCTGGTGTTGTGGACCATAGATAATAAGTTCCACAGACGAAGTCCATAAGCTCGATTACTCTGACTTTCATCATTCAACGTTCTGTTACCATGTATGATTCTAGTCTACAGATTAAATAAATTGTTAAAAAAGCATGCTTGATTTTCCTATCCATCCAACGCACCTTGCTGATACCCGACAGCTGCATTCCGAATAGATTCAACTGTCTCTCGTACGTACTTCTATTATCCCACATTATTAAACCGGTGACCACACTCCAGCTACCGATCTGCAGAAAGCTTACTTCCCCGGACGATTCCATCCACTGTCCACGAACGTCCAGTACCGCACTACTGTCCACTCCAACCGGTTGAAGCAAAAGTACATTGGCAGGAGCGGCAATATGGAGCTTCCGGAGAAACGTCCTACTCTCCTCAATTGCAGGCAACCCGTACAGAAACCAACGGAAACGTACACCATTCAAATAACCTCGTTCGGCAAGTATCGCTAGTACACTGTTCATATCCTGACAGCTCATGTCGGCCATGAAGCCAACCCTGACATGCACCGGTTCGAGCGAGATAACGAACTGCTGCTCACTAAAGCTTGCCACATTCACGAAGGACATACTTTCGGCGCTGTTTTTTCTTACGCTGTGTAGCAGGTGGATGTATTCTGAAGGGGTAGAACAAACAAACGAAACGAAAGGAAAGTTTTGCGATTTATGATATCGACAGAAAGTGCTCCCGCCCGCACGAACCATCATGTTGCTCGTTGTAACAGTGGAAAACATACACCACCCGGAGATGGTCCCAGTTGACTAAATCGACCACTAAGCGCTCGGTCCCTATGGAAAGAACAGCAGGCACAAAGCACACCAACAGCCGCATCCAATATCTCATGGTTGCGTATGTGTCGATGATTGTTCAACAACTGACAATCTTCGGCTGGCAAAGTGGTCCGGTAAGCGCAATCAACCATAAACAGCAGATAATGCAAATATACCAACCAATTATCCTGTCCAGAGGTAATAAGACTAATCGCGTAACTCTTGCAGTAAATTCTTGAGCAACAACCTTCATAAACTGCAGATAAATTCGTGCGTCAAGTGTGTTCCAAGCGGAATTCCGTAATGATTCGTTCCATTCTGCTAGTGTTGCCCACCGTTTCCGTCGTCTTGGGGCGATGGTTTGTAATAGAGCAGTTCATACAGCAATCGGCAACCAACAGCCTAACGGTGATCCATTGTTACCGGGATGGGCCCGATCAGGATGTGCTAGTTTGGGCGAGAATTCTTCACAAAAGCTTTGCTGGCCCGGTGGCTTACATTGACATTGGTAGGACGAACAAGGGAGGTGGGTCAAAAATTCCCCCGCTCGATGTGCGCTCATCGTTGTATAGGTTGGGGTTAGTACTGAACCTGGAGTGCCAGAACCATCCGTCCTTCCTACAACAAGCATCCCGATCGGATAGTTTCAATTCTTCGCACCGATGGTTGTTCTTCGGAGTCCATAACCTTAGCCACTCCACGGGCATTTTGAACAAACTTAACATCAACATCGATGCCCACATTATATTGGCCGTTCGGCGCGAGGAGACGCGGAATGTCTATGCGATATACGATGTGTACGGCAGTGTCAAAGCACGTGGCGGAATGCTTGCGGTGGATTATTTGGGTGATTCTACACCTACTAGCGGATGGCGCAAATCAAAACACAGGAGAGAAAATCTTCAGCAGATCGAATTGAGAGCTGTCGTATCAGTAAATATGCATATAGTGCCTATCGTTGTTAGAAATTCTCCTTACATGACGACTTTTTAATTTCGTATCTCCTAGACCTTGAACTTACATCAACCAGAGAGTATCGAAGCGTATCTGAATTCCGTTCCGGTTAGCTCCAAGGCATACAATGCACCGAAGTTTGCTTATCAACTCACAAAGATACTCCAAATGAAGCTAAACTTTAGGTGCATTTCTGTGTCACCAGCGACTATTTCTATGATGCTTCTAATTTTTTCGCCTTATACAGATTGAAAATTATTTTAGCTTCATCCTGGCGTTTGGATGTTATTGGCACCAACGCGACCGTGGGCGTTATAGGACAGCTTCAAACCAAACAGGTGGACTTTTCCATGACGCCACTGTCCCTGCAAACGGAACGCATGTTAACCTACGATCCTACGATTGAAATCGGCCATGGAAAGTATGTCGATGGGAGGATTTTGCTGGCGGGCCATGGTCCTCACCCCTCTAACACTCTTCTTTGCCTCTTCTTGTAAGGTTCTACACAATCTTTCGGCATCCTAAATATGCGATGGAACGAAACATTTTCCTGCAACCATTTCAAACCATGATTTGGATTATCATGATGATGCTGTTAGCCTGCGGCGCAACACTTCTTGGTGCAATTTTTACTGTACAAAGAACTACCGCTGCTAACGTGCTGCCTATGGCGCTGCTTATTGCGCTGGGTGTACTTACGCAGCAATCCATAGTAGCAGTGGCCGGCAGAAGGACGCTTACTGGCAGTGAAAAGCTACTGCTGCTGGCATTGTTTGGATGCTGTATGCTTTTGCTGCAGTTCTACTCATCCTTCATCATAGGGTATCAGCTAATCGAGCAGCCCAAAACCATCAACACGATGGAACAGTTAATTGCCACCGGAATGCCTGTTTCGATTGAGGACTTATATTATAACCACGACTTTTTCACGGTAGTACCGCGTTCGGTGGAGGTCTACCGGGTGCTTAAATGTTGTATTTTTGCAGAGAACCAAAGATCCTGTCGCGATAGATCTGTATCGCAGGCGCATTCTACCGAGCAAGGAGGGATTTGTTAACGTGTCCGCCGGAATCGCGCTAGTCAGGCAGGGTGGGCATGCGTTCCACTGTGAAACATCGTACGGCTACACTCACGTTTTAGGTAGTTGGTATGTGTTTTTGCGTGTTTGTTATTTCACTACCCCCAGGGTTCACTAATTGCAGAAACGTTCACCGAAAGGCAAATTTGTGAATTACACCATGTGGTTCTATACCCCCACCGAGTTATCCATATCCCGCTGGCGAAGGGCAGCCCACTGAAGGAGCCGTTTAAGGTTCAGTTACAGATAGTACGAGAATCCGGCCTGCTGGCATACCACCAGACACGATACTATACGGCATGTCCCAGATGCGTCAAAGACAGCCATCAGACGGAGCCGGTGAATTTGGGTGATGTCGTGTCTGCATTCGCACTGTTGGCCTGTGGAGTGCTTTGCAGTTGGTTCCTTCTGTTGGTCGAAGTATTGTTTCGATGTATTCAACTACGCTGCACAAGACAATGTGTACCGGTTCATTCCGTTTCGTTGGAGTAACTGGAAAGGTTCTATTGCTAGAATCACTAACGAATCACTCAATTAATCCTTAGTTGTGTGCAAATAGTGATATCCATGTTGCACGACAAAGTCGCAGATAGTCAGCAATTAATAAACGCAAAACTTAGTTGACAAATGCCGAAGTTATTTAAGAAGATAATTAAAGAAGTTTCAAATTTAATCTTACACTTACTTTGAAAGTACATTTTTTAAAAAGTTAAATAAATTGCCATGGCTATGGTGATCAATGGCAACATATTTGAGTAGGTGGAGTCTCCGAATCTGGTGAATGATTGATCGTTTGTTTCTAGCAAATATTTATCGCGAAGCCTTCTGTCCGGACGTACCATCACAGCAGTAGGTAAAGCCATCTTTCGCGTGGAAAACTGCTTGCGGGTCGCACATAAATTCATCAAATTTATTCTGGTTCATTCGAGCGACAGTCGAAGTCGAAGGTGGCTCACCAACTAGAAGATCTCGTAATGCAAATGATCTCACCAAAGCTTAAGAAGCCTGATTAAGTTGCATTTTAATGATGACCTCTGTGCGTATCTCCCGTTCGTCATTTTCTGCTTCATTAGATCTCCTACAAATTCATAGTGCTCTCCTCTTCCTGAGTATGGGCATCTTTACCACGTACAATAGACATCATATCCTTCCAGCATTCGTCACGGCTAAAATACTTTACCCAAAAAGCGACCTACAAAACTCGTGGTTGATTCATCTTCATTGCACTCATAACTAGCACCTATCTTTTGAAAATGAAGAGTCAATTCAGCATATATCGATATGTAACGATATGTCTTACTTTTTGTGTCTTGATGAAGTCTATTGGATTGGTTGTGCAGTTGAAGATCTGAAAGTGGAGTTGAAAATCTATCTCCAAGTGTCTCACGCGTCTCACATGTAATATTTTTAATCCGCTAAAATTATGGACTAGATTCTAGATGATGCCAAGGAAGGATAAGGAGAATTTTGAGGACTTGACTTCGACAAAAAAATTAAGACAACCATAAATGGTCCTGACAGTTCAAAGGTTTGGTATTGGTCCTGTTGTGTTAAAAACGGCATAACCCGAAGATGATACTGGGTTATTTTTTTTAATTAAAATTGCCATTTGTGATTTAATTTATCGTAAGCGGAGGCAAAAAATCAACATCATCAAGGTTTGACAAAATGTAATTGGTCCAAATAACCCCTTTATTAGTCTTCGAGAGTCTTAAAAAAATTGGTCTCTTCTTTGAGAAAGAGGAGACTTGAGCCAGGATGGCAAAATCACTTAGCAGTAATTGTGGTAGTAGTTAAGGACTTTAAGAAAGGAGGAATTTCTTCCAATCATGACAATTGTCTATGCAATCAATTCAACCAAAATTACCTCCTACTATTTATATAAACTTAATTCCCAACAGTTGTTTCCTCTGCTGACAATTTAATTACGACATTATCGAATCGTGGTTCGGGCACCAATATGTATTTAGCTTACATTAGAAGTGCATTATGTCCTATTGGCCTTCATTGTAGTAATGGTAGGTAATATTACTGAACAACTATTTTTAACTTCTTGTCAATTTCCGTTGGAATTTAAATTTGAAAATCATTTATCTGTCCTTCGCTCGGAACGTTAATAATTCATCTACTTCTTCTATATACAACATGCGTGGTAACGAAGCATTTGCATTGTACAATTATCTCGTTGCATTATAGTATATAAAAAAGGACTTCACTAACGTCGCTTCACTTCGTCAGTATTGCCACTGTTCTTCGTTATAACGCCACCGTGATGAGACCAGTGCTTTGGGCAGTGCTTCTACTGCAAACTTTGAATGTGTCACAGTGTACTACTCGTACGCAACTTATTGAAGAGTTTCTGCAACAACGCTCCTTCACTAGTCTCATACTGCTCCACTGCGTGCAGGAATCGGTCGATCGGGATGTGGTTCGTATCGCAAAATCGCTCCGTGAATCGTTTCTCGGTACCGTCTATTACACCGACGTAAGTAAAATACACTTTGAGCAGCAATTCCACCGCCATATGTTTTACGAGCGCTACCAAACGGCCATCACCTTGAACCTGGAGTGTTCCGGCATGGCCCGAGTGTTGGAGCAACTGTCGGAAAATGCATACTTTAACAGTACCTTCCACTGGCTTATGTTCGGGGGACGAAATTTTGAGCAAGCGACCTGCTTGCTGTCCGATCAAAATATTAACTACGACACATCGATCACGCTGGTGTTTGACGAGTACCAGCCACGAAACACCACCCGGTACGAAGTGTATGAGGTTACCGGAACCGTAAAGCGTCGGGGAGGCAGGGTCAATTTCGAACTGCTGGGAATCGTCCCTTCGTTGATGGATCTTCCCAAGCGAGTGGCTCTGCACCGAGACTTGGATGGTATTGAACTGCGGACAGCACTAACGGTAGTATAATTGTACAATCTTCTACAGCTTTGGTGGCAGCAATTGTATCCTCGCGCTTTATTCTTTGTAGACCGTCAACCAGCATCAGCCACGACCATTTATCGAGAAGCTCAATTCGGTTAAGAGGCCCAAATCTTACAGTGCGACCACGCACTGCTATCAGATAGCTAAGCTTCTTCAGATGAAGTTAAAATTCAAGTAACAAACATACTCCTTACAGTTTTCCACCAGTCTCCTTTAATTTTCCTGATGTTTTCACCACCGGATAGGCTTACCATGGTTCTTACCAACGACTGGCGCTTTGACCTGATCGGCCAGAACTCTTCGCAAGGTGTCGTTGGGCAGATACAGACTAACGAGGTCGATTTTGGGATAACACCATTTGCAATGACACCGGAGCGTTTAACGTTTTGTGACTTTACCATCGAAATTGCTCACGGAACGTACGTGACCGCTCCGCCTCCCGTTGGGTGTTGTACGGACTGTTTTGCCTAACTTGTCTTCTGTTCGCCTCTTCCAGCTTCTACACCGTGTTCCGACATCCGAAAAGTTTGAACAATAACAATATTTTCCTGCTTCCGTTCGAGACGCTTCTTTGGATCATGATCGGTATCGTATTCTGTGCAGTCGCGCTAGTCCAAGCGATATCGATCGTGTGCAACCGCCAGACAGCTTCTGTACGGTCCTGCATCGACAGTCTCGTCGATCAGTCACTGCTCGGTACGCTGGGAGTGTTGTGCCAGCAGGGACTGCATCACCGCATCATATGGATGAGCTCGAACAAGATACTGATACTGGTTGCGATGGTGTTTTCCATGATATTGCTACAGTTTTATTCCACCTTTATCGTAGGTTATCAGCTCATCACTCCACCGAAAACGATAAACACGCTGCAGAAGCTGTTGGATAGTAACATTAAGATGTCGGTTGAAAATTTGAGCTATCAGTACGATTTTTTTCGCGTAACTATCAAGCTCCAGCCACCCAGAAAGACACCTAAGACCAACCCATATTCTGACGAATTTCATTCTTCCCGACAGCGTACCAAAAACCCGACAGCGCTCCAGCTCTACGAAACGAAGATTCTCCCCAACAAGTACGGGTTTGTTAACATATCGTTCGGTATACAGTTAGTCAAACGTGGAGGCTATGCATTCCACTGTGAGACTTCCTACGGCAACACACTTATCATAGGTTGGTATTCGATTTCTGCGGTAAGGCGATTTGTCCACGGGCTCCACATATATCTCATGTCAACTTGATCCGATTGCAGAAACCTTGACCGAGCGGGAAATTTGTGAACTGCAGCAGGTCGAAATCTATCCACAACGTGCGGTACATTTACCGATGATTAAGGGTAGTCCGCTGCGCGAACTGTTCAAGGTTAATTTGCAACTGCTGAAGGAAAGCGGACTGTTGGCGTACCATCATTCGCGTAACTACATCCCCAGACCGAAGTGTAACAAGCAAAGTAACAATCACGCCGAACAGATCTATCTTACCGATGTGAGGTTCGCCTTTCTACTGCTGGGCGCTGGTATGGCTGCGAGTGTTGCGATGCTATCGTCGGAGCTGGCCTTCGAACGTCTTCAGCACTGGTGGCGTCGATATCAAACACCGACCACCCCGCTCATTCCGGACGGGTTTGTGTGGCTTAATTAAACTGACGGAATTGCATTCCACACTACTGATAATCACAAAAAAACAACTATGAAATACATCACCATTAGTTCGCTTTATCGTGTGAATCATTCCACCCAACGGAGTGAAGAAGCAAGGATGTAACTGGGCTATCTTTATCAGAACCACTTAATCCGCAACTTTTGTGCGCGATCCTTTCACATCGCATGTCCAACGCAAATACACACTTCGTCCTGTTCGCTAACACTCCTCCACGGGTTAAAAGGTGAAACTTTTTCAAATTGATTTCCATAATGAACAGCGCTTTGTGCAGCGTTTGTGGCAAACGTGCTGCAACGACGGACCGGTAGTAACTGCCACTTCCTAAATTCCTGATGGTAATCACACATTCCCCTGTAACGGGCACGAGACGGTGTTAGTTTATCGCACACACGGTAATCCCTTAGAAACGGTTGCATTCGTCCGAAATAGCTATTGTCTAGCGGAAGTGTGTTTCCCGCTGTACTTGGGGTGTACCGAGGTTCCTCATTAACTCGCAGCGACGACCGGCTGTAGAACACTATTGGCGTGCATCGTCAGCTGAACCCGAGCCCCGCTTTGTTCGGAAGTTTTTGCGGGAAAATGTAAATGCACTCTACCGCGCTGTTCTGCCACTCCATATGACGTCACGCACGGAAACCGATTCACACCGTTGGGTGGGCAATAGAATATGCACATTACGTTTGATAGACAGGCAAACGCAAACGAGACCCATAACCCATAACGTCTAAGTAGGCTTTTACCCTTATGGCCACCGCGTGTCTAGAGCCTCAGCGAAGAGCCTCAGGAAGCGTATCATCACGGGGTCCGCCCCGTACGGAGACTTATGGTCCTGCGTCGATTCGTATGCAGACATTCCATTACGACCAGGTGTGTGCATTATGGGGTGCCACACTTCACATAGTGTTGTCTCGTGGTCGTTTGCCATTGCCATCAGCATCGGGTGGTAATGGCCGTGAGTGTGCGATGTGTGCGGTTTGTGCCACCTTGCTTGCTTCCATCATCTCCAGCTTTCCATCTCTTGAGCCACACCACTCCCCAAGATGGTCGGTGTTCAAGCGCCACTGCTCATGAGTATCTTTCCTGCTTATTCTTGCGTACCCCGGGGTTTTATCCGCTACAGTAACAGCACTGTCGGGTCTGCGATACACCCACAGACCCGGTGAGTTGCCTTAGGTGAGATTTCAATCTGCTTCAACGCTTCAGTAACCTGTACCTATTCGATCCTGACGGATCTGGTAGTGTTCCGTGGCGTGGTGGGCAAATTGGTTTTATCGACGTTCCGAAGGTTCCGACACATACACACACACACACATACATTATGAATCCGGATGCGTGTGATCCACTTGCTCATACGAGCATGTACCAACGTGCGGAAGAAGGTGTTACTAGGAAGTGCTTCCGGCCTTTTCATTTGTTCCTTCAACTTTCTACAGTGTTCTAATGCATATGTGTTTCTTGTTCTGTACCTTCAGATAGCGACGATAGTGACGGAGAGGGCGGTCTAGGAAATGTGAGCCGCGTAATTGTTCGACCACCAGGTAAGTGTGCATTTCGACTTTAGCTTTTGAATGAACAACACCTCGCTGAGTAAAAGATTTCTTCTTGTGTTGGGAGCTTCCAAAGGTACTGTTGTTAGTAACTAGCTGCAAGTATATTTCTCTTTCAGTTATAAAGAACAAGAATCGAAGACGATCAAAATAATGCTACATTTGTAGGTAGTAATGCGTGTGTTTGATAATTACTCTAAATTCGGATCGGAAAGCAATTAAACCAAGTCGCGTTTTTTGGAACAGACAGGGATAGAGTATCTACATCTCGAATGTGTACTGTGTTAAGTTCATTTTATTACGAATTACTGTCAAACGGTCTACTGCAAACATTGACAAATTATGATATTCCATTGCTTTTCTTTGTGGATTGAGTGGTCTGTTTTTATTTTCAACACAAATGATTTCACCAGTTATTGCAGAAGTAGCGAAAAAATGCAGAATATATCGGGGTATTATTGATAATGTAGTGTTGTTGTTAATGTATTCTCATAACTGTTGCATTGTGCTGCACCATGATCCTCGAAATGTCTACGATCTAGAGATCATCGCCGAATGACCTTCCGCTAGCTGGAATGAAGCTAGTGGAGAGATCTTTTTCCAATCGAACGAACGATCGTTGATTTTTCATGTTTTTTTTTGCATAATACATCTGTATTCTTTTGTAATCTTGAATTGCCTTTTACGAATAGTATGTGTAATGTGTTTTTTAAAGTATATAATAAAACGTTGTTGTTACTAATGTAGATGTTGTAGTTTATTATTAATGTAAAAGCTTTTTAAGCGCGTTCGCCTCGGATACGGCGCGCCAGCTGGATATCCTTGGGCATGATGGTAACCCGCTTGGCGTGGATGGCGCAAAGATTAGTATCTTCGAAAAGACCAACCAAATAGGCTTCGCTTGCCTCCTGCGTAAGATAGAGAGGGGAAAATAAGACAATATAGAACACAGGTTAGATATATTGGCGTTTGGGTATGTGTTCCAATAAGATGCCAAAATTGAATAAAAGCATCAAACAATCGTACCTGCAGCGCACCGATGGCAGCCGACTGGAAGCGCAAATCGGTCTTGAAATCTTGGGCGATTTCACGCACCAAACGCTGGAACGGCAGCTTGCGGATCAGCAACTCCGTCGACTTCTGGTACCGACGGATTTCACGCAGAGCCACCGTACCGGGACGGTAGCGATGCGGCTTCTTAACGCCACCGGTAGACGGAGCACTCTTACGGGCGGCCTTGGTGGCCAGCTGTTTACGCGGAGCCTTTCCTCCGGTAGATTTACGTGCTGTTTGCTTGGTACGTGCCATGGTGACTTATTTTCGTCTGCTAGGAAATTCGGAAGAAAAAAAAAACACATTATTAGTTATTGCTGCTAGAATACGAGGCTTAAGGCGAAGGGAGGAATATTTCATTGCATCCGGCACACATTCTCTCGCTCTCGGTTATTGTCGCTCTTTTAGAAGAAAGGACGGTGGAAAACCGGTTTCTCCTTCCCGATCATCCCCTCCGCTGGGTGGGAGGGAGTGAGGGGGTGGCATGCGCACTAGCGCTCCCCGCCAAAAAGATTGAGAAAATCAATAATCAAGCCAAACACTTTTCTTAACATGGAATTGTTCACAGCCTACTGCACATAAAGCAGCATAAATCCAAGATGTCGGCTATCGTTTGATTAAATGCGCAAACGAACGCATCAATAGTACGTAAAATATAATGAAACAAATCTACAAAAAATATTATTTGAAGCAATTAAAATTATGTTTTAAATAATAAATTTGGGAGTTCAAATTTTTGAGCAGTAAAATACACAGATTTACAACCACTAAAATATAAAATAACAAAAACAACTTAAGAATTCCAATAATACGCAATAATTTTATATTGCCAAACTGCCGTCCATCCCAACCAATTGGTGCAAATAATTGTTGCTGACTTTACTCCGGTCAACGAAAACAATCGAAAAATACCATCAAAACAAAAATTAATCTCTGTTCAAAAATGTTCAGAAACATTGTTTTTAAATGGTGTACACTATAATTCAACCAATTTAATCACTTTTGCTACACAAAAATGAGTTTGAAACATTCAAAACATAAGAAAAGTTTCATCTCTTGCTTGCCCATCATTAGCCTTTTCTATACTTCCAGCTTAGTAGCGCTGCCACACAACAAAATGGCGTCGTTGGTGGACCACCGCGCGCGCGACCCAACAATTATTGCTGCACGACTTTTTTTCTTTCATCGCGCGCGCATCACCATTCACACCGTGTCAAGATAAATGAGAGCGCCTCATCGAAAAATGCACATTGCGAAGCATAACTAACTTCTATCTTCACCATCACCATAGCCCTTTTTCCAAACAACACTCAGTACGCGCTAAAGATTTTCACTTTCAATTCACTTGAACTTTGCAGCGCGGCCCTGTTCTTTGCGTACTGTTTCCACGAAACAACATCTTTGTTGGCCCTTGCGGAGCGCTAGCGCTACCGCTGGGGGCCACAAACCTCTGGGACAGCATGATGGCAATGGGGGCTGCTTACCTCTCACTCTTTTCAAACAAAACAATTGCAGCTCACACACAGGGAGACAAGTGTTGAAATCACTTCCACTCGCAAAGACGACCCAAACGGTAATGACGTGTTGGTGTGTGCATTGGCTTTCTTGGCACTGCAAGTGTTCACACCAACACACGCCGACGGTTCCTGCGATCTCTTTCTCGCGCGTTACGTGTGAAGCATTGTCGGTGGGAGAGCTGTTGTACTCGCTCACACTCTCCCGCGCTACACAGTAATCGGTTAGCAGTGTGTGTAGCAGGTTTTTCTTTCGGGAAGTGTGTCTTTGCTGAGTCTTTTCTGACAATTCGTTTGTGTTATAAATCGATTATGAATATACCTTATCAACGGTATTTTAACAAAAGGAAAACTATGATAAATTGATTTTTCAATTGATAGTAATAATTTGCTACTCCTTCATGTTTTATCAAACGTCCATATACGTCCATATCAAGCTCTAAATAAGTAACCTAGTGTACTGATTAGCGATGCAAAATAAATTGAAAGATATGAAGTCAAACGGGAACAGTGCAAGTTCCTGAGCCAAATATCCAACATCCTATTGGATATCCTAACACTAATTAACTATTGATTCCGTTTGTCATCTTTTTAGGGCACAGCGGAAAGGCTAAACGTGGTCACCTATGCTTCGATGCAGCGTTCGAAACCGGTAACCTAGGACGGGTTGATCTAGTCGGAGAGTTCGAGTATGATCTGTTTCTGCGACCGGACACATGCAATCCACGTTATCGGTTCTGGTTTAACTTTACCGTGGACAACGTGAAACAGGACCAGCGAGTTATATTCAACATCGTCAACATGAACAAAAGCCGGAACCTGTTCAAGGATGGCATGACACCGCTGGTCAAATCAACCAGCCGCCCCAAGTGGCAACGATTGCCCCGGTGCGAGGTGTTCTACTACAAATCGCCAGTACATCAGAACCACTATGTGTTGAGCTTTGCCTTCGGGTTCGACAAGGAAGATGAGGTGTATCAGTTCGCACTTACCTTCCCATACTCGTACTCCAAGATGCAGGCGTACCTGAATGCCGTTGAGCTCAAGTTTCCGGAAACCTTCGAGCGGTCAACGTTGGGAATGAGTATCGTGAGTGCTGTACCTTTATCTCGATGTTGTAGATAGTGCATGTCTCTGCTTAAAAGAAGTTATTCTTTTGGTTGTAGCAAAACCGTAAACTGGAATTGATCACGTTCGACGATGTGAAGAAACCGGACAAGATGGACCCGAAGAATGTGATCCATATGGTGGTCATATTGGCCCGCATACACCCGGGCGAATCGCCGGCATCGTACGTGGTGCAAGGTTTGATAGAATTCCTAGCTGCCGCTAATCAACCCATCTCAAAGGCACTGCGGGAACACGTTGTTTTCAAAATCGTACCGATGCTCAATCCGGACGGTGTATTTCTCGGCAATAACCGTTGCAATGTGATCGGTCACGATCTGAACCGTTCGTGGAACAAGCTGTCCCAGTACACGCACCCAACGCTATCGGCTGTGATGAAGATGCTGAAGGAGTATGATAATTCAAGCGTTAGTGTTATCCTTGCTAAACTGCTCGGTGAGACAAATGCTGACGGATGTATTCTCTTGTATGTTGGCAGTGTTATCAAGTTGACTTTGTGATCGATATCCACGCCCATTCGAGCCTGACCGGGACGTTTATCTATGGCAGCACGTACGACAACGTGTACCGCTACGAGCGTCATCTAGTCTTCCCGAAGCTGTTCGCTACCAAGTGTGAGGACTTTTGCCAGGAGCACATGATGTTCAATGCGGACGATCGCAAGTCTGGTACGGCTAGGCGATACTTTGTCGAAGCGCTCAGCGACATTGTCAACACGTACACGCTGGAGGTGTCCATGTGCGGGTACTTGCTGAACGGTACCAATATTCTTACCCAGTACACGGAAGATGGATGTATGTTTTTGCCAAGATCCATCCAATTGATCTCAAACCATCTCTAGAAGAATATCTTTGGTTTATGTTTTCCCTTGATCGCTTTATTTCAGATATGCGAATTGGAAGAAATCTAGCCCGTACATTCCTGGAGTATTACCGATTCACCAACATATTGCCCATTCCTCCAGTCGATGAGCTACGGCCCCGGAAGGGTCGCCCTAGGACACACCGACCACGGGCCCGTTCAAAGACACGCAGCGAAGTACGTGTCCGACCGAAAACGACACGTGCTTACGCTCCGATCAGCTACACAGATTTGTCCATCTGTTACGACAGTGCCACTTCGGAGGATGGTTCACCGGTACGGTATATGTACGGCCAGGGTAACGCCGGGTACGGTGGGTTCCGGATGCGTCCACTCATCCATCAGGATCAATTTTCACTGTCCAACATTCAGGCGGCACGGTTCAGCAATCTTGACTTCACGAGCGATTTTCGGCTAAAGGTACCACCGAAAGCGAAAGGTACCGCACAGGAACCAAAAATGCCACCGATCGAGATGCTGAACATACCGCCCAAGCCACACCTAACGATTATCGACTTTAATCAACTAACGCGCGGTGGTCTGGATGAGGCAACCTCGGGCAAAACGATCGAGCGCGAAAAGGAAAAGATCCGCCGCCACACGGTCAAATCGTCCTCACGAAAAGCCTAAACTGAACGGCAACCTTAGTGCGGTTTACTAACTGCTAAAAAGTGTAACAATTTTCTATTTCCATCCTCTGTAGACTAGCCTTGATAAACCCGGTAAACGGTTCCGTACCGCACAGCAATACAAGCAGTGATTGTTTTCCATCCGAAAATGGACGCTCCAGTAGTCGTTCGATATCTTCCACCTCTAATCGTCGATCGTAGATCGGTTCATTGTATCTCAATCGCGTCGCTAGGCAGCTGCAGTTTTGCCCCTCGACTGAACATGCACAGGAACGTCTGGAAAGGTAGATGCTATATTTGAAGTTCCAGTATCCGGCTAGTGAGTGTAGTTCTTCGCGTAGTAACACGTTCGGGAGGTCCCGGAAGCATGCGCATAGCATCAAACGAGTCTCATCTTCGTCGTCATCTAGGATCGCTCTCAGCGTGCTGTAGATCGGTGCTATGGCAACACCTTGTACAAATGCCACCAGGTTACGATATTGATTGCGTTTCCACTGAAAGTCTCCATAAATTCCCTTCCACTCGGTGCGCGATCCAACCGAGAGGGTTGCTAGATAGTTGCTCATTAGACCGCCGGGTTCCAGCTTTATCAGCACATCGAATGTGCCCCGCTCTTGGTTGGATGTAATCGGAGTGTAAGGGCGGCTAAAATATAGATCATCTTCGCTTTTATCGTATTTTTGTATCGGTTGCTTTGATGCCATCGTGATTAATTCTTGGTCGATCTGCACGGAATTCTTCTCATGCCAGGTTTGTAACAGATTGTTTCCAGCATTGTCCCAATTGTGGCTTGATGTTCTAAGCGTACGTAGCATTAAATGACATCCCGCAGGTACAAGCAAGCACTCTCGATCGTTAGCAAACTTTGGATCGTAACGAAACCTGAATCGGAATACATTCGGCGCAGCTTGAGTAATTGTTTCACACAGGAATTGTTTGTACGTTCGATCGAAAACGTTTGTTACATCGGCTGGAAACGTATGCTTGGTGGGTTTCACATCCAGTACACAGCTCGTACAACCTGAACCGCAACATACCGTATCTTCGTCGCCCATGGGAATTGCAATAGCTTTGGTAATTTTCTTTCCTTTTTGCCAATTTCTAAACTTCGTTCATTTTGACAGTAGCTGATGTTGTTTACGTTCTTCCTCCATGCATCAATCGATGCGTCAGCGAGCGTCTCACGCAACTGAGCACATTGCATTGCAGGAACTAACGAAATGCTCCAGTTTCTGCCGGCTTTCAATCACAAAACCCGTTCCATTAAATAGAAACAATGATTGACCGGATTTTTATTAATTATAACATAGTTTAAGTATGTACGCAGTTGTACGTATCACAAGTATTGCTTCCTTACACACCCACCTTCCCCAGTGCCGAGTCCGTTTTTGGATCGGCGGTAACGTTCTGCACTGTGACGATCGTTTCGTTTATCGTGGTTTGCATCGAGCGCATGTTCTGTATCTGCAGCAATCGCAATATTTGGGCCGCCTTTTCAAGATCCCGTTCCACGCCCTGGTTTCCCGCGGTGCTACTATTGTCGATTCCAAATGCAAAGGGTTGTCCGGAGATGAGCGGTTCCTTCAGCGCTTCCTTGTTTAGACAATCGTGAATGACGCGTCCGGCAGCACGCAATGACACGAGATGATCCGGGTGATAGGCAATGCCCAGCCGATCGGCCAGTTTACGTGCGCCCTCCTCGAACTGAGCGTTGGTGAAATCGAGACTATCGAACGGGTTGGCCGATTTTACTTCCGGTGCGTTCGATTTTTTCTGCTCTTCCGCCTTCCGGGCACCGCTCAGCGGACGGTAGGTATCCACGTTGTCCGAATACTCCAAGCGGACGGCGTGCAAAAGCAGCCAGGTTAGTTGCTCTTGCCGCGTTACCAACTCGTACGGGAGCCCAACGTCCGTCTTGTACTTTTCGTACGCCGGCTCCCAAATATCGACCGAACCGATCTGCTTCAGGTTTTCTCTGCTTTCGATAGTGTAATGGCGTATTTTCTGATCCTCCAACCATGAGACCAGCGAGCGGAATTCCTTCAGATCTACAAAAACAAAAAAAAAACAGGGCGTTTTAAGTTGGGGCGGGGGTTAATAGTCGCCGGTTTGTGCTGAACTGCCTCCGCACACTTTACGTTGCGAATTTGGTACGCTTATGCACGTACCATCAATATTAACTGGCTGGTTGCCAGTGTATTGCAGCGCGGACAGATATCGTTCGAACATTCTCGCCACGAAAAATTGCGAAACAAATAAAACACCGTTGGGGAGAGTTTTCGCGTGTCTATCTTCACTTTGCGACTTGTTTTGTATTGCCTGCGGAACGTCAAATTGGTCGTGGGGTGAGCAAACCTGTGTTTACACCGCCTCGTCGAATGGTCCAACAGGTCAACCAAGATGTACACATTGCAAAAAACATGCTGAATACGAAAATCTCACTTTTGCTTTTGCTATCAAACAAAACAAGCCAATGAAAGGAATTTCCTCGGAATACGGATTTCATGAAAATGCGTCGTTTTGGGACTAGAATACTTAAAATATAATGTGAAATATGTTGATTGATTGTTGATTGATGACAGATTATACTTTTGTTTGGATACACAACCAATCAAAACACCAAAGAAGGATAGAAAATCCAGCCGGAATTGACCATAGAAAGGATTACGGAAATGACCGATTCTGTGGTTTCCAATCGGCACAAGGACTGTATGCCCTGCCGACTGGTCAGCGGATTTGGAGTGATCGGTATGGGAGTGTATATTGCGCTACAAGGGCAGAAACGACCGAACAAGCTAGGCCGGTACAGCATGTTTGGAATCGCAACCGGTTCGTATGATTACGGTGCGTCGGTTGAGTGGTTTTAATTTGTTCTGTAATGAATGTTCTTTTTTTCTTTCCAGTCGCTGGAAGTATAGGCGTTGCACGCTTGCTAGACGTTTACCCTTTTGGCGATAGAACGCACAAGTAGCTCGAGTTTACTTTCTGTTGTAAAATAAAAAAAATGCCTCCCACATTACATTGGATTAAAAAATTCAGCTACAGTTACTTCATTCCCACCCTCCCCAAGCTGGTGTCCGTTCGTGGATCCGCCGTTACATTCTGCACCGAGACAATCGTTTCGTTAATGGTTGTTTGTAATTTACGGATGTTCTGAATTTGCAGCAGGCGCAATATCCTTGCGCAGTGTTCCAACTCCTGGTTCGTTTCGAGTCCCATTCCGCTGCCCTGCTCGATCGGGAACGGTTGCCCAGTGATGACGCGCTCCTTGAGCGCTTCTTTGTTGTACGCACTGCTGATAACTTTTGCGGCCGCTTGCAAAGACATCAGGTGATCCGGATGGTAAGCGATTCCCAACCGTTCGGCCAGCTTCCACGATCCATCCTCAAAGTCAGCGCTGGTAAAGTCAAAGCTATCGAACGGGTTGGTGGACAGCACTTCCGGGACGCTTGATCTCTTCGCTTGTTCGTCCATTTTCTTTGCCCCCGTTATGGAACGATACTGTTCCGCATTGTCGGTGTACTCGAGCCGGATCGCATACAGCAGCAACCACGTTATTTCCTCCTGCTTCGTTTGCAGATGGTGTGGCAGTCGTATGTCTTTCTTGTACTGTTCGTACGCCCGGTTCCATTCGTCGGGCGAGTTGATTTTCCTCAGCGGTTCCCGACCGTCAATGGGCAGAAAGCGAATCTTCTGATCCTCCAGCCACAGTACGAAGCTTCGAAAATCCTTCGGATCTTTACAGCGCATAGCGAGAGAGAGAAAGAGCAAGACGTGAATGAAAACGTTCACGGAAAAACACAATCGAACAAAATACTTGCCATCGATGTTCAGCTGCCCTACACGAGGATATTGAAGTGCCGATAGATAACGTTCAAACATGTCGAACCTAATCGGAAATGTAGCTAAAATCTCGCTTCTGGTCGGTACGATGGCTTTCGCGTCCTTATTTTTGCCACAGAATCCGCCTCTTTCGTAAACAAACCCACCCAAGGTTGGTATACATAGGGTTCGCCGTACGCAACAAAAAATGTTGTTTAAAAAAAACTAAACAAAACCGAACACAAACGTTGTAAAATTATTGAGAACAGAACCAAACGCTTGCTATACGTACATAATGTTTCAGTTCAGTATATTATTCAGTATATTATCTGAAATTGAACCACTACTTCCACTACTATCTACTACATTTCGGTGAATGGCGCCATTTTCAAACGACGAATCGAAAGGACTATCTCAATGTGGGAAATCATGACGATGGGAATCCTTCTGGAATGCGGTGGTGTTTCAGGGATAACGTCGTGTGCTCTCAAGACCAGTCACCAGACCACCTGATTAAGCACATTGGGAGGCCATTTGAGCCTTTCTTCTATTTCTCACGATCTTTTATAGTACCATACTAATCTTCACACATTACACACAGTTCAACAATAGTGATGAATTCCATTGCTTTCCACCTTAGTATTCAAGTGGACGCATCATTATTCACGTTATCTCGAGTATAAAAAATGGTTTTGCTATAAATAAAACTGAACTTCACAATGAGATTGAAAGTCATCCACTCTTCTTGTTGGATTTCGTTGTTGCTAAATTGTTCCTTCCCCGAAATACATTCGGCATTTCGGAACGCTGATAAGCAAACGGTTTTTATTTCCACTACGTAAATGCAGATGGCAATAAACCCACATTTCGGCTTATTAACATCGTACCGTTCGTTGCGTTAGCATCCACTCAGCTACACATGGTTCCTCCTTTTCATCTTAATCTAACAGAGTAAATTCGGTTATCATCCAACAACAATCAATGTCAACACGAAAAAAGGAATATTGCACGCACTACAACAACACACACCCACACATACCGGTCGCTATCGTGTGCGAGGATTTCCGGTACACCCCCAACGTGAGATGGGCAGTTAGCACCATTTCTTAAGTGTTGTTTTGCTACCCATAAAATCGATCGTTATCTAGAGACAGAAGGATCGTAGCGGGAAAGGGAGAGGATTGCAAACTTTTGCTCACACTAACTGCAGTTTGCAAAGATAAGCTACAATAGTGTGCCTTAAAAACACGTCCCACTTTGAAAGGTCTTCTCATAGACTCGAATTAACCGCGACACGGCGCACTTGAGAGAGAGAAGCGAAATTGAAATCATGGAAGATCGCCGCCATCCAGCGGCTTGGGTTGCCATAATATGGCTTGGCTGTGCGTGTATTGCCACCGTCCGTGGGCACGGAATGGTTCTGGATCCGATCGCACGAGGATCTCGATGGCGTTGTAATTCGGTCGCACTACCCAACTACACGGACAACGAGCTGTTTTGCGGTGGATTCCAGGTACAGTGGGGTACGTACAACGGCAAGTGTGGTGTGTGCGGGGACAACTATGGCGATACTCAGCCCCGTCGGCATGAGCTCGGTGGCCAGTACGGGCAGGGAGATATTGTGAAGCAGTACGTGCAGGGTAGCGTAATCGAAGCGCGAGTCCGTATCACGGCAAACCATCGAGGACACTTCTACTTCGATCTGTGTAATCTCGATGGTGGTTCGGAGGATGAGTCTTGCTTCAGCCGGTTCCCATTGTACTTAGTCGATGGAAGCCGTAATTGGTTGCTACCTTCAACGGAAACAGGAGAGTATAGTGTCAGTTTGAAGCTGCCCGATTCGGTCACTTGCAGTCATTGCATTTTTCGCTGGACATACGTTGCAGGTAAGTGTTCGAACGGAAATTCCTGGTGAATAACTACGGAGAAACTAACGTGTGTGTGTATTTTTGTTTCCCCGCAGGAAACAACTGGGGATACTGTGAAGACGGCAGTGGCAGGCTCGGGTGTGGACCTCAGGAAACATTCAAAACCTGTTCCGATATACGGATAGCAGCCCCGAAAGATGTAATTCCTAGCTTTACTTATTGCACGAAAGCTGTATAGCAGTATGGAATAATGTTCGCGTTTTAAACCTTATCGTTATTCACTTGTCTAACAAGTTCTGCAAATAAAGTTATTATAATGAAGTTGTTCAAATAGTTTAGTGTTCATTAAAGCTTCATCTTGTTGCTATATTACCTATCTGTGATATTAAACATTGGCCGCATGTATCGCGCGATTAAATATTCATCCTATTATACTCACGAAACTCACTCTTTATTCTAGGTGTTTAAATACATAATTTCCAGTTCTTCCCATTTGCGCGGGGAAACTTACAAATGTACGACATGCGGTGGCAACTAGTGTTGTATGCATTTAGAATCTTAAAGATAGATAGTAAAATGTAGGCTCACGTTTTTTCTTCCTATCCACAACTCTACCAACGGTCTGCTCTGTTTTGTTGTCTGGGATGGAATTTCAAAACGGAGGAAATAAATTGTTAAGAAGATAGCTGTAGCGATAGTGGAAAACAGTAGTAGTATAACTTAGCTAACACAAACGCACATTCGATGAGATGTGATAAGAAGTACTCCAGCGTTTCTCCCTAGCTCTAGGCATTTTACACTCTATCATCTTACCATATGTTTGATACTATATTCCCCCATTTCCTTGCTATGACCAGATACACACACACATACACACATCATATGTGTCATTCCCCGTTGGTAGCGCTTTGTTGAAAATGGTTGTCCCGTGCTAAGCGGTGTTCAACTACTGCTGACGGTTTTTCTTCAACCCTTCAAGGAACTGTGACAGATCGTACTCCTCGTGGTACTGGCTATCGTCCCACAGCTCCGGTAAGCTTTCCAGTACCGTCTTAATAGCAGTCCCGCTATTACCGTTCGCTTCCAGTTCGGGGACGTTAGCGGCCGTCGTTCCGCTATTGTTTGCCGCCGAAGAACGTAGACGTCTGTCTGAACCGGATGGTGCAGCAGTAACCGCACCGCGCTGCTTGCCACTGTCATCCGCGAGCGTGAACAGATCGAGCAGTTGCTCCGTACCCATCGTATCCATCGACGCGTTTTCGTCACTGACGACCGTATTGGCCGTGAGCAGCTTAAACTTTTGCAGGCCCATAATTTTCTCCTCGAGCGATTTGCGCGTTATCAGCCGGTACACGTTAACGACCTTCTTCTGACCGATGCGGTGCGCACGGTCCATCGCTTGCAGGTCCTTCATCGGGTTCCAGTCGTGCTCGACGAAGATGACGGTATCGGCACCGGTGAGATTTAAACCGAGACCACCAACCTATGCCAAAAAAAGTCATCAAGAGTCAAAAAAGTCAGTGATTGAAGTCATGGGGAGCTTATTTCGCACCACAAGATCCTGCGCATACCTGTGTGGTTAGGAGCAATACATCGATACTTGGATCACCGTTGAACTTAGTTACGATGTGATGTCTCGTGCTGGGCGGTACACTTCCATCCAGCCGCAAATACGACACGGCCGGAAGGTGCTTCTTCAGGAGATCATTTTCGACGATGTCAAGCATCGCCTTCAGCTGGCAAAATATGAGCGCACGATGTTGATTCACCGACACATCCTCATTCGTACCGATGCCACAGTCGAGCAACAATTGTCTAAAACGAAAGCACCATAGTAAGTAAAACCATTCACTGCTCCATGGCCCCAGCTACTTACTTTAAGACGGGAAGCTTCGCTGAATGGTCAATATCGTCCATAGACGAGCCGTTACGCGTGAACTCGCCCACAATCATCTGATATTCCGGATGGGATGGAGAAAGTACCAGCTTTGGATGATTGCACACATTTTGCAGGTATCTGAAATGGGTGAAGTTCGATTAACAATCACACAATACTTTCCCAAGGCTTTTTTGAGCGCTCAAACAACACACGCACCTTAGTGCCTGGAACACGTGTGTCTTCTTGTTGGCCGGTCCCGCCATCTGCCCGTCAATGTTCTCCAAACATTCGCGAATATCGGACGAATGCAGATGCATCCGGCTAAAGTCTTCGTACAGCCGCTCCTGCAACGGGCTTAACTCACACAGCAAATCTTGCGTTATCTTTGGCGGTAGATCAGTCAACACATCCTCCTTGACACGTCGCAGCAGGAACGGTAGCACCTGCCGATGCAGTGCTTCCATTGCGAGCGCACCCGCTTCCTGCTCCTTTGGTGAACTCTTCGGATCCCGACTGGCCAATATGGGCCGACTAAACCTTGTGCTAAATTGTTTCTCCGTGCCGAGAAAGCCCGGCATTAGGAAATCGAACAGGGACCACAGTTCCAGCACGTTGTTCTGTATGGGCGTACCGGACAGTATCAACCGATGGTTCGCCACCAGCTGCTTAATCGCTTTCGAGCTTTTCGTGCGCCCATTTTTGATAATGTGTCCCTCGTCCAGTATGCAGTAGTTCCAGTGCACCGAGCTGAAAAACTCTATGTCCTTCCGCACGATGTCGTACGAAGCCACGATCAGGTTGTACGTACCAAGCTTCTGTCGCAGCTGCTCCCGATTGCCCGGCAAACCGACGTAGTGGAGCGGCCGCAGGAACCGACTCGGTAGGAACTTTTCCACCTCGTACACCCAATGCCCGGTCAGCGTCGGTGGACATATAACGATGCTCGGCAGCTGTGCACAGTGCGCCTCCAGGCTGCGCTGATGGTGGTCCGCCGCGAGTATGCAGATCGCTTGCAATGTTTTCCCCAGGCCCATGTCGTCGCACAGGATGCCGTGCAGTTTGTAGCGGTTCAGGAACCACAGCCAGTTCACGCCGGATTGCTGATAGCTGCGCAGTTCCGCATTGATCTTCACCGGTATCTCAAAGTCTGGGATTGTTTTGGGAGAGAACAGATACTCCAGAAACCGTCGATCTTTCATTTTGCGCTGCCGAAGATCCTCGGAAAGGTTACGTGTGCCGCCACTGTCCGACGCCAGTCCATCCAGTGGCATCAGCTGAATGAGCGTCGCGAAGCAGTGCGTCGAAACGAGCCTTACCGACTGGTCCGGATCACTCATGCGGCCGAGCAGTGGCACCACTAGTAGCACCACATACGGTACAATCTCGAACTGCAGTCGGTTAACTATGCATGTAATGGCTTCCGCAGCGCCCTGCCTCTTGATGACACTTTCGATGCAGGACAGCAATGGCACCACATCGTTAATGATGAGCGTCATCACGGTTGCCGCGTCAATTGCTGCCAGCGTAGCCAAACACCTTCCAACCATGTGCCGGATACCTTTCAGCGGATGGCGTAGCAGAAGGCATAGCTTTGGCAGCAGCTCAAAAAGCTCCTTGTGGAGGGATACGTTCAAATAGGGAGCGGACACTTCCAGCAGCTGCAGGGACGTCATGAAATCGTTCGTATCATCCTGTGCAATGACGTCGAGTGCCAACCGATCGATGTATGCGTCATCGACGCGCGATTGAATTTTGTCCAGCAACAGCTCCCACACGATGGGCAACTTCTGGGGCAACTGCGATCCAAACTGGGCACATATCGTCGTAATGGCGGCCGTTGCACCGAGTCGCTGGGTCCGTGCGTGTTTCCGCTGCGTTTCTTCACTTTCGGACGGGCCCAACAGTTCATCCAGCGCTGCATTGGTGCTGTTCGACGAACTGGCAGACGACGAGAGGTCGAGCGCTGCTGCCACAGTGCTAGCAGCCGCAGGTCTACCCGGTCCTCGGGATGACCCTCCACTGGACCCACCGGAACTGCCGGCATTTTCTTTGCAGCGCTGGTTCTGCTTGGTGAGCGTCAGAATGCCATGGTAGGGATTAGATTCCTCCGTGTTTGCTGCATCAAAGTGCTGCAGTTCCTGGTCCGGACAGAGCACACGGGGCGTAAACTCGGGATCGCTCTTGAGCAGCGTGCAAAGGTTCGTGACAATTTTACTGTTCGGGCACGGCGTTCGTGTGATCACCTGGTCGAGCAGATCGCTTAAATATTTCGCAGAAAGCCGCTGCAGCAGTTCACATTCTTCGCGCTTGATCGATTCCATCAGCGGTTTGACGACGGGGTTCAGCCGGTCCGGAAGACAGTGCAAGCTGACGACGGCCCCGGACACCGACGACTGGGTGCTGATGTGCAGTGTCGTCTGCTCTAGTGCGGTGGCGGAATGCGAACCAAGCAAACTGCGGCGCCGATCCTCCAACAATTCGGCCACCTTCGGTTTGAGGCAGTATTTGGTGCGCATCTCGTCAGCCGACCAACCGATGGCGGTCGCTATTTGGTAGATTTGATCAAGCGTCAGCACCTTCAGCTGTTCGTACTCGGCCAGCTGGACCTTATGCTGTTTTAGTGTGGCCATATAGTCACGGCATTCTTGCAACAGGCGCGTGAACAAGATGCCCACCTCGTCGTAGTACACGTACTCGTTCAAGCAGGCGCGCAATCGTTCCTGCAGTACCGGCGGTCCCGGCTGAATCGTGTTATCGACCGAACACCAGTATGCAATGACGAGGCTGCTGATCAGACGTTGCAGGGCCGAACGGGACTGAAGGTATCCGATCAGCACTTTGGTATAGCAATCGATGGGACTTTCCATATCGGGTGTGTAGGTGACGCCTGGCGCCGGCAGCACCAGGTACCGAGACAGCACACCAATCATCCGGGCGGCTTTGCAGCGTGCCCGAATCACATTCTTCTCCCGTACATCGAGCGGTACGGTTTCGGCACCACCGAGGAAAAGTTTCTGATGCAGTGAACCGGACGACGAGGACGATGATAAATGACCGCCACCTCCTCCGGCCGCTCCACCCGTATCAAAGGAGTCGAATTGACGGGGTCTTCGTTCACGATTGCTACCGCTCTGGTGCTGGCTTGGTTTAGCGTAGATCAGCGATCCCGGATCGAATGCTAACCGTACCGGTTGCATTGCGAGACACAGCCAGCTGGATACGTACGGGCAGGAGGCGTGCAGTAGCGCGGACAGCTCCGCATTCACAACCAGATTGTTCCACACATCTTCCGCGAGCGATTGTATGTCCTCCACATGCTCAACGAGCACGCGCTGAAAGATATGCCGAAGGGCTTCCTGCAGCAGTGGCGGTGGCCAATCTTTAACACCGAAATTAAGCCCCAACTTCGCCTCTTCCGAGTCGGGCACGATGAGCACAGCACTATCCGCCGGTTCCGTTTTGCCATTGGAAGAAGGCGGCGTTGTAGAACCTCCGTTGGTTCCCTCTTCTGTAGAGACAGATGTAAGTGTTTTTAACGTTTGCAACGTGGAACGCCGTACGGAAGAGCTGCAGTGACTCAGGAAGGGCCAAAGCCGTGGCACCAATATCGACATTGGTTCCATCTGTATCCAGCTTGATGCGGATGGTAGGCTTAAAATGGATGCGAGCAGTCCCATGAAGCTGTTGCACGCTGAAGCCAACTCGTCCTGATCGAGCAGCAGATCCCAGAGGAGCTTCACGATGTGCGATACCTGTGCCCGGCTGAGTAGCTTCGGTAGCCACGTAGCGATCGGGATAAGGGTGGATGCTGCAACAGCACCCACATCATCAACCGCATCGAACAGCCCCGTCAGCACGTCGTTAATAATGACGGGCAGGAACGTTTGTATTAAATCTTCCCGTACGACCAGCATGTACTTGATGCCGAGCAGACCGCCGTGCCGGACTTCCCATTCTTTCTGCTTCACGAACGTCAACAGTATGGCAACCGTTTGGTGCACTTTAGCTAGCGGTAGTTGACGTAGGACCGTTCCAAGCACCTGTGCACATGTTTCACGGACCGGCGCTACCACCTGGTCCGACACGAAGTCTCCAAAACGATCCAATGCCAACACGCACAGCAGACGGAGCGTGGCGTCTTCCAGCCATAGCTGGTGCTGACGGTCCATTTCCGATTTGGTCGTGTATACACTTCTGCCGCCACCGTCGGCGTGCGATTTAAGCAGCTCACGCAAAGCCGTTGCCGATCCGTGACGAGTTTCCCACCGTGGGCTAAATAAATCCAGAAAAAGTTTGGAGCAAAACGAATCCAGCGGCCAATCGGTAGCATCGACCCATGCCCCGGTCAGGTCGGGAACTGCCTCTCCCGTCCAGGTTCCCGCCATACCCGGTCCGGCCCCACTACCGCCACCTCCAGGTCCTCCAGCAACTGTCGTCGTAATGATGTCACCTTTTTCCGTTTTAATCCGCTTCCGGTCAGGTTCACCGGTATTTGTGTCTAGCTGTCCTGTGTTTGCTAATGTCAGATTGATTCCCAGGCCATTCGAACCATTTCCAGCGATGGAAGTAGGAACGACAACACTTCCACCCGATACTCCTCCACCACCGACCGTACCGAGCGGGGTCGGAAATGCTTGCTGCTGCTGACGTGCCTTCCGCCGGGCACGGTTTTTCTCCCGGCAGCTTAGCCCTTCCACCGAATCGGCGCGATTCAAACGGAGTATCTCCTGTACCGGTACCAAACGTTCTCCGCCCGCACCCGTCTGATGGTCCCGATTGCCCGACATTCCGCTTCCATTGTTTCGCACATCATCGAGCGTTACCAACTCGTCGATGTTGAGTCCACTGCTTAGGCCAAGCTTTTCATTCAGCAATGCCCGCTGCCGGGCAAGCTTTTCCCGCAGATCCACCATCTCGTTTTCGTCCAGCGGATCGAACTCGGTTCCTTCCGAACCCATCAACCGGGCGCCTTTAAATAGCACCGCATTCAGGTCGAAATTATCGAACGAAAGACGATGGTTGTTGTGGCCGTTCCGGTTACTACTGCCATGCGTGCTGGATGAATCGCACGACTTATCTTCCTCGTCATCGTCGAGCTGTTCCGACGGTGTTTCCTCCTTTGTTTCTTGCTTCAGGCTCGGCAATCCTTTCGGTTCCCATTGCGGCACGTTGGCAAGGATCGCTTGGACGGCTTGCGATGCAGCGATACGTGTATCCCAGCTATTGCTGTGCAGGTACGCCTGCAGACGGTTAAGCAGATTGTGTAGCTCGTGCGGATGTAGCTTCTGTACTTCGCCGATCTGTTTGGCCGCTGCCTTGCGCGTTACCGCAGCCGAACCCGACTCGAGCAAAATAAACAACCGATCCAATCTGTGGCAGAGGGGGAGAGAGAGAACATAGCACAACAGTTATTGGTTGGGGGTGTTTGTTTTATCTATTTCCGAATAAAAGCACACTTACCTCGAAGTCATTTTATCTGTCTTTTAATCAGCTACTAGTGTGAGGCGACTAGTTTGTCTTCATCAATTCTATTCCACTTCCAAATGTTCTTTTTAAGCAATATCAAGCGCAACAATGACCTGTACAAGAGGAAAGAAAAAAGAAATGTTATATTGTTCGGCTTGAAGTTGCAATATTAATTTAGCAAGACAAATAAAACATAATCCAGATAAGAATCAATACGCGACTCATTAACATACACTATCTGAATCTGTGTGTATGTGTGTTTTTTTTGCAAAAAGGTTTTCGAGCACCCGCGTTGGAATCGCAGGGAAAAAGCGTCCAAACAACTCCAAGTGCAGATGCACACTGGTGAGAAGAGAACGATTCCACACGCTGGTAGAATGCAGCGCCACCGACAAAAAAACGTCAATCCAGTATCAGTCGGGGAGAACATAGAACAACCATACACACACACACACACTCTCACACACATTCACACATATTGGATGGGGTGGTTTTGTGTGCTGGAAAGCGCAAGTGCAGTCTGGCTGGCGTCTGGCGCTACTGTGTCCCGGAATTCCTGTCAGCCCTTCTTCTGTCTCAGAAACACGCGACGACGTTAGCCGCCCCGCGGCTCGGTTCTAAAACCGGATGTCCTGGCAAGATTTTCTATTCTGTGTGTGTGTGTGTGTTTTTTTTAATGCAAGAATGAGAGAGACGAGTGCTTCAGAATTGATTGGAACATTCTCATCTCAATAGTTCTAAACCCTCTCATATTCTCTTTTCGCCAAGCGAAGGGCCCGCGATGATGGCTCGAGCTAGTACAACAATTCTGCGCAGAACGAGACGTGTCTGTCGAAGGCCGTGCCGTACACAGCGGCAACGAGACAGTGTGTGACAAATATCACACTATCGCCAGTGATCCATTGACCTCGGGAGCTATCCGTACATGTTTCGCCGACAGTGACGTATGTGGGAGCCAAGGTGCGCCTCTGTCCACACAGAGTGTGCTGGTGGGCCACAAAAGAAAAAAAAAACACACAGCACGTAGGTTTTATTGTTTTCAGCCCGGTTTTCTCCTGCTATAATCGGACATGAGATCATACGGTATTGAGCCGGGAAGCAGGGGGAAAAAATGGAAACCGAACGCACACCACACCTCACCAATCAAAATGAATTGGGGAAGCACTTGGAATTACTTCGGACAGTGTTCACTACGGACACGACGACGCTGCCTGACGGACGTCGCTCATAAATCAATTAACGGATGCTGGTGGTACGGATAATCTCAGACTCGTTCACTATATTGACAACGCTGCTGACATTTCAATTTCATGGATATCACCATTGTCTTTTACAAAAATACACGCGAACACACCGGCGCGCAGAGATAATTTAATAAAAATCGATTCAATTATCGTTAATTATGGGCGACACGTCAGCGCGCACAACACAGGAATCAAAAGTTTTAGCAGAAATAATTAACACACCGGAAACCTCAACGTAATTCAATATATGTATGAAGCAACATTTTTTATTCACAATGCCCCCCCTCTCTCTCTCTTACTTTGCTAATCTGTGTTGTGATCATAATATCCGATCCTGCACAATGCTCGAGACAGTCTAGTATTATCGTAGACAACGTAGCAAATAGAGTAGATCATTATTTAAATTTTATCATTATTCGCTCCCTTTCGCAACTGCACCGTTGTACCGGCCAGTCAACCGATTATTTTTACTTCCGGCGGCCACATGCGCCACCATGCGTAACGTGTACACAGGCACCGGCGTTTGGATGACAAAAACCGGAAAAGCTCCCGCTTTTCAGCGTTCGTGGGTAGGGGAAACAACAACGGGGCCGCTAGTTGAACTACACATCACAGCAACCGCCGCCATCGATGCTGCGTTTTGCTAAAGGGTGGAATCATAGCATCCAATATTGTTCCACATCTACGGTATCCATGGGATACCTGCTATTTTTGTTGTCCAAAAACCGATTACTAACTCCCCTCCCCATCCAAAAAGAAAAAAAAGATCCACCTTCAAACACTTGACCTCGGTGGTGTAGGGAACAGAACGGATGTTTATCTCATTACTTTTATTGCTGTCACAGACTGCCAGCACGTCCTGGATAGGCGTTCTCGGCAAAAGCTAGAATGGTCTCTCTGTTTTCATATGGCACACATCTTGTCGGATCAAGTCTTCCAATTAGACATCATTTTATTGTTGACATCATGAGTATTACAGTGTGTGTGAACGAAACCGCCAATACTGAGGAAATGCTTCGGATTGCATTACAGACAGATGACCCTCACTGCTGTCAATTATAAGCCCATCTTTACAGTCGGTAACAAAATTAACCAAAAGAGAAACCATTTAAGCATAATATGTGACAGTGGTGTCACGATCAAGCAAACAATACTGAATGACAATAAAAGTATTGTGCATGTGATTTTTCACAATCAAGTATCTATTAATTTAAATCATCGTAAAAGTATATTTAGCTTTTTAAATAGAGCTATTTGTGAGATAATGAGATTAAATAGAATGGTCAGAATAGGCCGAATGGTTAACCAAAACTCCACAAATCGTCTTTAAAGTTATAGAATAACGAACACATCGGGGAACATTGTGGCACATTGCGGAACTGTGCCTATCTGATATATTGCAGACATTTCGAGGGACTGAAGGACAGAAAAAGGAAGGACATTAATAACGATTTAAGTAATGCGAATAATTAAAAAAAAGACACAAAAATTAAACTACCATTATTTAAGATTGATAAAAAAAATCTATTATTTTTTGCGTGGAATTAAGAACAAAAAAACTAAACTTGGTTGGAGAAAAATTAAAGCAATCGATTTGTAAAATCTTCTCCAGATCGATGTGGTCTGTTATAGTCTGATGGAATACAAAACCTTTCTTCTGTTGGCCAATTCTGCCTATTTCTGGTCAATCATTAGTTTCAATCGATCTTTGTTATATAAAGATCAGTACTCCTCAAAAACTCCTTAGAACCTCTTCCAGTGCATAAATCCTCTTCTAATAACCGTGTTAGTTGCCTAAACATGACCGTTTCGATTGTTGCATTTGATTCATTACTCATCTCATGCAAGACTCAGTAAATAGGTCGATTTCATTTTGTTTGGCCAAGGCTTCGCAGATGAAGATTTGATCTACCATGTGTATTTTGGTGTTAATTGGTGTGGCATCTAAACATTGAGATTCGAGCAAGAATCCTAATTTTAGCAAATGGTTTCCAGCTTTGTTTGTTTTATCGTCGATCTATAGCTTTGGGGTAATGTTAAGCAATGCCGATCAATTTTGATGGTTTATGTGGTTTTGCTACAAATTTATCTAAAACCCAACCGAACCTAAAATATCGCTTCAAATAAGATAAACAAGAGCCTTTTTTGTGACTGCCTGTAGAAGTAGACATCTCCAGAAGAGATCTAGCGAATGGTATCGAATTACGGGATGCAATTGAGCGGTGTGTGGTTCGTGTCGACCATACTGCACCATTCGAGGTCAAACAACCGAGATGCATTGCACCCGGGGCCAATATGAAGGTGGGATACGGAGCCGTGTATATTCCCGGCCGTGTTAGGGATCGTTCTATTGCAACTCGCCGCACACAATGTGTGCAGTATATATGACACACGAGTACAATTCTCGAGAATCAAAATCATAGGGCGCGTAAACATTTGGCACCTAGAATTACTCAGACTAATCAGAATGTTTCTCTACTGTTGTTCCTGCTTTATTAAGCGTACAACAGTGTATGTTTGCCTTTAGCTGTTATGTAGCCATTGTTAAGTAATCTTTAGACGGTGTTGTAATGGCATAATCGTTTCAGACGTAGCGGGAAGGACGCGGAACCAAAATTTAATTTATAAGTTTACTAATGAAACAACTCATGGCAATGACGATCACTTGCCTAAAAGCAAAATCGGCCTAAAGTGACCATGATATAGGAAACGAAAATATGCAAACAACGCAAAAGATTATGTTAGATCAATTAAGCAGATCAAACCCTGAAGTGAAGTAGTCAAAATTAGTTTTGGGCGAATTTGATTCAAATACATGCATTCGAAAAAAATCTTTGAATTGAATGGCTCTGAATCTCTGGAGATTAATGATACCTCAAAGATGCATGAATCACTAAGAAATTATTATTTGACGCAATTTTTGGATTTTAACCTTCCGAAGTAAGAATGTCTGTACTGATGAAATAATCCTAGCCACTGCTGACATTCTCTTCCACAGAAAGAAATTCTTATTATTCACACTAAGAATAACAATATAATGTGCGTAGGCTTTTTTTCGAATCATGCATAACGAATAATTAATTAAATTTTGAGGATTGATGAGGATCAATGAGGATTCATGAATATTTTTTGAGTTGACTCATGTTTGACGCATATGAATGACTCTTCTCGACCGATTACAACAGCAGCAATATTACAGCAGATCCAATTGCGAAGATAAAAGCAGATAGTTAGGCGTACAAACATTAATATATTTTTAATGGGACCCTGTCTGCTCCCAAAACGTCAAATTATTTTAACCTTTAATGTAAAAAAGGTATTTTTACATAGGAATAATAATTAGCTTTTTCCTTTCTGTTGTAATTATTGATTGGCTGGACATTTAATTGCCCAAGTAACAAGGTACATCCAACACGGGTTAACAATTTCAGTTTTAAACCATCCAGCAACCTGGAAGATCGGCACAGAGCTCTAGCGTGACGCGTTCCCGCAGCCGCCTTTGATTGCGATGACACGAACACACGCGCAACCGAACACATGTTGTGAATGGCTGTAGAGAAATGACAGATGACGAAAGGTGCAAGAGCTGCGTGAATGGAACCCGCAACATTGCATGTGTTTCGTCCACCGTGGGGAACATATATTTTGCCGCGAAGACCGATGGATATGCGGAGAGTTGCACAGACAGTTTGTCGCTATCAATGGTGTTTAATGTGATAAATGATATACTTTTTGTTACGTGTGTGTGCGTGCGCGTACTTTAATGCTTTCTCGTATGCCAGCAACGCTAACTTGAACTAGGTACATTTGGTAATTGTGTAATTATATGTTCAAAGACTTCATGATTCATGTCACAAATTACGAAACAAAAAACAGGGAAGGCCAGCTAGAACATAACGTGGAGAGAGAGTCTGCTTTATGTAGCTGGGAATTTAATCAATATTTGCCACCATTCAAAGGTAGAATATCGCACTACTACACCAAGAGTCCTCCTCCATTCTTTGTGTTCTTTAACTACTACCAACGTTTGGACCTAACCGGGTTGGGGTTATTTCTAGTAGAATATTACGACTCTTTTTCCCATTGGATCTTCTCGCGGATTCTAATTATAGCAATCCGTCATACAACATGCCGAAACTTGGGGGGTTGAATTAACAATAAAAAAACACATACACACAACACATACAGCGAACGGTGGGCATTGGAACATAAAACAAACAAACGATTGTTTTACCGTCTCTGTGAAAGTAAGACGCTCTGTAATTTCATGTCTGCATTGAGCATCACGCTCGCAAGCCATATTTCCTTTTGCTAACACGTAGGAAAAAATCCGGATTATTTAGAACAATCCTTGTACACGCGTACACAATCAGCAATATGCATCTCTTTTAGTGTTTTGCTCGTTCTCTATCGCTGTCTCGCTTTTCGCAATAATTTTCTCTCGAGTGAGTTCAGAATTTTACTGGGGTGCGATTTGAGTGCAGCGCAGCACAGGAGCTTTCTGCCACATACGCACACGATTGTGAGCAGCAGCACAACTGCCGCGTTGTATTACCACTGCAAGGAGTGCGATAATAATACACGTAAGAAGATAATAAACAGAAGAAGTCTTACCTTTCGCTTTCGGTTGCATTTTCGGGGCTTAAGAAGTCTTTCCTTTCCTCTCTTTTCCATTGATGCCGCTATTGATTCGGCCGCTCAGCCTCTCTCGCTCTATCTATTTTTCCTCCACACAACACACACTAACACTTTTCATTCTAATTCTAACCACAGAGCGCGGGTTGTATTAGTGCATTTTTCACACCATTGAACTGATTTTTTATTTCACATGCCGCACACACTTTCATCCACAGTGCGTTGTAGCGCGCACACGGGCAAGCATTCCAAAATCACACATACGCACACACCAACACACGCGCGCGTTTTGTTTTTCCTGCCCAGCACGCACTTAATTTTACTTTCACGCACACTAATCGGCAATCACTATTCGCACACACACACACACACACACACACACGCACGCACATACACCCGTTCGCCAAGATGTGTGAACCACACGTACTCACACGGCGAGGTGAGAAAAAAGCCCCACAACGAAGCGCCGTTTATTGCCTTCTTTTTCACAGCCTGCTTTGCTGGGGCGATGTTGCGGGGTGCAAAAGGAAAAGCGCATTCTTTTTGGCATTACTATTTGTATCACGGAACAGGGGAAGCATTTTAATTCGCACCGGAACAGAAGTGTCATCTGCCGTTCCCCAACGACTGCATCTCATTCGTATCGATTGTCAAAAGACCTCACTTTTCCGCATTTTCGTCCACCCCTCAGCAGACGCAACACACTGTACGCAGGGCAAGAAGTATGGGAGACGATGGTTCCACCGTGCACAGATACCAGCTGCTGCTGTTGCGAGTTCACCTCGCACACACACGTTTACTGCGGATGATCGAAGTAGGTGTTTGCCTTCTCCCTTTACCGCATGGTGGGAATAGTTGCAGAAGCTTACCACCTCTCTCAGCCGTCCGGTGGACGGAAGAGATAGCGGCGGGATGTGTGTGATACTGCTGACCGCGGCAGAACCAATGACGGTGGCCACGGTGGCCACGGTGGCAACGGCGACAAGGGCAACCCGACGCACCGCAACAGATGATCTGGCAGCAGCGGCAGGAACAACACGGGAGCAGACGGCTGCTGCAGCTTGACCGGAACACCACACCGAAACACTTTCACAACCGACTCACGAGCCGCGGGCCCAATTGAATTTTCAGAGAATTTCTGCATTGTTCGGAGATCAAATTTATACTGTTCGCCATTCCACAACGTCAACTGACTTTTCTTGCGTTTCGTTTGGTTGTGTGCGTGACATCGGGCCTAAGTGTGTGGAAGGCAGGCTACGACAGGCTGAACAGTTTGACGTATGCTTTTTGGCCAAAAAATGTGCATTTTGACAGCTGTGGCATGATGAACAGCAGGCAGCACGGTGAAGATGTTGTTTGGTGCGGTATATTCCTTCTCCAAGGTAGGTTTATTGAAAAGTTTGGATTTATCTCGTCTCATTTGTGTTTTACGATGTTTTTTGGTAGTACAACATCTGTGTTTCGCTTTGTCGCTATTTGACAGTTGTGATTTAATGTGACGTTTTGTTTTTTTTTTCTTTAAAACTTCTTTGTTTCTTATCGTTTGTCTATTTTTAATGAAATAAATGATTCTCGAGCTAATTTTAAATTTTAATTAAAATACTTAATTAGTAGGCGATCCTTGAACTATTTTGGGTAGTAGAATTCATCCACAAATACTGAGTAGCGCGGAAAGGCAATGCTAGTTCAAATTCAGTGTGGTACAGTGGCAATAGAAGAAGAAGCTTCTTGGAATTGCAAACTTTAAAAGTGATTCAAGACTGTAACCTTCTATTCATGGCTTCCTTGGACTTTGTGTGCCCAAGAGCTGAATAATAGCAACTAGGTGATGAATTCGGTAGCGGCGCTAGTTCCACACGGTTGGAACGGTACAAAATCCCATCCGAACCAATTCCACGTAAGCATGACAGACTCTCCAGTTAGGGTAAATAAAGCCAAAGAAAGCCAGAACTAGCAGGCCAGGAACTCTTGAGATGTATATAGTGCCGCTTAAGAAGAAGAAGAAGCTGAGCGAGAAGGTCCTCTTCTTGGCGTATTGTATTTGAATGCCTGCCATTCTGGTTTCTTTGAATTATATTATCACGTAGCCGGATGGTCAATCCTTACTACGTAGGGAACGATCTTGATGGGATTTCGTCTCGGTTCTGTCGTGTGGGACCGGCAATGATATTTCCTGATGCGCTGATGAGATTTGACACTAACCTTTTCGTGTGTAAGCTCAATGCTGCCACTTCTACATTCGGCCCAAATGACAAAACTAGTCAATGAGCAGCAGAAATACCTCGAAATAATGTCTAAGTCGAATATTTCAAACAACACTTGAACGTTTTAAGCCATGAGGCTTCATAAAGGCTGGGGTTCTTTAACTACTAAATACCTATTTACCCGGTATTGATTTTTTGGGTTTTTGGGGGGGGCTAATCTGAAATAAACCTTTTGTTTAAAAACGCTAAACGCTGTTTCAAATACTTAATAAAAACTGCAATAAAATGGTTGTGGTTTTGTAGTTATTCTATTCATTAGGCTTTTGATATTGTTTTGATACATCATCATTCCAGAGTTATTATGTAAATTTGAAAAAAAAACCCAATTTATTTGCAAAAAAACCGTTCTTACCGGGGTTTTTCCTTGAGAATGTTTCTCAAAATTGATAATACTCTGTTTGGTACATCACTGGTTGAGACACAATTGAAGGTGATTTTCGATGCTTCATTTTTTTACTGACAGGAAGAGGTAGATAAGGCAATATGGGTCCTGTAGCAAATAGAGATAGTTGAGCACTTGATGGTTGAACCAGCGGTGTAGTTTAGGAAGGCCTAGGAAGCTTGATTCCCAAATCGTAACAGGGATATTGAAACCCAGAGAAAAAGAATTAGCCAGAGACTGTTTTAACGCAATGGTTCACAAAGAAACATCTAAAATTTTTATGTAAATAAAATAATGTTTATTTAAAAATCATGAAACAAAATGCTAGCTTCCGCTTAAATATGTATAATAAAATCACTAGTACGTCACTTGATGCGCTCGTTCGCTCAATTTTCGTTTGTCTAATCTCTATCACAAGGTAAATCCAGGTTGTCATCGGTGTGCTATCAATCACGCATCTCGCGACTAGGCCTCGTACGCCGGTGGCGCACTGCTATGTTCATTCAAGGTATTGTTCAGCTTTTGCAGTCCTCCCGATATCGAGTACGGCGTGGCAGATCCTGCCAACGGGATCTGGCCGATCGTAATCGGTATGTTCAGCTTCATGCGCTTCGTAGAGGCCTGTGGTTTAACGACCAGTGCCAGCTCGTACCCCACAGCAACGATCCGACTGTGCGTCGTTTCGGTGGACGGAATCGGGCCGACGACAAAGTTTTCCACAAACCGTGCATCGTTCTCACCCTCGATGGTTGGTATCTTGTGCACCTCCAGCACCTCGTACTGGATGTTGTTCTCCTCCTTCGGTATCTGCGTCTGGGCGATGACACGCGTTTGGCTGGTAAACTTGAGGATCTTCTGGAACTTGATCTCAATTTCGCTCACCGCCACCTTGCTCGAGTTTTGCACAAACACCTCCAGCTCGATCGTTTCACCCGGCGCATAGCCCGACTTTGGCGTCGTGGCCGATACCATCAGCGGTCGGGAACGGCAGAAACCGCAGTAGAATGTTAACATATTCTCCACCTTGGTCGGTATGCACAGCACCTCGTTGCTTTGGTTCAGATCCGCCTGACACACGACGGTGAACGGTTGCTGGAAGTTGTGATCAAACTTCCAAGGCCGCTCGAGCGTCACCTGCAGCAGATAGCGGACGTGTCCGTACTTTCCCTCCATTGAGGTCGGTGCCGCCGGTGGGATGGTGAAATCGAACTTGTACCGGATGTGGTTCGGAGGTAGCTGCATACCGGCACCATTCTCCGACCCGGCAAGATACAGCTTCTGCTTGATGAAGTCTTCCCGGCCCTTAAATTGCGCCTTCACCTTTTTGTTTTTCGGACCGTCCGGTACCTTTGCCTCCCAAAACACGGCCGAAAACCCGGAGATAAGCAAACAGACACCTGATGGGCGAGAGTACAAAAAAAATAATAATGGGCCACAAAGGATTAGTGAACTCGATAAGGAATTCCTTGCCATTCGTACGCACTATAATGACTACGCACTAACCTCGCACTTTTTTGATCTTGGTAAGGTGCAGCTCGATCGTCCCGGTGACACGATCGCCGGCCGTAAATATACCGCTCGAGTTGTCATCAAACAGCACGTCGCACTTCACATGCTTCGATGTCTTTTCCTTCGGCATTATGCTGCCCTCACCTTGAACTTTGGCAAACTAGCCCGCGAGGAGTCTCGTCGTTGTCGAATGGAACGACCACCCTCCGTACCGAACCGTACTCGTTTGACTGGCCGACCGGTGCACAACGTCAACCTTCCGATAAAATTGATAACGCTTCGGGTGGGTATCAACGCGGCCCACATTTATCTATCCCGTGGTACGGGGGATAAGATGACTTAACGGTTTCCGCGTGTTGCGAGATAATGGGAAACGATCGAACCCGCGGAACGGAGATGCGCATATACGGCGCGGCCAGCCTGGGGTCACACACAATCAATACGGGGTTCGATAAAATGAAGAACCCATTGCTGCGGCATTACTCACTCACCGATTTGTTCGTTTCGATAAATCCCGAATGACAGTGCGGACGGTGCGTGTTGGTGTTGTGCGGATTCATTCATCAACACACCCGATTGGGCTCATCGTTCTTACAGTTCACGCTGCGATCATTCACGATCGTAGGGCGGAATGTTTGCGTGCTCGCGCAGTAACACACACACACACACACACACACGACGTCAAAAATGAAGATGTGAAACAAACAAAGAGACCAGCTCTTCCCGGTCACCACCTTGACGGGCCGAGCACAACAAAACTCGCGACAAGTTTACAGCTTTTGTGCGTTGACGGTGCGGTTGACTCACGGCACCGCTCGGGCATCGACTAAAAATACACGCGCAAACGCGAAAGAATGAAGCCGGGAAGGGAGCTGGATCGCGAGTGGTGTCCGAACCATAAGATATCTTCGCACGCATACGATCGTGGTGGCGTTTATGTGTGTGCTTGCCCTCGGTTCGGTGTACAACCCCAAAACGGTACATTTTCCTTTCCCAACCCCCTTTTTTTGTTGCTGTATGCTTTCGTATGCTGCCTACCATGCGCATTGCACCAACATAGCCACATCGAGCAGTAACAGTGTTGGAACGGTGGTAGAACGTGATCATGCGCGTGCGAACCAAGACCCTTCGCTGCGTTCGTGGGTGGTTTTGGGACAGGTCAGTTATCAAGGACAGAGGAGAATTTCGTACTTCTTTCCCGGACAGAAGAAATAAATCCACCCCACTCTTTGTGTAGTTAGAATCATTTTATATCACACATTTTAGCTATCAATTCTTTTGCACCTTCAGGTCGGTTGCGGTTGTTAGTCATGCTCGTCGAAATCTCGCGGAGTGTACGGCTCGGAACCCTTCTCGAACTCGTGCTCCTTCACATCGACGGATGAGGGTGCTGTCGGAATGTCCGTTAGATTATCGCTGAAAAACGCCCGGGACGTGGAGGGTTGGGCATCGTCCGGGTAGGGCGGTGGCGATTCGGACGGTATAGGAACACTGGTGATGCCGGTACCCGCATCAGTTGGATCCATCCCGAGTGCTGCCCGTTCCTTGCTCAACATCTCCATCGGATACAGTGTCTTCGGCAATCCCACCGTACCGACCACGATCGGTAGCGTGAGGAAGAGTTTCTTTCTCGACCGTACCGGACGGATCATCACCTCCAGCTCGTACCGCGTCATGATGATCTTGCACCGTTCGTCATCCGATGGTACGGTCGAACCGATCAGTATGTTCTCCTCGAATATCGCATCGTTACGCCCCGCAACACGGCCAATGGTACGCTCCTCCATGACCGTATGCTCCAGGTACTGCTGCACCATCGGCACCTGGCTGAGGAAGGTGTCGATGCGCTGGAACTTCACCGTGATGCTGCGCACATCCACACTGCTCTGGTTGTTGACATGGATCGACACCTCGATCACCTCGCCGGGAGCATAACCGGTGCGGGGTGTTCCTGCTGTCACGATCAGCGGATCCGTTAGCCCGAAGTAGAACGACTGCACTAATTCGGCCCGCGCCGGTTTCAGCATCCGGTCCGGCGCCAGGCTCAGATCGGCGTGGCTTTTCACGATGAACGGCATCTGGAAGATGTGATCGAACTTCCAGGGCCGTTCGAGCGATAGCTTCACCACGTACCGGATGTGGCCATACTTTCCTTCCTTGGAGGATGGTGCATTTGGGGGGATTTCACACGCAAACGTGTACCGGTAAACGCCCGCCAGCACTTCCAGCGGATTGCCCACATCCGAACCCACGAAGTAGGTGATACTGCCGAAGTAGTCCTCCCGCCCGTTGAAGTGAGTTCGTTTGTTTTTCTTGACGTTCTTAGCATCGTTTCCTTTGAGCTTCGCGTTCCAGGACGTTGCAGCGAAACCGTTTATGCGAAGGGCGACGCCTGTGAGGAAATGGGATGTATTTTAACGGTGAGTCATTCGGTTGTTCGATCAGGCAAGGCGATACACCCCAATTACCCTGACGAATTGAGTACCTGATTAATTAGGTATAAATAACCGAGAGGTAGCGATAAGCGTTGATAAGATGCTTTGAAGATTGTTTCAAGTTCGTTGTCTGTCTTCTGTTGTGGATGATGTACGGAGAACGGAGTATGTGAGGTTATGTAAAATAAGATGAAGATGAAGATGAACCGGTCAAATAGTCAAGACTTGGCAATGCACGAGACATGGACTGTATTCTTCTAATACGCAGGTATAGAAGAGGTCTGGTATGAAGTTATAGCTATGGGGTTACAAAAGTCTTTAAGGTGTAACAGGTGAATATCGGAAACAGTTGTTGTATGAAAGACAACTTTACCAAAATTCTAAATCATTGTTTCAAATACTACAACTGGATCCATCACCTTAGACTGTTCACTATTGGAAGCCACTCGTGCTTTGCATTAAAAATACAGTTTGAAATATTTCATGCGACTCTTGTAACACCCGGCTGATATGAAATATTTCACCATTCATGAACACACACATGCACACACATACAAGCACTGACACACCTGTTCGCTGTTTAAATAATTACCACGAAATTTCTTTGGTTTGTCCAGCTGTATTTCTACCGTCCCGCTAACAGTGTCACCCGCCCGGAAAACTCCCTGCGGATTGTCGTCGAACTGGATGTCGCACTTGATGTGCTTGGAGGTTTTGTTCTTCTTATCCCTGCCCATATCCTGCCAAAAAGGACGCAAAACGTTTCACGTTGGATAATCGTGTGTACGCACGGCACGGTACCGGTCTGTGCTTTACCGGTTCTATCAACGAACTGATGAGTAAGAGCAACCGAAACGGAGTAATAGTATGGGGTGTTTCCATTACAAATTTGGCAGAGCTATCGATAGGCGATAATATTTTAGATACAACAGGTTGGAAGGAACGAAGTAAATGTGATTACCGATAAGAAACGCTCATAACTAAAGCTTTATCAGGTGCGTTCGATGAGCAGTGCTATCGATGTGTTAGCATGTGCGGTATGGACGTAATATTTTGAACTCTGTCCCAATAAGCAAAAGCACACCGTGAAAAGCGTTTCAAGCAATTTTTAAATTTCGTTTAGTAAGCGACCAATCCTACGCATTTCTCACGTGCACTTGCACGTGCTGTCGACGCGTTCCCATAGCAAAAGTGTTGTAAATAGTGGCGCCCTCTAGCGGCGGGTGCTTATAACACAGCAAAGATTCTCCCTACAGACTACACTGACGGTTTCTTCGCGAGATGAACGATATCACCACGTTATCACAACGGCCAGCGAATGATAAGAGCCCCCAAAGGTAACCATTTGTTTTTCCTAACACTTACTTTATTCAAGCATAACCTAAAGCGTTTCCTTTTTACATAATCTTACAGTAGTGAATTAAAACATAATGCTTGTAGCAACCGTTTCCGGCTGACAGGGGGAGAAATGAAACGAAACAAAAGTCGTGGCGCACGTCCCGGAGGTGGACATCACGCACACTAGAAATTGCTTCCCACCGTTCAACCAGTCAACCAACTTATCTTGCTGCTGGTTGAAGTGGCGCTTGGTGTTGGTAGAAGCGAAAACAAATAGTCCAAAGGTGTTAAAATCAGCGAATGTTCCTAATTAGCGAACCAAACGTCAGCTGGGAACAGCTGCTTTGGCTCGGTAACAAGGAACGGGGACACGAAGAATCGTTCGTTGGAATGTTCGTCTGCGAAAATCAACTCGACCCATGGGTGGACAGTGTGGGGGTAAGGTGTGGCGGTTGCCTCGATCATCCTAGTCGCGTTGGTTTTTGTGCACCTCCGTCTTGATGGCGTACACGAATGACAGCACGTCCATGATGACCGGTTCCTTCTGCGTTGTCAGGGCACGGTTCATTTCATCGATGCGGACACGGGTGTCAGCGTCGATCTTGTTCGAGACACCTTCGCGCGATCCGACGTGCTGCAAGCAAGAGACAAATGCGTGAGTTACAGAACAAATTTCACCGATTGTTTCTCACGCCGTACTTTCGCTTCAAATTCCTTGAAGGTGCGCTCCCGTTCGGCACGATACTTTTCGATCTCCTCCGTGGCCTCATCTTTGGCCTGCTTTAGACGACGTGCCTTGCCTAGAAACGATAAGAAGTTGGAAGGTTTTTGTGTTAAAAAGAACGAAAAACGCTCGATTTGTCACTTTTTTTTCGCTGATTCCTTTGAACACTTTCGTGCACAACAAATCTACAACAGGTTGGTCATGTGACCAGGGGTTACGTTTTTTCTTCCTACTACACAGTACGCTTCTGCTCTCCAGTATTCCGTCCTGACGGCACGGTCCCCCTCGCCAATAACTTACGTTTGCGCGCTTCGCCAACCTTGTCGGCGGCCTTCTTTTCCGCGGCCAGAAGCTGCTGGATACCCTGGGTGTTGCTGGCCATCGTGAAAGTCCACGGCACGGGGTCTCTCTAGCACGAAGCGAACTGAACGAACCGACGAACTAAAGGCAAACGAGAGCGCGCAATCCAACCGTCTTGAAGTCACAAGTTGCTTTGGGTTTTGGAAGTTTTTTTTGCATTGATCATATGACAACCCCCCCGCTGCGCCGTACCACTCTGCCACCCTGTGGGGTGGTCCACGTGATAGCATACAGTGCGCTATACATCCTCCCACGTGGGTGAACGAGAACACCAGAGTGCGCGTGGTGAGCACGTTTTTACTGGTGGGTTGAAGTGTTATGGTGCTGTATTTGGTACGGTACGCTAAGGTGCCAACACACGGCAGTGAGAATGAAAATTTAACATTTTTGTGACAAAACAAAGGAAACATAAATCTTTTATCACAGAAAGTTGTAAAATTAAACAATGATGCAGTGGTGTATTTTTTCATTTGCGTGATATAAATAAGTTGGATGCATTTTGTATTTTTCAAACTTTCGTTGAGTAAAAAATGGTTGATGAATAAATGACAGTGAATTGAGTTAAAAAAGCTTGCTAATCAAATTTAATTAAACCATGAGATTTTTTATACTTTTCTAGTTTTCTCATATCTGATTTATTATGCTGCTAACAGTCTTCGACTTGAGTGATCAGTTGTGTGTATGTAGTTTTTATTTAAATATGTACAATCGATACCCGAGATATGCAAACAATGCGTTCTAGACAAATTCGCGTATCTCAAGTTTCCTCTAAAACATCGTTTAAATAACTGTAAAGGCTAATAAGTAAATAACTGTAAAGGCTTATTTACTTATTCCCATTTTACCGAGCACATTCAATAATGATTTTTATTAGTTTATTTCAATATTTACAATAAAAGGTTCTATAAATTGAATAAAAAAAAGAAATGTAACGTATTTTTTAAATTGGCAATTTGAAAATAGATCGCGTAACTCGGGTATTGACTGTAATTAAAAGCCTGAAAAGGAGCAAAACGAAAAACTATCTCACATGTGAAGTAATTACAAGCAAAACTATATCTATTCAAGAGTTTTATAAAAAAAAAAAAATAGAATTAAAAAGTAAAAAATCTGAAGTTCTAAAACGACTTTCTTTGGAGCACTTTGTGGTATTCACGTTAGAAACCATTTAAATTTATAATGTTTTGAAAGAAGATAATCACAGTTTGTACTTGTCGTATTAAGAAATTTCGCGTATTGAGTTTAGTTGTATAAAATGCCTCTGTGTTTCCATGATGCACCTTTGAATTTAGGTGTAACATTTTGAGAAACTTTTGAGTAATTAAAAAAAAGCGAATATCAAGTTTTTAAACTGTATTATTAAAACTGTATTATTAAAACATTATTCCGTATACAAGCTATGAAAGTTTTCTTAATATCATCACGAATATAAGTTTTTATTGCAAAATGCGATAGGATTAACTTTCATGTCATGCTGTGACAAGTTTTTTATCAGCTTTGACAATCAACAGCTGTCTTAAAATACTGCGAACAAATACCATGCATAAAATAGTATGCATACTATTGTTTGTTGTTCTACTTTTCTAATCTGAATTCTTGAACATTTGGATTGTTTGCAAGTTCGTAACGATGAAATTGCTTGCAAGAAGATGTTGTAAAGTTAAGTAAAGTAAAGTGAAGGAAGCTTTGATAAGCTTGTAGTAAGACCGGTATGGTATTTTTTTTTAAACAACAAAAACGACCATAAAAACAAATGAAGAACAAGACATTGAACATAATATAATACAGAATAGAAGAAACAATATTAATAGAAAAAGACAGATAAAACAGACAGGAACAATGAAATTAAATTATTTTCTTTCTGTATTATTCTACCGTACATAATACACACGAACCAATGTTTCACAATTTAGAAAAAATGTTTTTATTTAAACCCGACTGCTCTGTTTGTTTGCTGTTTTCTTCCCTTGTAATATCCATACTGTCAACAATTCGCATGTACGCTGTTCTTTTACCTCCAACTAAACGACTTTCAATATCGTTCATTTTGTGATTATTTCTTCACCTGTTTCTTTTTGTTTTATTAACTTTTTCCCTCAATTTTTTTATTCATTCCGCGTTCCTTACTTCATCTGTACAAATTAAACTAGTTTTGCTTGGTTGTTTGTTTTAAAAAGTTTCAAAGAAACTGGTTGGTTTCGATGCCGAAAACGAAGCCAATTCGAAACGATGCCCTGCATGGGTTCTGGTGCTTTCGTTTATAGAATTTTTAGATAGAAAACAAGTAATCTGAACGGGAGACTTATGAGAAAATGCAGCACCGAATGCACCGTACTTGAGCCATCCGCTGTGAAGCATTCTTCCTGTCTTAAGGCTCGAGGGCTTCTGCTTGTTTCCGAGGGTGGCATCTGGCTACATTCTCCATTGCAGTTTAATTTATGTGGTGCCGCTGTGTTTTGTGTGAGCGTTTTACTTACACGCTAGTATGTATAACTATGTACAACATTTGCCGAAGAGGGTTTGATTCGGAGGCTTCCGCTTCCGGGTTGGATTGTGATGTAGTTTAATGTATTTTTTTTTTCCAGAGAGTGATGTAGAGAGGATTTTCAACCGAACGGAACCGGAATCTCCGTACCATTCCGGGATTCCAGTATGCCTATTTCTAATGGAAATCTTTGTTTTCACGCCCACGTATGTACAGTATAGATAATTGGATTAAAGTCTACCCTAGAGTGAGTTTGAGTGTTTGTTAACCTAAAACAGATGGTTTGTTGTCTTGACGTACGATTCCACCGATTCGTGCGCTTGTGTGTTTTTTATTTTTCAAGTGATATCTAGCAAACATGGATGACCGTTTTGCTTGCGCTGCGATTCATCTGCATCATCTGCATCCATTCCATCCTTATGCTACACATTAGAAACAATTCCCCTTTCCCTCGTTTTCACCATTTCTCGATGAAGGTATTGGTTTTGATACGAATTATTATTGTTACGGTTCTTTCTTGTTATGTACACAATTATTCTAATCCTAACAACGTGTGACGAAAGGTTTCTTTTTGTTCTTTTTTTTTGTTTTAGTTTAGATTGTAGTGAAAATGGGTTTTTGTTTTCTAATTCGTGTTCTGTTATGTTTTTATTTTATTTTCCTTTCTTCGTGTTTTGTGTGTTCTTTTTGTCTTTTTGTCCTTGTTTTTAATTGCGTGTGTTTCACTATTACACTTAGTAACTTTCATCGACTCGTACTCTGCACTACAAAGAATTTGTATGTGTGTGTGGTTGTGTGAATATTTAAAGGTCAGTTCTTTGCTCACTCAGCAGGTTTTTGGAGCGAGTTTTCTTAACGCAACCGTACGCTAATTCTTCCGTTTCGGTGCCCTTTACTTTACTTGCATTCATTTATAATACTTCTTGTCACTTGTTACAAATCTCTTATCTCGCTTCTATCGTTTGTTTCCTTACAGTGTATTACACCATGTCAAATGTTTTTGTACAGACCATATTGAAAAACAAAACTAACGTTAACTACTGACGTAAAGCAGAAAGAAGAATCGCGACCATCATTTCAGCACAAGCTCTTTTTGTTCATTTTTAATGAAAGTACAAATAGAGTAGAGAATATTTAACGCATATTTTGTGCCTTAATATAAAGTCGAGCTTTCGACAGTCGGAAGGTGTGCACTGCATGTTTAATACGATGTGTCGCATGAATAAATCCATGTCAAGGTTTAAAAACAAAACCGAGCATTTGTTAAAAAAAAAAACGAAGCATACAAACAGAGGCATTAAAACGAAACCAATATAAAGCAACAACATAACACATCACGCATATTGGAAAAGTGTGCGGTAGGATAAAACCAAACGAACATAACATTTTAGGTTGATGAAGAGAAACAGAGAGAGTGAGAGGGAGGCAGAGGGCACTCTCAAACAATGGGTAACGGAAGGGTGGCGTCGAATCGAATGCCGGCCGGATGCTTCGGACGCGCCATTTAAATTAATTATTAATTTTAATACTCTCTCGAAGCTGCGGAAGTCGATAAAATGGAGGAAAATATGACTACCCAAAAGGGAGTTGGAAGTCTGAACGTGAGTAGTATCTGTGTAGTAGGCCATGTTTGGTTTGGGGCTTGAAAGCTTTTGCCACAGTTCATGTGGCTGCAGTACAGAAATAGAGAGAGAAAGAAAGAGAGAGAGAGATAGAGGGAGAGGGGAAACTATAAAAATATGAATGCTTGGACGATTTTTTTGTTTTAGAAGTGCATTTTCCCACTTTTTTGCACTGTTTTACAGACGAGAGCACGATCTTTGGTACATATTGGAGTGTTAGGAGTGTTTGTTTTTACCCCAAGCCAAACGCATTATGCGGGCCACTTTTGGGCCCCTTTTAATGAGTGCGTTTGTACTGAGAGGGTTTTTTTGTTTTCCCCCCTTTCCGCGAATGATGAAGATGGGTACGATGGGTTTCAAAATTTGTTAAAAAAGCCACACACAAACACGTGCCATCCACTTGGTTGAATGAGATCTCAAACCCAGCTAGACAAAAGGGCAAGCAGCGGGTTGTGCAGTTGTGTGGGTGCTGATGGTTTGTCTGTGTTTTTTTTAAGGCAGATAGCGAGCCCTTCATAACCAGCTCCGTTAGCGCGCTACTCATTAATTCGAAAATGGGCTTTCGTCATTTCACTGGTTGCTTGCGCAGAGGGTTTATGTTAGTTTCTACTCTTTTCAGGAAGCGCTGAAGTGGTAATGGAGTTTTTTTTAAGTTATGGTTTATAGCTATTTCTCATAACATTCTTTTTTAGAATTTCTGAGTTCTGATACTTCTGCCTTTGTGCAGTGTTTTGTTGCTGAGTGGTTTCATCTAGAACGAACGTGGCTTTCAGGTGAGGGTTCTCTGTGGCCAATGATTGAAGCTACATGATAAATTACATGCGCGCCACCGATAAGGAAAGCGAATGCGAGCGTTGCTTACACTTGCCGCCATTCAGGCGAATACGAACCGGTCTGGCTGAAATGGGCCGAGTGACTCAGCTGTATTGACCGCCCGTGAGTGGGCGGGTTTTTATTGTGGGCCCTTTAAACAGTGGCGGTTGTTTGATACGGGCACGCGAATAAGTTTCTTTGGCTACGGAAATGGGTACGGGAATATTCACAAATACTACAATTTGCGGTAGAATTTTTTTCTATGAAATTGGAAAAAGTGAGCCATCATCTGTTGAACAATATGGAAATCATCGTTAGGGTCGTTCTACTTTGGTTTATAAGGGTGAAATTTGTTAAAGATGGTGTAAAAACTTTAAATTAGCAAACTTTAATTTATAAAGAACATCAGACCAAAAAAAACGTTTAACTCTGGGGATTAACCTCGTATGTAGCGTTGCACTATAGGAGGAACGCTTAAAAAGAATGTATTTGCATCGCATGGAACGAATGTCTGGAAAAATTGGCTATAGAACTAAAGAGTAGACAATTTGTAGCTATTTAATTATTCCCAATTGTTGTAATATAGTTGAGTAAGGTGTAAATAAAAACTTAATCTAAAGTTTAACTTAATTGCTTATGCACACTAACAATTATATTCACGAAAAATACATTCATGCAAAACGTACTTTATTCCACATCAGAGAGAAAATGCTACCAAATCGATGAATCGTCCAGGCATGACTTCATTCATGTGTTTACACAATTCCTTGCCTCCGTCACAGAACGCATGTTGAATGCGAGGGAAAAGGTGACACTGTTGTAACCCGTGTCCCACTTAAGTGTTGCGGAAAATCTACATAAATTTCCCATTAGGCAGAAACATGATAATCTTACGTTTCTGCCATCATGAGAGGGATACCGCACGCACACTTGGTAGTGTTTGGAGCTTTGCAACAAAAGCAGGGACGTTAACTTCATCAAAGTATTAGTAGTGATAGCTTGATAGTAGACAACGCAATCATTGTTATTAGCGTTATTGTTAGCGGGAATTATCGCAGACAACAATGTGCAGAAGGATCGCAATAGCATATAGCACAACCTTCGCCCGTTCATTCCGTACATACTTGACGAACGATTTGTCCAAGCATCACTAACATGATCACTTCTAATGAGCGGGTCAGTAACGCAAATGGCGTGATGGTTTGCGGTGACGCGAGGTTTGAAAGAATCCTTCCCGGCCTGTTGTGGTTCCATCAAATTGACTTTGAATGGAATGTGCCGGTACAACTGGTACCATGGTCGGTGCATTCGAGTGTGTATAGATTGTGGCTTCGCTGTGTTTGATTTGATGAATCGTTGTCAATTAATTATGTTGCAACCGCATCCGTCTGACGTACCGGAAATAATAGTGATCGAACGCGAACGTGGAAGATTGGATGTGTGGTGTGGAAGACGTTAACCGCTTTACCGCCTAATGTCCGATAAAATGGCTTAATTAATTAAATTAAAGTGATTATTGTTTACAACATGCAGCCGGCAGTTAGACAAGCTCGCGAGTGCTAGAATGATGGCGCAAGTAAAGCATTTTAGGGGAATTGAAACAAAGCTTAAACTTTTACTGTATTTCAGGCATTCACTGGTACGTTTAGTGGTTTTGCAGAACAAAAATGATTGTTTAAGGAATCTTAGCAGTAAAAGAGCAATAGCTGCTGTAGAAATGAGTTGAATCAATTATTATTATTTGAGATTTCACAGGCTGCGATGCCTAAATTTGGGCGTTAATTTATCCTAGAGTGCTCGAAACATGTATCCCGAAGGTATGCAATTCGCATTGCAAATTTCATCTGTTAAGACATATAGAGTTTGTTTGGTTGCTTTTCAATTAAAGTTTCAATGATTTAAAATTAAGATGAAGTTGTAGTCATTGGATAAGACTTTGAATTTTAATTTGAGCAGTTGAATGGGCTTCCTTCGTGGGGCTCCCCGTTGGGTACGAAATTCCGTACAATATTTTTCTTTCTCATTCATTTACTTCCTTTCTTTCTATCTCTGTCGGTCGCGTTATTCACGTTTTCCGGTGACCCATTAGACGCAGCTTTCCTGCTGGGAAAAGGCTAGCGGTGTCCGCACGGTTACGATCTCCCTTAGGTATTGCTTGCTGCCATTGCCGTTCGCCGTCGGTATCGAGGGTGACTGTGGCAGGTTGTGGGGTAGCTGCAGTGGCGAGTGCGCCAGGACGGCACCTTGATGCTGCGCGAGCGGCTGCGACAGTTGCAGCAGCGAGGCAGTCGTCGGTGTGTGGGGCGTGTGAGGCGCGTGGTGATGATGGGAGGACGCCGGTTGCGTTGCGTCCTGTTGCAGCTGCAACGTTAGTGGATGGTGATGGTGTTGCTGCTGCGACACCGGTGATATTAGCGGGAAGGAGTTACCGGTCGCGGAAGAACCGACGGACGCGGGTATCGTTGCCGTGGGATGCTGATGCGGTGGCCCCACCGTCTTGAAGCTGCCACCGTGATCTATCTGGGCGTAGATCGTCGGCTCGTCGAAGTAGTTGTAGGCCGGCGGCGGTGGCAGCTTGTTCAGATGGTTGTTTAGATGGTTCTTGCCACTAGTGTCGTCGTGTGGTATTGCCAGGGCCAGCTCCGCGTAATGCACTTCATTAGCTGACTGTATGTTGGTCGAGGGTAGATTCCGGTGGATATGTAATGCGTGAAAAGGAGGAAATAAAATAATTAGTTACTGCAGCTTAGAGCAACATGGACAAGTAAACGATTGTTTCGTAATGAACGAGACTTTAAAAGAAAGCACAATAGATTGAAATCGAAAATTCGATGGTGAAGTGTGTGATGCCAAGAACTACATGGAAGTGATTAAAAAGACTGTCTGGGTAGTCGACAGAACATATTTTTTACACAGATGACTGGCAACTAATGAAAAGCGAAATTATGTTCTTAAACTAAATAAATTAGTGAGTTTTTACAAGAAGTGTAGTGATGTTTACAATCGACAGTCTTTCGGGCGATGAGTCGGTAACAGACATCGGTAAAATGAGTAAATGTCGAAAAATTAAATTAGAGACAAAAGGTTTCATTGAACCTGCAGCAAAAATTCAAAAATTTACTAAAACATACGCATTGTATAATTAAAGGCACCAGCGTTAGAGACTTTCAAGTCTTAAGTTGTAGAAGCAATGTTAATTATAAGTGATTGTAAGTATATTGCCTTACTTTAGACTTGCATCTAGTCAATATGTTATCGAACTATTAGGAGGCATTTATTTTAATATAGTAAACTGATTTTAAAGCTCAAAGCTCAATTCGATTAAATGCGGTTTTATTAATTCAAATTTTTTTGATAATTTATCATTCTACAACAATTTTTTTAAATGCTTTATAAAATGTCATGTTGGTAGTATTTTCTGCTACAACTCTAGGTTAAAGCGAAATAAAGTTAATGCATTTAATTCGATACTTTCTTTTGGCATACGATTGAAAGCACACTTATATGGATCTTTTATGATTTTTTATTCCTTTTCGAACACAAAACCGTCAGCTAATCGAATAAAATTAGGTCAAACACAAATAGATAAACGACGTCGTCTTCAACCCTCTCCACACTACAGCCCATGTCCAGTAATTCGCTGGAAACTGGTAGCTGCTAGTCATTTATAAGAACTTTTGATTGGATAGGTGACTCATCAGTTGGGGCACATTTATTTTATCCATCTCTGTCACCGGTTACCTGTTAAGGTTGGGCAGTTTAAGAGGAATTGGTCTTGCGCTCTGAAACGATCAGTAACGCTTCCAACGTTGTACAGAAGTTTAGTATGTCATGCGCTGTGATAGGTCCACCGTGAGTCGTGTCTTTTTGATGGCCGCACTAAAGTGCGAAAGTTGGTCAAACAGCTGCCAAACAGGCAAGAAAAGTTTAGTTAAAAGTGTGGTCCAAATATTCCATTTTTTTCCCATCGGCTTATCTATTTGGGTTATTCCAACGAATGTGCTCCGGCTTTAGCAAAACGCAGCGGCTTACAAAATGTCGCTAAAGCAACAAACTTTGTGTCCGCAGAGAAATCACTCGGAAATCGTTCAGCCCGTACTGGCGATAAGGATGAAATGAACGATTGTCATGCAGTCCGGTGGAAGCCATCAGCCCATCTTCGTATAAGCGAACGGGCCGGAGGGACAGAACCCGACGAGATGGTCGACCCGAATTCCACAAACACCCCTATGCCATCTCGAAAGTTCAACGCAGAGGTGCATTATCGCATGCAAAACTTTCCACTTTGGCCCATTGCTGAACGGACTGCTGTTTGGAAATGGAAATCGTCCCGGACTAGCGGTACCGCTGGCTTTGATTTTCCGCATTCTGCCGCACAGTGTTCGCTTTGTTTTCGCTCGATGCATTAGCCCGAACCGACGGGTGCGGTCGTGCGTGTGATCCACCGCGAGCCAGTGAAATCGGATTCGTAGTCCCTTTCGTCCTAAAACCGGACGCTGTCGGCATTACGCGCGACAGCTGCATACGAAATGGTGTCGTTTACAGTCATCACACATCGTGCGGTACCGTCTGTAATTGGGTACGTGTGTGCTTGGCTGAAACCTTTTGGGTGACTTGTGTCATGAAAGTCCGAAAGTCGCCAAGTTGCTTTATCGGCCGGTGGAGTGTTTTTTTTTGTTTGGTGCGGTGGGCGTATGATGCAGATGTGCATCATGATTTGTGATCCATCGTGAGCGGGGCCTACGTGGTACGATCCGCTCCAAGCAAGATGGCGCCGGTGGAGCGATAGCGCTTGAATGTTAGGCTGATGGATGCACCGCATGCTTGTTAACTCGTTAACGCTGTAGATGCGTCCTTTGCGAAGCAACCTCTTTCTATTTCCAGGCCGAACAGAAGTCATTGAAATGGCAGCCGTGGCAGTCAAGGGGCAACCTGGGATAGCACATACCCACGAAATTTGAAACTTTTGAAGTGAACCCATTACGTCGAACGTTATGCTACCGATAGAATTCAATGCATGAATTTCCTGTGCCAACTTTGCTGTCATCAAGCGGAGGAAGATGAATGTTTTGCTGTATACATTTGGAAGAGGTTTGAATTTAGGGCGCAAAGATGAATGATAAGAATTAAATTTGAATTACGTTTAATTCTCAAAAGTAATTTAATGCGAAGAGGATGGTAAATGTATTGCATACCTTTCGGCGCTCGATCTTCTAGCCATCGGAAGTAAACTGTTCGTGGGTTTATTTAACATTTTTTTAAATTTCGAATCATAGATTAATTGAATTCTAAAGTATGATTGAATTTAGACAATAATAAAAGTAAATTTAGACATAAATAGAACGTTAGCTACCAAGGTTTGTGTAGGATAGAGGTCGAGTAATATAGAGCAATTTGACAAGTAGCTAAAAGTTCGTTACACGTGATTTGACGTTTGGACGCCCTTTTCCATTCAAATGTTTTGTGTGTAGTTGTGTTGATTAATCGGGATATAGTAAACAAGTAGGCTAGACGCAAGGAATCTTACACGGGCGACGAAATGTCAAATGAAATCCAAAATGGCGAACCTCTATCTTGGCTATTACTCGACCTCTATCCTACACAGACCTTGGTTAACTACTGATGCTAGTGACTTTTAATTATATCCAACCATTTACTATGCAAATTGCATATATTTAGGCATTTTTAAAAGTTAATGTTTTTTACTTCGATATGTTGAATTGCATACAGTATTAACCTTGTGTAGTAGGCAAACTTTCATTTTTGTTGTTCATTAAAAACATAAAAATAAACCTTTCATTCTATCACCTGCTGCTAAATTTGCTTTGAAGAACTCAATACAAACATTTCCCCTACTGCAGAGACTTCATTTCACAATGTCCTGATTATTGTGCAGCTTGGATATTGAATGACTCTCTTACGCTGCGTCACTCTTAATTCCACAGCAAAACCGACCTACGCCAAGATGCTGCTAAGGAACACAGGTACAACAGCAAACAGGGATAAGAAAGAAAGAAACAAAACTACACGCAGCCATTTACACTGATTGCACACTGTGCCTGTCGGGGTTGAACCTTCCATTGGTAGCCATTGTGATGCGCACACACACTCTCAGCGTGCTCTAGTCAACTTCCGGCCAAGTCGTTGCGTTGGTCGCTGTAAGACGCCACGGTTGAATGGCGAATCTCGTAAATGGATCTCGCAAGAAATGGGTGAACGTTGTCCAAACAGGCAACGCCAGTGACGTCCCGTTCGTTTGTCGGGTGTTTTCTTTTTCCGCAGAATACACCCAAACGAGAAGAGCCATGGAAGATGGGGAGGGAAAAAAACGAAACACGTTCACAGATCCCCTGTCAGATGCACACCGTATCGTGTGTTTCGCCCGTTCCGGACAGTCTATTAATAGTGTGCCACTGGTACCGTCGTCCCGTAACGAGGAAGATTCATTTGGAGCACCGACTGGGAGGGAATTATCTTGGACATGAGTGCTGAATTGCATTGCGGGTTTTTGTGCGAAGCTTACATGGGCTCCCGGCAGCAACCAGGTATCACATTTGATGAGCGATAAAGCGCCAAGGAAGTCGCCGGTTATTGGTGGCACAGTGGGTCCCAATGCGGTCATAACCTTTTGAGGGTGTTTAATACAATACCCGCATCATGTTTTATTTCAAACTACACTGAGGACGCCAATTGTGTACACTGATTATGAGAACACAGTACATAAATTATATTATTTCCAAACCATACCACATTTGGATTGTGCGCTTAATTCCAATAAGCTATTACTTGTATGCCCTGCTAAACGATTAGGGAAGGACATTTGAAATTCAATTGACGATCGTTTCCAAATTCCGATTCGTTTGTCCGTTTGCCCGCTAGAGAACGTTGAAGTTTTTCCGAAGAATTTCAATGCTGCTCCAATGTACATGCTGCATACAGGCACATAACCGGGGGGGAGAGCAGCACATTGAACGATTTCATTAAAAAATACTGTTATCCAACTGGGTCATCTTGTTATGTTCGTTCCGGACGATAGGATTGGAGGTCTGTATGTGTGTGTTTATTCCCTCCATTTCGGGTGGCTTTTTCTTCGGAACAGATCCGTGCATTGCTATGGGGGACACTTTACCGGGCTGGCTGTCACAAAGCACAATGTTGCAGCCCCCACAGGTCCCCAACGTAGGGGACTTGACGTTGCGGGATGCTCGTTGCCCAGAAACGACTCGCATACGGTGTCGTGATCTTCGTGATCCTTGAGCTACGTTTTCATGACGGTGCTCTGGCAGCACGGGGTTTGGCAAGATCCTGTTGAGTGCCGGTCTGCCTTCAGGTGGCAAAATGTCCTTCGCCCGGCAACATTCATTTCTTTATTCGTGTGTGTGTTTTTTTTTTGGCGTTGCTCCATCCAGTGCATGGAGGGTCACTCGCTATGGTGCCAACTTGCAGCCCTCGCAGCGACAGTGTGCAAAACGAGTGGCAAGAAAAAACAAAATCTGCCAGCCCTGCCAAGAGCAAACTGCAGCAGAATGTCACGGTCTCGCAGTACGATGTTTGCATTTTTACTCCACTCTGACGAATTTGCTGTGCGCTTGACCCCTTTCCTGATGCCCAGGTCCGCAGTTTGTGGCGTGCAGGCAAAATCCTGCGGGTAATCGACAGTCGCAATCGTTGCTGCAATTGCCTGCCGGCAAACTAAGACACCCGACAGTGGTCCGGATCCCGGTTTGTGCGAAGGGTGGCTAAAAAAAAAGTTGAACCGAATCAACTGACCGAGGCGACAGCAGATTAGGTTGAGTTTGCTTGAGTACCGTCGTCCTTTTTTTTTCTGTGTGCGTTTGTGTTGTTGTTAAATATATTTTCAGTCCTTATCCGGTCGTTCCTGAAGTGGTCGTTTCTTGTGCTTGGTTGGGTAAAAATCATGTCACAAAGTGAATGGTTCTCTTATTGGAAGTAGAGCCGGAAAAAATAACGTCACTGGGAGTATTTTTTTTTTTTTTAGTTTGCACGGTGTTTCAACCTGCGGTAACTTGATTGGCCAGTGCGATGATAGTGCAGAAACAGCTTAAACTGCTTACGGTTAAAAGTAGTTTGTTGCGGTTGCCTTTTTTATGAGCATCGCATCCACCTGCAATCAACGGGTAGCGTTGAAAATTCCGGATAATTTATATTGGCCCCCAGCAAAACCATGCCACAAAATGTTTGATGCAGTCAGTCAAATATGTACCGGCATGTGGATCATTAAAATGGAACGAAACTAAAGCGCAACGATTGCACGACGTTCATCAAATCATCGATTGCGTAAGAGGAGCTGATCTGCAAATAAAAATAAACCCGTATGTCGATGGTACCGTTGGGCGTTGTTGGAATATGATCGTCCCGAGTCCGCTACGAGCGGTACGGAATGTTTACTCCCGAGGTCGAGATAAATGTATGAACTCAAGTGCTCTGGAGACTTAACGTACCGTGTGCCCAATTTTGGCGCCGTCGGTATCGGCCATTCGTTCGCGTTCGAAACCACCACCGCACGAAAAGTTTACCTGTGGAACGCGCATTGGCCGTAGTGGGCTATCTTTCCGGTTCGATACATTTTGGGTGCTCCATAATTGCGTGCCCATCGTTGGGTCAGGTGTGGGCCAGGGATAATGGTGAATTTTATTTGTAAAGGATCGATGCCACCATCCGTCCGGCGTGGAGTTGGCTTCATCTGTGTGCTTTGCTGTCTATCAGCTCGATGGTTCGATACGCGATCGTGAATGGTTCCCGGGTGTATGACATGACATGTCATATGTAAAAAACATAAAAAAAAGAAATGTTCTAAAATGAACCAACTCACCCAACCACAGTGTCGCCCGGTGGGCCGAAGAGACGACCGGGAATACAAGCACCACACGGTAACGATTATTGCCCAGAAGTCGTATCGCTGCCGAGTTCGCGATTCCAAATGTTCAACGAGGTTCCCGCACCGATGAACTTGGCGCGCGCAATGCCCGCCCCACGGTCGCACGGTGGTCATTTCGAAAAAGGCAATATAATCAGCACTTGACGTTTGGCTGGTACCATTTTAAGGGCGAATGCTCCGGATGTGACCTGTTGTAATGGGTATGTTGAACAGGGTGTTGTCTACGGGTACCATAAAGCGCACATAAAGCGATATGGAGCGTTCCAATGCAATGGACGTTTGGAACGGTCGGCGATTGTATCGCGATTGTCGTCATTATTCGAATTGTTTGTTTGCTCGTGGCTGCTGTACCACGTGGTTGTTTGTACACGGTAAGGTTATGTCATACCCGGCGTGAAATGAACGGAACGCACTGACCCGAAAATGGTAACTTGGTGCAATTTGAGGACGGTTTTTTTTTGCGGGTTCGTTGAACAGCGCAGTTAGGATAGGCTGTTATCCTTTTGAAGGATAGTACATAGAAATGAACATATATTACTATTTTAATATAAAAATATTTCCCATAGAGACGAACAGGCGAAATAATCTTTACGATTTGTAGACATCGTAAAGTTGGTTACTCTTCAGAAGTTTGAGGTTATTTTGAATGCTATACATCCTGTTTATCCATTGTTGAAATGATCTTTCACTTTGTGATGTGGTTAATATCCTGGATATTTAATGCATTTTTCAACAAGCTTATATCCTGATTTACTTATCAGGCGCTTCAAACGCTTCGTGGTCTGGGACTGCGGCAGGAGTCCTCAGAACCGCTTACCGGGTGCGCGTTCTCCTCCCCCAAGCCTCCTCAATTCATTTGGACGACCTGAAAGGACTTTACGGGCCGGCCCGGTGTCATTCTTTTGCCTAAAAAGCCTACCAGAGCATGGCCAGTCTAATTCACTGTACGATAGTGAAATTCATTGCCCTCCTACACATCCAGCCAATCACGCCAAAATCCTTCTGAGCATTTTCATGTAGAACGCGGCTATAAGGGTTTCGTCATTTTAATTATATTTAATTTATTTTAAATGTTAATTGTAAATGAATTTTAATTTTAAATTTAATTTTCATTTATATCCCATGAGAAAGACCATGTCTCAGGAGGCGTATGTAAGTACTGGAACTTAATAGGTATGTTCATACGACACAACTCCTGCTCGATTTTTCATCCCCTGCAAATCTTTCTTTGCATGTGTTGGTGTATTCGAGCAGAAATGGTATTTTTTTTGAAGCAGAAAAGACTGGCCAACTTTGATGGACAGTCCAAATCATTTACTTGCGATCCTTTGACCACCGTTTAAAAATTCAATTGTACTGAAGGATCGATGTCAGATCTCAGTAGCCAGAAAAAGGTACGAAACGCAAACGAGTCCGTTTTTATTGCTACTGTATGTGTTGGTAAGGATAAGATTTGTATTGTGTTGCACGACTTCATATGTGTACTCAGCTATCTGTGCGTCACATCTGCGTAAGTAAGGATGTGTCTCTGTTAGGAAGGCCTCCCTCAATTTGGTTTGTGCCACGTTGATCTCTATTAGTTTAACAAGCCAATTCATGAATTTAGCAACAAAGTTACGATGCAATTTGATTCACGGGCTACGATGCATAATGTAACTTGTTGTTTTACTTTTCATGTGGAATGGCTGTTCTATATCTACTAATTAAACAAGGTTCCACATAAATAACACCTCCAAATGCTGTGACATTGCTGAGTAATTTTTAACGCTTGAGAAATGTTATTCGCTGCCTGGAAGAGTTGAAAGACCAATTTGTCAAATGCTCCACAAAGAACGAAATTTCTACCTCGGAAGTCTACCTATCGTGGAAGTGGAAGTCTATCACGGTACCATTTGATGGTTCTGCCTTGTATGTAGCCATGATTTTTGCCATCGTTGCCACTGTCGTAGCAGCCGCAAAAAAGACGCAAATGATACGATCTGTCGTTATTACAAATGAACATCCCGACCGGTGTCATTGGGCGAAGGGATGGGTGTGGCTGGCCGGGACCCACACACGCACGTAACGGGAAAGTGTGCTAGCATGATTAATTTGTGCACGACGGGAGCTTTTACTTGACCCACATTCCGCCCGACCGCTTTTAAGTCAACGTTTCGTCGGATTAGCCGGACGGTGTGCCTGTCAGCTGTTATTGGCAGTAAGTGGAATGTACGGATGACATAGTTTGTAATTTTGCCCGAGTAGTCGTTTGCCCTCGCTTAGAATGCATCAATACGTTGCAGGAAACCGAGTGCGATACCGGGAACGAATGCTCATCAAGGGTGTGCTGAAATGGAAAAGCTTGAAGATCTTTCTGCGCTTTCCGGGAAAGGTAACATAAGAGTGGCATGAATAGTTGCTTTTGCCGTCCTGGCAGATGCGTTCGTGTTAGGCTTGGCTGGTAGCACCGTTGCCCGGGCGTCCCTTCGGGCAGATAAACAGGTGAAGCCAACAAATGAGATTGGATGTGTGCGTGCGCTCCTGAGTGGGTCCTGTGCACCGCGCAATGGGTGAAGCGATGAAAAACGTACGTTCGAGACGCACAGATTGTGCATACCGGATGTTCGAGTGCCTTTGTGGCCGCTGGAAAGGTTAGGCCGGAAAAGCCTCGAGCGTTGGATGACTTTGTGTCACCAATGTGTTTGCCAATCCGTGCCGTTCGTAATCGGACGTGGTACCATGCACTAGCAGGACGAACATAAGGATACGCATCCCGCTCACCGCATTTCTTCAACGCAGATGGATATATATATATATTTTATCCTTTTCAACATAAAATCATCTTCGTTAGCACAGTCGCAGCCCATTGATTAGCGAAACAAGGTGTTTGATACCATGTGCACGTTGGCTTTCCGCAATATAGTTTGAATTGTGGCGTGTACCACGTTTTGTATTATGTTGTTTAAATTAGTAAAGAAATATAGATAAATCATGAGAAATAAAGTTTCTGTTCCGAATGAAAATAAAATAAAATTAAAATGATGATAATTGGTTCAGATAATAGCAAATAAATTGCATTAGCAAATGAAATAAAAGGAAAAGAGAAGTACTACACACAAAACAGATTGTAATTTAGCTTAATATTCAATAGGTTCGATGCTATTTTTGTTAGCCATTAGAAGCAAAGGTGAAATAAGAAATAACTACATGGGTGACTGTGTTTGCGTTTTGCTGGGGCTTGATTTCCGGGTGAAGCGAGAAAAACAAAAGGAAAGCAGTGCTCTAAGGGCACCGGTTTCCTGTTCGTCGTCATCGCTCAACCCATAAATGGAATCCCTGGCGATTCGAGTGATGCGCGATGAGCCGTTCTATATGCACACATGCTAAAAAGCTAATGAAGTGATGAACCTACCCCGGTTAGGTACGTTTTCCGGCTATCGTCTAGTATCGTCCTGCCGATAATGTCATGTTTGCTGTTGCATAATGAATTATGCAGCGCTGTGGGTGTCTGATTGGCTGATATTAATTTGTAATCGGGATCTGGAAAATGTTATATGGAGAGAGAGAGAGAAAGAAAGAAAGAGAAAGAGAGTGTGTGTGATAGAGGCAGATACACAGAGTGAGATGGTAGTATGGAGAGAAATAATGTCGGCTAAGTCGTTAGAAAACACACGTGCAGCACGCAAGGGAGTGTATTTTCCGCGAGTTGAATGCTTTTTATTCCCCGTCCGGATTAAGCCATCTTCATTAAGCTTGCAGAACACAATCGATGCCAAACCAATGACTATGAAAAGTAGTGCATAAGCGAAACAGATACAGATCGCTGATCTGGAATGGTAGTTGGTAGTGTTTCTTGGGAAAACGAACTGGTCGTGGCAATGAAAGATACATCGAACAAAGGAAAAGAACATTGTAAGCCATCGTATGACTTTTGCTCGCGAGAGCAAATATCGCATGGGGTTGTCGTGTCATTGTTTTTTTTCTTTATGTTTTCCTTTTTTCATTTATGAATAATGACACGAGTAGGGAAATTACTCTAAACGGAAGCAGATAGCAAGGAAAGCATTCGAATGCCATGACAACGGAATTATCCAGCATCGTATAATCAAGCGCTCGTCTACAGTTGTGACGTTTGTGTTCGGTTGTGCAGCGTTGGTGTGCGAGATGGGCATGGATCAGTGGTTCCGGAACGCGGCGCGCGCTTACCCTCGTTCGATGGCACGACGTCCGGGTTCTTCTCGTCGTACATGTCTTCCGACTGGCTGAGCGGTAATGAGATCTTCTCCTTAATTGGCAGATTACCGGGCCGTTTGCCGCCGGTGGTGGTGTGCTGTTTGGCCTGGGTCGCCCGCAGCTTGAAGGCGGCCGCGACCGCGATTATAATGCAGATAAGCACCGTTAAAATGCCAATAAATATCCCGATCGATACGATCGGCGTCAGCTCGAATTCGGCATGGGAACCTGCGGGGGGAAAAAAAGGAAAGAGAAACAAATGAGTGAACACATGAGCGAACGATGAACAACATTCGAGTGTTCGGGATGGAGCCAAAGGTAGAAAAGGTATTCGCGATCACTCGTGGGATTGTTGAAGTATGACAAGATTTCTTGTACTGGTGTGGCATATTAACGCATGATTGGGCATTTGTTGTATAGGTACCAAGAAGTAGATGGAGTGAAAGCATGAACGCACATGGAAATGTTTCTTATTCTGAAGATTAGACTATTGTTCAATTGCATCGGCTAGCGATCTTCGGTATGGTGTAAAAAGGACAACAGCTGAATAGGTTTTCAAGCTATGCGGTACATTGTATGCAACGATAGTACGCAAAAGCGAATTATAGGAAAAACACAAACAAGAACGGTGGGGTAAATCATCACCATACCATAAACGCCTGCCGGTGCATATTGCAAGTACCGTGCCGGGATGTTAAAAATTATGCCGAACAAACGCAGCAAACAAAATGGGGCTGATAAATATAACGTTTCCCGCAAAGCAATCCAACCTCCCCCCCCCCCCCCCCCCCCCCTCCTCCAGCACCAGAAATGAGCATCGGAAATTGCCAATCGGATCGAATTTGTGCACCGAATCAGCATCACCCATTTGCGCCTGGCGGGTATGCAATCGGGATACGGCACACATCTTTGCGTACGGGTGGAAATTGGAGTAAATGGAGTAATTTCGTTACGTGGAAATTTATTTCGGACTTTCCCGGAGTTCCCGCGGTCAAAAAGCATTTTTGGGGGGTTTCCTCTTTTATGTTGTTCTCTGCATTGTTTTTTTTTCTTGTTTTTCGTTGCCCGTTTGTTGTCGAGTTTGCTGCATCGATGTATTGTGCCTGGTTCGTTTGTTTTTGTCTCTCAGGCTTTGTCTTTTGTACTTAATTGTTTATGTGTATTTATTTATTAAATAAATCCGTTTAATTAAATTACGACGATAAGGCTGTGCGCGAGAGTACACTGCAGCAACGTTATGTTTGGAGGACGTGCGTCGATGGGCAGTACGGGCAGTGCGCCGGTTTTGTTTTCTTTCTTGCCGTCAGGTTGCTTCATATTATCTTGTACTGGACTGTGCGTCCCCTGTTCTGCATGTATCATGGCTTGGAATTTATTTTTAAATCCATTTCCATTGTTGAGCGGTAGTGTAGAGTAATGGAGTAAAATAACCAAAAAAAACGAACAAACACAAAATAAAACATTTCTTTAAAAGGCGCATTCATTAGCCTCCCGACAGCACAGTAGCTGTGTTGTTTGTTGCATGGAAAATCATAATGTGCGTTAAATTGATTGGAATAATTATATGATGGTGCATTTTATCCTCCCGTTTCGTAGCAATGGTTTCTCGCCATATTAAGTGAATGGTGAATTTTCCATTTGCTTTATCGTGCTGTGTTTGAGTACGGCTAGCGAGTGAGATGAAATGTGGTGCTCAGAGCACGCCATAATATCTGGGACCGATGCAAAAGTGAAAATTATAGATAACTCCTGGGCTATAAAGCATTGCCACCGACGATTGATGGTAAATAAATCGCATCCAGAAACGTCAATGCACTCATTGACAGGTTAAGGCTGTGTGTGATTCCGTTGATTCTGGCACGGATCATGTTGGCTCGAAGTCCGGCATGACCACCGAAACACATGGAGAACATTTTCAGAGCGGATCAGTCATCATAAGCTGACGTTCTGTGGACGTTTGGTAAATAGGATAATTTTAATGGGAACTGTTTTGCAACCCGGATCCACAAACCACCAACCGATACGTTTCTTGACTGTGAGGGCAGTATATTGTTGATGAAAGAATAAAATAAATTTCTTCCAAACTGACGAACAGGGTGCAATTTCTCTGCTGCGCAGCTCTTTACGTTTTCTGTCCCACCTATTTCTGCAAAGATGGGTTTCATGTTGGAATATCGTTAATAAATCAATCAACTGGGTGAAGATTTATCGACATTATACGCCAGAACAATGTGTGTGTGTGTGGAAAACCGTACACCCATACCGTATGTTCTCCATGGCCATAGTTTGTGAAAATGGGGGCAACGTTTGTCGTTTGTCTCTGCAGGCGGTCCGCTGACAGTTGCGCAACGATGATGAGATTTCGAGAACATACCGAGCAATGATAGCCGTTTGATGTACTGCTGCTGATGCCGTTGTTGTCGACAATGGGGGATGGATGGGACAGATTGGAATGTTGCAACATTGTACAAACCAGTGCAAATGCTATCCGAAAGCACTGTTTTTGTTTTACTTTTATGTAAAGATTTCGTAGGCAACAAATATGCTGCAGCCTATGACTATGACTATGTTTCGTGAAATCTTCTCATGATGAATGTAGGTCGTGTTATTTCCAGTATATTCATCATCTACTTTGTTATATTCTGCCATTGTGTACTAAATGAACTGAGTATTGGTCCGTTCAAGTCTTCTGTAGGAATATAATTTAATATATTATCATGTACAGCTCAAAGTTAAACAGGTGAAACTGTAAAACGACCGTTGTATGATGGCGGTTTTAGGGGTTTTTAAGTACATTTTGGAATATTTTATAAAAAAGTTTGATTCTTTTCCAACCACCACGTGAAGTATCAGAAGTAATTCTTAAAATGTACTTTTTGTTCAAAGGATTGCATAAATTTGGGCGTTATCTATTTTTTCCCCCATTCTGCATGTATCTGTATTCCCTTTTTGTTCGACGTAAACGATCTGCATGAGCACGCCAGCATTTTTGTTTTGTATTATCGAAAGTTTGATCAAATAAAGCGAAGTGAAAGTTTGTGATGGATCATCGAATGAATTTTGCAAATCGGTTTTCGCTGTTCACGCCCTGCTTTTACATAAAGTGCAAAAAGCGGGTTGCTGATGCACTTTGCACGTACCGTCCATCGCAAACGTAAACGGGAGCAGTTTGTTGTTGGATGGTAGTAAAGAGGGCTTGCAGAATAGTTGGAAAGTTCATAAACTGCACCATGCGCACTTCGGTCGACGCTTTTGTAGATGAAGTTTCCCGCACCGTATAACACCTGTTTCGGTTTATTAGAGATTAGTGCGGGAAATCTGTACCGGACATATGTGGGTGTTGGGCGTATCGTTGAAATCGAATTAAAATTTCAGATCGCACATAATTCATATGTTGGGGTGCTTTAACAGGGCTGGTGGGGCTGCAATATACCACCGCCTCAATATTGCAGTTTTTGTACAATTCGGTCAGATGGGATGGTAGCGGAAAGTGAGATGGAGATGAAGCAAATCCCTTTTCGATCAACAATTGAGCCATTGTTTCCGTGGGTGCAATGCCGCTCGGAGGTGCACATTCGATGCTGTCGGGTAGCAAGCTCGGAAGCAGAATTTTGTTCAAGATTTCCTTGCGAGAAAAAGCAGCAGGGCCGTTTTGTTGTGCCAAGAGTTTCATGTTAGTCAAACGATACCATTTACCATTCCACCAGCAATCCAAGCCCCGGTAAGGAACAAAGCACACCACTTCGAACGGAAGCTACGCGAGCGGCAAGATTGGATGTGATGCAGCCGGCAGTTATCTTCTGCAAAATAACGGTGAGTAGAGCTTGCGACTAAAGCGACATGATGGGATGTTGTTTTCGTTCGTGCCTTTACCAGAACCAAGCATAAAGTGAATGGATATTTCCATATCCTGCCCATTACTGTACACATCGTTTCATCGTGTAGAACTATCGCTTCGCCACATAATATCTATTCGAAGTGTACGCCTCGACAAAATGGTAGAGTGGGCGGAAACCGTCGGATTCAGTGATAAATTCAAATATTTGCTGGATAAATTTGGAAAGCTCATGGAGAGTAGCGGTACACCCACGGCACACAGACTCGATACTTGGAAACATTCAATCGAAATTCTGTTAGGGATGTTGGATGTGCTTGAATGACCTATCGAGTTCCACTGCGAAGAAAGGTAAGCTTGTTTCTTTTCTGCCGTTGCCGTGAATTTGGTTGCTGCTGATTTTAGGCTTCAAATTCTCTGTGGGTTTGCTGTTATTTTATATATTCCGACGAGTCGGTAATGAATTTTCAGTTTTACATTATGCTTTGTTTTATTTTAAATCATTTGCTACAGGACGCTTCTTTATGTTTATTTTTTAATTGATCTTCACTTGTTTTTCCAGAGTATGATATACACATTTTTGTATAATAATTATTTACTTTTGATTCATCACTAAACTTTTATCAACCTCCATTCTAATTTACATACTTTAAGGTATTTTTCTTGATTTCATTTGCTAAGTGCATAATTCCTTTTACGCACATATGTGTTGACAACTTGTTTTCGCCTTTAACTCATTTTTCAATTAATAGTATTGCTATTGCTAGTATTAATAGAAAATAATTAACATGTTTATATAACGTTTAAAGACGTTTCAAAACAAAAGTAATCCGGAAACATTACTCACTTCACTGACTCCCTTTGCTCATTCAGTTTATCGAAAGGCACTACACTCGATAGTACACCTTGGTAATGCTATTCACACATTAACACCGGTGGCCCGCATCCCAAAATTTAGTATCAGCGTACTCAAACAGTCTTAATAGTGATTAAGCTTCTATTAAGCTTTGTGTTTACTTGCTTCGTTACTGGAGTGAAATCGGGATAAGAAAGTTTGTCAAAACCCACCCCCCCTCCGATTCTATGTGTTAGCATGGTAAGGGATGCCTGATGAGCACGTAGTAACAAACAAATTTCTCTTTTCACTCTCTCTATCTCTCTCTCTCTCTCTCTCTCTGGCTGTGGTAACGCACCGCCCGCACAAACGATTGTGATTGTGCGAATGAAACTGTAATGCTACACCAGATGCATGAGTTATCGCTAGTTTAGGTATGAAGTAATTATAATGCTGCACTGTTGACCTCTGCTTTTGGGGAGCAGTGCTGTGGGCGTTTGGGTGCCGCACTAACGAAGGGAAGTACGTACCAGATTGCATCAGGCACAGATGCAACGACTTTTCGTTCGGATCGTTCAAACTCCAATACAGCCGAAAAGGATGTGCTAGTGCTCGTTGCTAGGGAACATTAGAGCAGTAGCGTGTGTGGCGAGTGGCTGAAGGGCCGGGCAGAAGATAGTAGATAAATTACAGTAAATATTTTCCAACGTATGAGAAAGTTTTCCAACATTCAAAACTCACATGCACACACACACACACACAACTCCACCACACATGCATGCTTACCACCTGTTCATAGGTGGTGTATTTGATCAAAAGCAAAAGCTTATGCCGCACCGACGAATAATTGGTTCTTATTTACATTGGGTACACACCGAAATTGCTTTCGAAGGAGCCTGCTTCTGGAAGTCCCCGTACACCGAATGGGTGGTTTTTGCTGAACCCAAACCAGCTGCCCGGATCAGGTGTCGGTGGCATGTGTGAGTATTAAAACGGCGAGGAATTATTTATAACTTTGTCCGACACTCTCGCACACCCACGCGCCTCGTACATCACCAAGCACTGCTGACTTTGGTCCGGGAAGGAACACACTAAACGTGGTTAAATTTTAATTCCCTTCCTGCAGCCAGAAGCGTTGATTAGTGTTGGTGGAAAAGGATTTTTCGGAGCAATCCAAAAATCAAAACCCAATCGCTTCGCTGAATGTGTTGTGCCATTTTGGTGAATAGGGTAAACTAGTGCGTAAACAATTCTGGATTCTGAGTGTGAGGTGGATTTGTTGGACAATAAAGAAATGTAAATGGATTGAATGGGGTGCTATTACAGTAAGGTTAAAAAGGTAGACCCATCGGGTGATTAAATATGAGCAAAGCGTCTGCTGAGATTTAAACGATGTTTGATGATCTCTGCACAACAACTGATGATTGTGTTGATGCGCCAGTTTTCAAGCCACCCAACGAGTTTATTATAATCGATGCTTCTACCAGGGGTTCAGGGTTCTGTCACCCAGGCTGACAGACTGTTCGGTGTTCATTCCCGTCTGCTGTGTGCGAATGGCTGTGTGTCTCAATGGCTCGTTGATAAGCTCAATTCGTATAAATTGCCCACAACGGTATTGGTAGGGGGTACAGCAACAAAAACGCACAAGGGACGAAACTACCAACGTCAAGCGTGATTCACGAGCTCGCGGTCAATTTACTCGTTGGCACCCGTACGGTGAGGTTTTCGAGTGGTCATTTCCTGTCCGTCCGTTCCTCATCCATGCAGTGTTGGCATAAATGTATATTCTTTTTTTTTTGTTTGTTGGCACCGTCAGGACACTGAGTGGATGCGTGGCACGTAATCATCGATAGTCGTAATTTTTCTGGTAGTCGTGAAATGAATATTCATCATCGGTCAATGCGCGCGAACCACTACCCGCGTGTGCCTGGAACGGAACCCCGGAAATGGACCATGATGATGAACTGTGCGCGTGTATCCTGCGGCAAGGATATTCAGATGATTGAGCCAGTCGACCAGTTCCCGGGGTCGTACGGTTTGATGGTGGCACGATAAATTAGATTTTTATTCGATTACCTTTCAAGAGTGGATGGTTGGCTTCATGCTGTACAGTTTTCTCTGTGTTTATGTGTTAGTATTCTTTTTTTTTTTTGAGAACGTAATTTTGAAAGTTTGACGAGATCGCTCATCGATCATCGTTTGACAATGGGGTTGGATGGGTGGGGAGGTAGTGAGGGTGAGTGGAAATTAAGATTCAGTTTGCTTGGTTCAATGTTTGTTGAAATTATGTCCAATATTGTTAGATGGCTTTCATATGAATATACATGGTCATTTGGGTGAGAAAGTTGCAATATTCGAGTGATTGGAAATCGTCTTATTTAGTCAATGTCGTACGATCACGTAGAGGTGACTGCCTTTTCCAAAAATCAGTGTAAGCATATTGACACAGCTTGATTGTTATTTAATTAAATTCAAACAGCGTATACTACCATTACGTACAATGTTTATAAACATTATTGTTTGTTACTGCTGTTCCACCGAACATAATAAATTTTAAATTGTTTGAGAATATTTGACTAATTGTTGCAATACGGTTGATAACAACCATTTGTATCAACTTGCATTTTGTTACAAAAGATCTATAAAAGCTATTACTTGAGCAGTTTTAGGTTTTTGGTTTCCACTTTTCAGTTTATCTACCCTCTGATAATCGTTGTGCTAATAAAAATATAAATTTCTTTGAACGCCTTTTATTTAAAGCAAGCAATTATCCCTTTGATGCACTGTTCTCAAAGTATATAACACTAGAACAGCAAATTGTTTCAAGCGTTTTTTAGCGATGGTTTCTTTGTAAGGAATATCGAAAAACTTGAATATAGTTTGGTATTTTTCGAACAAATAAATGTAAAAAAGTTATATATCTTAGTAGAAACAAATGGCTCAAAAAACAATGAAAGAAAATGAAGCGTTCTAGCGTTAGCGCTAATAATCACCAAGCGTTTTAAGCGTTTTCTGTGGTGGTGGTTTATTTTAGACGCGTAAGATATTGTTTTAGTGGGTATTTTAAGGAGAAATTACTAACTTAAACAAAAGTTAGTTAAAACAAAGCGTTGAAATCGAACTAACTAGTCTGGTAGTTCTAGTGTTTAAGTTGTTTAATTGCTGTCAATCGAATAACTTCAAACACAACACACTAAACGTTCGCTAAATTTAACAAACTTTCACTCACTATTGTAGTTTAGTTTGCATTACTTCTCCAGCCTATCCGGTCGCTTATCGTTTCCTGTGTTATAAATTTACCTTTGAATGTAAAACTCACATTCATTCACACACATTCAAAATCTTCTTCGTCACATTCACACCTTCGTTTCGCCAGCCACAGCGCACTGCACGTTCGTGAGGTTTCAATATTCAACGCATTATTATTAACCTAATTACTTTACGACGTTGTGACGAGCCAGTGCGATGGGATTAAATTTTCCGTTCCACTGCATTAAATAATAAGCACACTCGATCTCGATCCGTCCAATTAGCTTTTAATCCCGGCATTCGTACCACACCGGGTTAACCGGGTGTTGGTGCATTACCACATCCCGCACGGTGCGATGAGTTTAATGTGCTGCTATTTTTCGTACCCTTTTTTGCCCCGTGTTCCGTCTGCTTAGGCGAACATTGAAAAGTTTGTCAAAACAGGGAGGCATTCCAAAAAAACAAAACACAAAACAAAAGTTGCCTCCAGTCTCCAACCCGTCGAAAAGCGACCGTGTCTGAACGAAAGGTCGTACCATTTTGGCCGGTCTCCAGAAGATGGGGCTAACATTTTTATTCACCCCACTCCCGGCCATTGCTGTTATTGGTGCGGTGTTTTCGCACCAGCAATTATGCCATTAGTATTATCATCGGCTAAATGGTGAGACATAAAACACCATTAATTTGCCTTTCGGCAGGCGTGGCGTGGGTAGTGATTTTGCTGCTGTGGGCATTGCGCTATCCCTATCGACACCGGGTGTGGTCGGGGATGGAGCGGAAAGAAATGGTGGATTGTCCAGATTTTTATGCCAATGTGCCCCCAGATAATCTTTGGATCGGTGGATTCCCACCCTCGCCCCATTTGCTTTTTTTGTTTTAGTGTTACTCTCTTGTAAATGCTCGAGGGCTCGGCCCCAATGATGTTATGGTCAGCAAACGTTCTCTTTGCTGCTGCTTCTCGTGTGCTTCGTGCCATATTGAATTTGGTTAGAATTTTTGCAGCACAGGAAAAGGGAAAACCGAACAAGAAGAAATTGTTCGATAGAAAAACAACAGCGACAAAAAGATTCGTTTGGGGCGGCGGATTGGCTCATCACTGCGAACTGCGATGCGTCCCGACCCGGAGAAACGGGCGCAGGGTGGCGTAGAGAATCGTAAAAATAAATTACTCTACTCGTAAACATAAAAATACACATTTGCACATTTGTAAGACTATAAAAGCTAATAACGCTTCGGTGTTTCGGTGAAGACTCTAGGGATGGGAGTATCCTAGAAGCTGACTTTCTCACACGTTTAGGGCAAGGAAAGCGAAAGCGAAACAAAAAGAAAGCAGAAAGACGGAAGGAAGTTGTGCGAATATTTTACGCACAACAAGAAGTGGCCTCTTCATCCTCTTCCTTCTCCCTCTCACCTTTCCTTTCCTTTCACGTCACCACAACAATGCATCATCATTCAGCAGGGCGCTCCCATTCCATGCTTTGTGACAAACAAATTCTGACGCCGTCGCGAACAAACAACGAAATATGGCCGGCTGGCTCCAATGGCACGCTGATAGTGAAAGCGAACAGCGCTCTGCCCCAAAACCGGGAACAATTGATTGTTGTTGATTTTATTTTCGTCCTTCGTCACGAGGTTCAGGTTCAATGGGGGAATCGAACCCGATGGAGGCGCATTATGTTTTGTGCCTGGGTGCGTTTGTCTATTTGTGTTGTGTTCGTATGAGATTTTTCCGTCGTCGCTGTTCCCATCCCCACTCCCTATTGTTTGTCGGCCCTTCGGGCATTACTAGCTTAGGTTCCGAAATCGCGTGCGGTCGTTTTTAAAATTGATCCATATTTCGCATTCCGCGTAGAAGTGAGAACGATAAATGAAATAAAATTTTAACTTCCCCAATAACGGATCGTTATCCGTTTTGTCGTTTTTATCGTTTGTTTTCTCCTCTGCTTTCCGTGTCTCTTCGAACCACTTCCAAAAACCATGCCGCATCCTCGTCGGGTCTGTTCGTTCGTTATCGGAACCGTGTCATCCGTAGCGTTTATTGAGCTGGGCGGTGTTTTTTTTTTACTGCCAAAAACGGGAAAGCTTTATCATTTGTATTTTTTTTTGCTGCATTTTGCCCGCTTTATGCTCAATGGTATCAAACGGTTCTGTTGAATGGTTTTATTCGGTTCAACGCGAAGTGGGCAGACCAAATAAATAGGGAATAAAAACTCGAATTCCACACCGAAAAGAGTGAGAGAGAGAAGAAAAAAAAACGCCTCACGAATTGATGCTTCCCGCAAAACTGGAACGTTCGCGGGGGAAGTTTTTGTTTTGTTTCTCTTTCTGGTTTTTTTTGTGCACTGCTCGCACACCCAAACGATCGGAAAAGCGGGTTGGTCATTAAAAAAATAGTCCACTAAATTTGCACCTAATTCAGCGCGAGAGTGAATATAAATTTTATGGCATGAGCTTATGGTAAGTCCTTTTTGTAGCGTCTTTTTTTTATCTGTGCACTGCCCCATGCCCTTATGGGCCCCAAATTTGATTGTAGTGAAACAGAAGTGGCTTCCGTCGTAGCTGTGAGGGTGAGGGTTTTTTTTTTGCATAGAATTGAAAAATCGGTATACAAATCGAGGGAATAATTTGCATCACGAAACGTCGTCCGATGGTTATCATGCTAGAGCACATCCGCGGCCTTTATGTAACCGGTTTAGTATGAATTCGTACTAATGAACTAAGTAGTGTATGACGGAAGGGGTGTGTAAGTGGACGCAGTATGGCTCGCTAAATGGAACTCAGTGCAGCCATGCAATTTACGAAAGTTGAATTCTTTCTATTAAATAAACTACTGATAGAGAGAGCAAGTTGAACAACTTTCTGGGTTAAATGAAACCAATGAAACCAGTAACTTGTGGTTGCGCTGCAGCTTGTTTTGTACATTTGATACTCCGAAATCGGATAAAGCGATTTTTTAATTGTTTAGCTTCAACTTCAAAACTGCAATTAAAATGGTTTTGTTGGGTTGTAATTAGATCGCCATGTATCAATATGGTTATCACATATTGTAGCAATTAATTATTATGTTTATGAAAGTGGTTTTCATTGATTGGAGATCTTTAGTTTTCCTTTTGAAAAAACATCAGGTTTTGATATGCTCGATAAGAAACTTTTTAAAAACTGTAAAAAATTAAAACCTTGGTACAATAATTGTGCGAAATGCACAAACACTTCTCTTATGCATCATACTATACCATGTGAAAACAATTCAATGTTATGATTACACTTATGTAGCGTAATGACTTTTCACCATATACCATATTCGAAAATCAATATACCATAAAGACGTCTGTTAAGTCCCTAAGGTCTTTAAATATATCGTGACGAAATGTCATGTAACAGTGAAAGATTTGATGTTGTTTATTTGACTACAAATTCCGCTTGCGCTTACACTCTTAATGGCATTTCTCTCTATCGTCTCTCTATCGTTTCTTTGATCTTCCCTCTAATCGTCTCGTCTCGACTTGTTCTCGTTCCTGCATGTCATGATATATTTAAGGCAGTTTATGGTAATTATATTGATGAAGAACACGTTCGTTGTTCTTGAAACGTAAAAATCTCAACTGGTTAAGATGCATTCATGTAGGAATATGGATTGAAGTTAAAATGTGTTTTAAATTGCTCAGCCATCAGTTTTCAGACAGATCCCATGAAGAACTTTATGTTGCAAGTAATTGTTTAGCCGTCATAGGAAATGTTTTCCGGGTAATCATGAAGTTAAAGCTTCCTCGAAAAGGGTTCTATTGAATATTCTCAAGCGATTCGTCCCGTTTAACAACGTTAGTGTGAATATTGAACTAAAAAACATATTTTTTCTGTTTCTTCCAAAACTGTTTCAGTGAAATATAGAAAATCCAGGTATCACATTTCACATCGAATGTATGATAAAATCACTACAGCACCAATGACAAACATCTCAAACGCACGCACAGAGAAACCTATAACCAACAGAATGCAATGCGATCGTCCCAGTCCCGAACGAAAAAAAAAAACCATGCCAACCCCAAAAGGGCTATAACCATCGTTTTTTGGATCCGATCGGTTTGATAAACTTGCTCACCCCCAAATCCCGTACCGCCAGCGGTCCCTCGCGTCGTAGGGCTTCGATAAATTTATTAATCTGTACGTTTGTTATTAAATCAGAACCGACCGAACGCGGGTGCACGAGTTGTCGGGAAACAAACGACCCTTATCGGGGTTTGTGCCCGGTTGTGATAAGGGATTTGCACATCGCTGCACCCTGTTCGTTTCCTGTTCCCCAAAAATGGCAAGGAACGTGCAGCAAAATGAGTTCTGTTGTTTTTTTGCTGCTGCTGCTGTTGCTGTGAATAGTTGTGTCTCATTAAACTGACAGTGGGCTTTCCTATCATCGGCCGTAAATGAACGGGAAACGCAATATTGGCGCATTACTCGATTGTTCCGATAGGGTAATCTGATTAATTTTCAATAAATTTACAGGACTTAGCGTAGCCAGGTAGGGGGAGCATCGTTATTGCTGTTGCCATCATTATTAGTACTATTAAAATGTTGTCGTTGTACTCCACTGCCATGCCGTGGGGCGTCCCTTTTCGATCACCATTTAACCTGATCGAAGCTTAAGCCGTTCGGTAACATCCATAAACGGGTGTACCGTGGATTCGATGGGTTTGGTTTATTTTCTTTTTTTTTGTTTGCTGTCGCTTTCACGTTGACTGCTCGGGGATCATAATTTACCCGCTGGTCTGGACCCTTGGGTTCTTCGTTTCTCTCTTTTTTTATCATCCACCAGGTACAGGGTTCGTGTCGGTAGTGCGTTAGCACGGGTCGGGAACTTATATTCCGCAGTACGGATGAACGGATGGCAATATTGTGTGACGTATTATTTATGAGCAATAGTACCATTTTTACCATTTTTTCTCTCCAATCGCGCTTAAGCTTAACCGTACCGCAGCTTACTGTGGCGGTCGCCCTATTTTATCCACGTGCGAGCGTGAAAATGATGAAAAATCGAAACGAAAGGAAAGGAGATTTTGTGTCGATTGGCGATGGCATTCAGCTCTGCTAACCGGGAACTGGGAAGTGGTGAAAAGGGTGTAGAAAGAAAATATGTACTGAGGTTTACGTGGACGAAAACAAAAAAAACAAAGTAGTCACAGAAACATGTTGACGAGAGAAAAACATGAAATTCGACATGGGATAATTAAGTAGGGGAGGAAAAAAAAAATGCTAGCCACAAACTACAACACGACGATTGCCCGAATGCTGTACCACTGATTGTACGCTAGTAACGAAGTTAAATTATTTAACCCTCGCAAACACGGTCGCGAAGCCTTGGTTTTTGTTGCGATGTCTATCGCCATTAAAAGCGAAGAAAGTGTTGTGGCAATGGGGAAGGGGAAAGGGAACTGAGGAATTTGCCACCGGGCATTGCTACCGATGGGGTAGACATTTTATTTAACCGAATTATTGAATAATTAATCGCGCCGCTAATAATAAATAATTCGGCTTATTCAACTATTTCATTCGCCGGCAAATACCGCCTGTTCCGGACGGAACCGATACCGTGGGCGGGGGAAATATGGGCTGTATTGGTGGGGGCTGGTGAGACCAAAGCTGGGATTATGACGGGTTCGCTCACATACAGATGGGCGCACGTATTTGCGCACGTTGGAACCCATAATCCAGTACACTGGCCGGGTCTGTGAGCAGGTTCGCTTGCTTTTGCACCCAATGGAAGGAGTTTAGGACCCTCGGAGAGGGCTGCAACAGGATCGATATTGATCCGCATTTGGTCCGGCTGAGGCGGAGGTTTTCGATGGGGTTGGGGGGTTCGGTTGGTTTAGCTGCACACTTCCGAGCGCACATATTTGGCGAATTATAATTATCCGTTTATTTGATTAGCTATCGATTCACCGCAGTTGCGAGCGGAAAGCAGTGAGTGTGTTTTTTTTCGTGTCCGTTTGTGTCCGTGTGTATGTGGCCCCAAGTTGCTGGGGCTTTGGTTGAGTATCGCGTTCAATTGCAGCCCGTTTGAAGTGGCCTACCAGTTGGCAGGCGGTTGTGTTGGTTGATGATAATTTTAATGATGTTCTCTATTGGACAAATCGATGTGTGCGTATGTGTGTTTGTGTTGGAAAACCTAGGTCCAATTAATGAGGTATTCTGTCAAAATATAGTTTGACAGAGGGCATTGGGGTTGGGTTGGAAGGTTTTTCATGTTTACCATGCGCACCACGTTTGAACGGTGGTTTTCAATATTATTGTGAACATAAGCACATTTTGGGTAAGATTTCCGTTTTTCCTATGCCTCTAATGTTGCTTTGCACTGTGGTTGGTGCAATTGTTTGGCTTTGTGTTACCCTTTTTTACGACCAGCCACACACTGACCCGAGCGATTGTGCAACGTGGCTAATAAGGATAAATAAAACAATGTTGTGAACACAATGTTCGTTGTTGGGGGTGAATAGTGCACAGTTTTTTTCCGATGTTTTGATGGTATCGTGGTACGAGAACGAGGTGAGGATCGGCTTGAAATGATCTGTTAGTTTATGCTCGAGAAAAATTTGGTGCAGTGTACTCATTCACAAACAGGTAATTGAATCAGTGGCATTGTTGGTTTGTCTTTTTTTTTATCGTTAGAATGGCCCGACCGTAACGACTTACGTAGCCGGATAGTCAATCATAGCTACGAGGGAACGGTCCGGAAAAGAGTTCGTTTCGGTCCTGTCGTGTGACGACCGGCGCTACTACCAATATACCATCCGACCCGCGCCGTTGTCGGAAATAGTGTTTAGCGAATAGTGAATAAGTATACAATTGAACCTGTAATATTGTAACCTTCGGACTACCTTAGTCAAGTGATCTTGGCTTGTTAGTTGGGAACGAAAATGAAGGAAGAGTACAATAAAGAGAGTTAGTCGTGTGAAGACCACGAAGAGAAACGGTCTATCTTGTGTGAATCTACGATACTACATTGGCGACGAGGTGAAAAAAAAAGAAGCGAAACAGAAAAATGGAAATAAATTCAATGGGTAAGCTGGCTATACTGTGGTATGCGCAAATGTGAAAGAAAGTAAGGAAATATGATTTATTGCTTAAATGCAGTGAGTGTTAACCTTTTTCGCTAGCGTAAAAGCTGTGAGTATGTGAAATTGTGGTGTGATGGCTTATTGGTAGAAACTATGGCTTAAATGCTGACACAATAGCTTAAATGCAGAAATAAGAGTTTGTACATGTTGCTCATATTGAAATTACGTCGGTTTAACTAGTTACTTCAATGTAGTAAAGGAAGAAAAGAGCAGGAATCGTACCAACGCCAACATTGTTTTAATACAGAAATTCTTGGAATACAGAAGACGATGAAGGCGATGAGTCTAAGTGGTGTGTGTGTAACAGTAGTGTGGATGAGAACAATACGAGTTGCTTCAATGCAGAGTCGAACACTTGAATGTGTGTTGGAAAAAGTGTGGATTCTATTGAACCAGTCTGAACATGTTCGGATCATAACGAGATCAAGACCACGTTCAACAATAGAACACAAAATGGACGGTGTTTGCAAAAAAAAAAAAAAAAAAAGTAAAACGGGCTTTGCGTCAACGCTTGGATTTATTCTTTATGGCGTATGGCAGCATCTAGCATCTAACGTACTGAAGATTTATAAAATATTGTGCTTTATAATTTCTTGCAGACATGTTACGAATGCCAGGCCTTGGGCTGCAGCCGTTCAACTATGAAGGGCACTCGGAAAGTGTGGGCGTAGAATGGAAAAAGTGGCGCAGATCATTCGAATACATGCTTCGAGCATGTCGAATAAACGACGAAGAATGGAAAAGAGATCTTTTGCTGCACTTTATTGGACCAAATGTCCAGCAAATATATCAAACATTGCCAGACCTACCGAATACCGACATGCGAGGACCCCTTGCAAATATTGAGCAATACACTCCGATCATGACGGCATATCAGGAGGCAATAGCAAAATTGGATAAGTTCTTTCTCCCGAAGCAAAACCTTACATACGAACGACAGCTGCTGCGTCAAATTAAACAACTATCTGGAGAAAGCTTTGACACCTTCATTACTAAGTTGCGGCTACAAGCTGAACGATGCGGTTTTGGTGACAGGACGGAAGAATACGTCAAAGATCATGTAATTGAAAATTGCTACTCAGCCACATTACGCCGAGAACTGCTCAAACAAGGAGATGCTAGCCTTGATAAAATTGTAAGCATTGCCAAAATCTTTGAAAATGTCAGCCATCAAGAAAAATCATTTTCCGATCACAAGGAGCCTGTATCACAGGTGAATAAAATAGAAGAACCTCAGTATGGAAAGAAGAGGAAATTATTTGAAACAAGACACTCGGAGTGTCATCGATGTGGATACTCAGGACACTTAGCGAGAGAGGGTAAATGCCCGGCAAAAGGGAAATTTTGCAATAAATGTGGCGGTAAAGATCATTTTTCCAGGAAGTGTCGCACTAAGTTATCAGAAACACCTTGGAAAAAGAATTACCAAAAATACGACCATTCCAAAAGTACAAACGAGAAAATGGATCGAAAGACCAACATAGTCCACCACATTGACAAAGGAAACACGGAATATGTTTTCCATATGACGTCTACAAGCAGCAACAGCGAAGTGGATTGCGAAATCGGGGGTATCCCTTTGATGGTAGAAATTGATTCTGGATCAAAATATAATTTGATCAGCCAAGTAACATGGGAAAAAATGAAAGCAAAACATGTTAAAGTGACCAATCAACGACGGGAGACTTCGTTAACTCTGAAAGCATATGGTGGACAACTGTTATCTTTGCTCGGCATGTTTACTGCAACGATATCCGTAGGCACATCTAAAACAATTGCAGATTTCTATGTGGTTAAAGGAAAGGGTAAGACACTAATTGGCCGTGATACTGCCACCTCGATGGGAATTTTGAAAATAAATGTGCCAGTAAACGCAATCAACGACGAGAAGGGTGAATTCGGGACCATTAAGAATATAGTACTGGATTTACCAATTAAATCAGATGCGATACCTGTTGCCCAACCTTACCGTCGGATCCCAATTGCGCTAGAGGAACTGGTGGAAAAAAAGCTTGATGAATTACTGGTTCAGGGAGTTATTGAGCCAGTTATTGAGCCAGCCAAGTGGATATCGCCGGTTGTCGTTGTACCAAAAGGAAATGATGATGTCCGCATTTGTGTAGACATGCGACGAGCTAACGAAGCGGTGGAAAGAGAAAATCATCCCCTACCATCCTTGGAAGACTTCTTACCACAATTGGCAAAGGCAGAAGTTTTCTCTCGGTTGGACGTAAAGAACGCTTTCCACCAGGTAAAAATATCTGAAAAATCTCGGAGCATTACAACGTTTATAACACGAAGAGGATTATTCAGATATACAAGATTAATGTTCGGTATAAACTGTGCGCCGGAATTATTTCAAAAAATTATGGAACAAATCTTGGCTGGTTGCGATGGGTGTCTAAATTTCATAGATAATTGTGTACGGATCAGACCAAGATCAACATGATAAAAGATTAACAAAGGTTTTAAAGCGCCTAGAAGAATGGAATGTACTTTTGAATTCAGAAAAGTGTACGTATGGAGTACGACAGACAGTGTTTTTAGGACACATTCTTTCAGCAGATGGAATTAAACCAGACAAAGATAAATTGGAAGCAATTCGAAATTTTAGAGAGCCCAAAACGGGGGAGGAAGTGCGAAGTTTCCTAGGTTTAGTAAATTATTTGGGAAGATTTATTCCAGATTTAGCAACCACAACACATCCCCTAAGACAATTAACAACCCAAGGTCAAAGTTTCATTTGGAAAGCTGAGCAGCAAGAAGCATTCAATAAATTAAAATCAATTATGATGATTCCCACAACACTAGGATATTTTGATGCGACAGATAGGACACAGCTAATAGCGGATGCCAGTCCAGTAGGATTAGGAGCAGTTTTAGTCCAAATAGATAGCCTAGGTACTCCCCGAATTATAGCCTATGCTAGTAAAAGCCTATCTAACGTCGAAAGACGTTACGCTCAAATAGAAAAAGAAGCCTTAGCCCTCGTATGGGCTGTGGAAAGATTCCATTTTTACTTGTATGGACGGAATTTTGAACTAATAACGGATCATAAACCTTTGGAAAAAATTTTCGGAACTAGATCAAAACCATGCGTAAGAATCGAAAGATGGGTCGTTCGCTTACAGGCATACAAGGCTTCTGTAATTTATAGGTCAGGTAAAACTAACATCGCAGATCCTCTGTCACGATTGGCCATTACTGAAACTATAGAAGGAAAAACATTTGATGAATGCGCGGAACAATACGTTTCTTGGGTAGTTGCTAACGCATCACCAATAGCTTTATCCATTAAACAAATCGAACAAGCTTCAGAAGCTAATGAAACGATACAAGCAGTTCGTCAAGGACTCGAGAAAGATGTATGGACTGAAGAGGCTTTACCATTTAAAACGTTTGCTACGGAATTATGCTTCTCGAACAAAATCCTTTTGCGTGGGACTAGAATTGTCGTTCCGGATCCATTAAGGGAGCAAACTTTGCACTTAGCTCATGAAGGTCACCCCGGTATGACAATAATGAAACAACGACTTAGAGCTAAGGTTTGGTGGCCAAAGTTAGATCTTCAGGTAGAAAAATATGTAAAAAGCTGCAGGGGCTGCATGTTAGTATCTGCACCACCTACACCTGAACCGATGAAAAGAAGAGAGCTACCATCTGCACCTTGGCAGCATTTAGCTATAGACTTCCTCGGGCCACTCCCTTCAGGGCACTCTCTGCTAGTCGTGGTCGATTATTACAGCCGATATATAGAGCTAGAAATTATGAAAAAGACAGATTCAAGAGAAACTATTAAACGACTTAATCTAATTTTTGCTCGGTTCGGATTACCATTATCCATCACTGCAGATAACGGGCCACAATTTGCTAGCGAAGAATTTAAAGAATTTTGCATCGGTAACAACATTCATTTAATAAGCACAACCCCTTATTGGCCTCAACAGAACGGAGAAGTGGAGAGACAGAATCGTTCTTTGCTAAAAAGACTAGTTATTAGTCAATCAATGAATACTGATTGGGTTGAAGAATTGCATAAATATTTACTGATGTATCGATCCTCTCCTCATTCAACAACTAAAAGAACACCAGCAGAAATGCTTTTAGCATACAATATTCGCGATCGACTTCCATCAATTTACGAACCTAAAATAGTAGATGAGGAAATTGCGGACCGTGACCGGGAAGCAAAAGAAAAGGGAAAGTCATATGCTGACAAACGTAGAAATGCTAAAATCAGTCCTATATCAGAAGGTGATGAAGTTCTTCTGAAGAAGACTTTTAAATCAAACAAATTAGCGCCAAACTTTGGGTCCAAAATATTCAAAGTTGTGGAAAGGAAAGGAGGTGATGTAGTAGTAGCTTGTAAGGAAACAGGAACCAGGTATCGGAGACATGTTTCTCATATGGTGAAAATCCCTGATAATGAATTGGTACCCGTCGTAGCAACTGAAAATCAGCGACCAGGATGTTCGCACGAATCGTCCCATCATGAGTCGGTGAGATTTAAAAGAACGATTCAAAAACCAACTTATTTAAACGATTTCGTGTGAACCGGCGTCGAAGGATGATAAATAAGGAGGTATACGATGAAACAGAAAAATATCTATATATATAAAAGGAAAAAGTGAATGTAATATTGTAACCTTCGGACTACCTTAGTCAAGTGATCTTGGCTTGTTAGTTGGGAACGAGAATGAAGGAAGAGTACAATAAAGAGAGTTAGTCGTGTGAAGACCACGAAGAGAAACGGTCTATCTTGTGTGAATCTACGATACTACAGAACCCAGATTAGTTAAACCGGGTTTATTGATTGTAAACAACAGAAGAATTAATATCAAAAATACTGTAGAGTTTGTGTCAGTTTTCGTTATGTAAAACAGATTTGTTATACAATTTAGTTGTTTATTTTGTGGTTCTTTAGTTCAATTTCATCCGCACTTATCCCGACATATCCTGTTGAGGTCTAGGTTGGAACTAACTGGCTGCGCTTTTTAGCGCTGTCCTGAGAGAGTCGCGTCACTGTTTTCTTCTCCCGTTTGCTCGCTCTCTCTCTCTCTCTCTCTCTCTCAGTCTGATCCACTTGATCCTTAACAAATGTTATTTAGAAATTTTACTATTTAATTTGTGGCAAATCTTGAGTTTTACTAATATTAGCATTGATGAACAAACTGCAGAAACCTTCGTCAGACAGCTGCAATGGCACATATTCCGATCCAAGGATGAACCAACGTTTGTAGATCGAGCTATTGATATGAATGTTAATAAACGAACTTTCCTCGAGGGATTTGCACAATGGCAAGAATTAATTACCACCCTGTGAAAATGCGTGCACACTTCACGTATCACGATGCGACTTTATTTCCCAACTAAAACACCTTGCACACCCGGTTAAACAATGGAGGTAGATTATTTACCGACCCAGCTTAAGGAATAATCTACTTCTCGGCGCCATTGTTCCGCGGCCGCCAGCGAGCACGAACGGGTGCTGCAGTTGGACGGCAGCAGATTTTCCACACCGTGTCCGAACGTTCGCAATGAATGGAGCGCTGTTCCATATTCCCCCCCCCCGGACTGTTGGCGTTAAAGAATAAATGGGCAAGCCATCAAGGGAACTGTAGCAGGAAGTTTCTCGGGGGAGTTTTCAAACCAGAACCACCATCGCACCTGGAGCTCGATGTGCGCTGCTTTGGAAATATTGTGTATGGCTTTGAGTTTAAACCGTTTTAAAGCTTCCCACCGGATTACAGTTAATGCAATATAATGGCATTAATTAAGATCAAACACAGCCTGGGTTTTGTTTCTTCTTCCGCGGCCACGAGTGGTTGCAGTGCGCCGGTTGCATCGTTCGGAAACTCGCCATCCAATCGGTGTCAATGCACATATGCCATCAATCTTTCTACTTCATTGAAGCTTTTTTTTTTTAGAATATACTGTTTTGTTATTCAAGCACCAATTTCTTCCATTTCTTTGCTGCCGTACTGGTTTCTTCGTTGACCGTACTGGTAAAAATGTGCTAACGAGCTATGTGTCTGACCGGTGTGTAGCATAATTAGTAATTCGTCTCCATGTACATAAACAAAGACTGAGTTCCAAAGCATGGTTGAAGTGTGTAGCAGCTCCTGTGGGACGAAAGTTTTTTTTTAAGTGGGAAGCTTTGTAAAATTCCACTTTCAATGCGCGAGTTCTTTGGATGCGTTCCTTTTTTGCACCGAGGTAGCGGTGCATGCTCGCTATACTGGAGACAATGGAAATACGTAATGAAGTGACGTTGTCTACGACCCTTACAACGCATTGGCACGAATGATGGTAAAACCCAAATGACATCCGGGCCACTTAAGATAATTAGATTTTTACAGCAACCTACAGACAGAAGTACTCTCCACTGGAGTGCCATTGCTCGGCACCGAATGTACATTCCCAAAACCATCGTTCGTCGGGCGAATCTTCACTGTTCTTGAACAGTTAACGCTCGTTGGTGGTGGTGGCATAAATTATGCACATCACATTCAAAATCGAGTGGGTTATCTAAAAACGAGGAAAGATTCAAAAGTAGGAAACACAAAAGTTTGTTCAGTGTTCAGTTGACGTTATGTTTTGCCAGTGCTAACGTGTGTAACGCGGAAGGATAAGTTGTCGGTTGAAGTTATAGGGTTTACATAACCGATCGGTCATCAATAGTCACTTTGCCAGCGTAAACCCGCAATTCAGCAGGCGATAACCCAACAATGGCATAGATAATTTTGAATCGGTTACGGTAAATATCTTATATGGCCTTGCTGGTTATTACTGGACCTTATTAAAATTAGTTTTTTTGTTGGTTAATATTACAAAATAAAGATTTTGATTACTTTTCAGGTAATGTAAAACTTTAATTAACTCAGATTTAGCAGAGAATTCCAAATGAATGAGAGCATTATACATACTCTATGCATGCTTGCGCTGAATAAAATAAAAATGTTGCATTTTGTAATTTTATAGTTTTAAAATATAGTTTTGCTTATTTAAAATGAAATCACATTAATTATTACATGAAAAGACATGTGGATCCTTCTTTGAAGCCTGTTTGACAGGCCAGAATCAAAAGAAAACGAAACGGCCAAATAAGGTATTTGCGGCGATATAAGTTCTCAATGTCATTGTTGTGTTTATGCTGCTGAATTGTGGGTTTACGATGGCAAAGTGATTGTGGATGACGACATTTAGTGGATTTACGATAACCGGTTGGCTGTGTATACCCTGTATCACACCGACCTGCATGTAGGACAGATCATCAACGAAACGAACGATAGATGAGCATAACGCGACAGCAGAGGATCTTAAGTGATTAGTAAAGCTGTAGTAACTTATTTTTGTACTGCGGATTGCAGAGCTACCGGCGTTTAATTGTTTTGCATACTTCGCTTGCATACAATGTAAAAATATGTTCGTAAGTAAATCCAGTAGTCCAGACAGATAAATTCGTGTTTCCAAAATTAGTTTATATTTGAAATATGTTCGTGAAGATAAAAAAATAGTAATACTGCATTGTACCTAATAAAACTGTGGCATCCCCAATTCGTTTACCCCCGATAATTATGCAATTTGCTCACGAAACAACAGTTCAATGTGTATGTATTGCATAATAAATGAGGTTTCGTTTGAAAGCACTTACACTGAGATATGCGTTTTACGCGCGACCTCTTACGAGCACATGCATCAGTTAGCAAATAATATCATACCTGTCTGCTTTTCCGCTGCCTTCAATGTGTACGCCTGGAGCAGTATCGGTTCGCTGCGGCCGCGCATGTTCGTGGCATAGATGACAATCTTCAGCAGCAGCCCGGCATCCAGCCCGTTGACGGTGAAGATTGGCAGCTTGGAGGACACGTTAGCGAGCAGGGCGTGTGTCTGCTGGTCGTAGATCTCCATTACAAACCACTGCCGTTGACCGCCGTCAAATCCTGAAAAACAGTGCAGAGTAAACCGTATTCACATTCGTGTAGGGAGATTACTGCATTTTACAAATCGGAAAGGATATTCCCGTTCAGAATTATTTTGTTACACGGATGAGTTGCATTTAATTGCATATTAAATGAAGCTCCCAGCATGACTGTCTCGCGTGTGCAGTATTTCGACTAAGTGGCAAGTTTTTGTCCAAGACCCGATTGAGCGGTTACACGATACGGTAAATCCAACAGAATGGACTGCTTGGTCCGTAAATCCTCCTAGAATGAAGCGGAACGTATCCTTCACCACTTCACTTCTTTTCACCGAGGGCCTTGTTTGTAAACTTTTTGTCATGAGCTGTCACTGGGTAGTTTGGTCGGTTACATATCAATTTGTACAAATGGGTTGCAGTAGAAAAAACACAACTTGATTATAGGAAAAGAGAGAGAGAGAGAGAGAGAGAGAGAGAGAGAGAGAGAGAGAGAGAGAGAGAGAGAGAGAGGAAGAGAAAGGGAGAGAGGGAAAGCGAGAGTCCCGTAAAGCTCGGCCACTTCTAGCTCTTGTCAGCTTTTTGTGTTGCTTCTGCCCGTGCTATTGCCAACTGTCACAGCTGTGCGGCAGTCGGATCTGGTTTTTGTCGCTCCGGGTGACGGATTATTGTGACGGTATCTGTCACAATGTTGTCGTAACCCGCATAATGGACGATTGAGCTCCATTTTGCAACAATGAATATAGGTTTGTACTATGTTTTATTTTTTTGGCCGAACAAAAACGGAACAAACAAATGCATTCGGGGGGTTTTAGTTTTTGTTTTAACCGTGCTACAATGTTGCGTGTTCGATTGTTATTTTTCCAACACAATGATGACATGTACGAGAGGTTTCTTTTTGCAGAGTGTTTAGTGGTTACTATATGAAAGAATTAATGTTTATTTTTATATGCGTTGAGGATGACCAGGCCGTATGTGATCGCCATATTAGTTGCCATTTGATTTCTTTTGTCAATTTATAAACAAAGATGATCACATAAAATTAAGAATAATAACTGGTTTTAATTATTGTTAGTTTACAAAATTATATTTGGGACAATACTGACATCAACGGTAATATTTAGAAAAATAACGCTATATTTGATTTGTTTGATTAGTTTGCATATCACATTCAAAATCGTTACAGTTGTGGTTAAATGTTGCACAAAACCTACCCCTTTAGCAGAGTTGTTAATGATCTCGCAAATATTTATATCATTACGTCCAAAGGCACTGCGCATCGCTCTATATCGATTGTGTGCGAAAAGAGAAATCATAGTGGTGTACTTAGGTGCCTTCAGTGCTTTGGTGAAATGTTTATTGTATGCATTCACTTTGCACATTGTTTGTTTACCCGTTCCGCTTGTTCCTTCCGTAAGGCAAAATTAAACCAACCCGTCTGGCAAGCTCATCGTTTACACAGGCGAAGTTGCCGCATTGTTGCGAGAAGCATCTCACCATCGTAACAAAATGGCTGTCGCAGCAGGGGTTGATGCATTCACGGGTGCATTACGACCGAGTGCGACGAGGAGGCTACTATTGGGTACACTAGACGTTAATTTTATTTGTTGAATTCCTGGGACTAACAAAACAAACCTGCAAACAACGACGAGATTCCGGACAAGGAGATACCGGGGTTGTACCACGGTCGTTGAGGTACTTAGCCGGAAGGGGGAGCGACCAAAGCAGGGAGACTGAGAGTTTGTGGTAATTCGATGACTTTACGGTAAATTAAAAGTGTCACGAGATGCGACGTTTGAATGAGATATTCGCAGAGCGAAGTTGGTGCACTTTGGGGTGTTGCCATACTTCTTCGTTTAGTGGCTTCGTTCGTTCTGTTCTTTTTTGGCCGAACGGTGATAAGGCTGGCTGTAAGCTGGTGCGGATTGTGCTTCTACGGTATTGAGCAACACGAGGTGAAAAAGGGGCCAGAACACCCAAAGGGACGGCAGAAGACAAATATCAAGACGGGGACCTCTTAAGGATTGTTTGCCATTCCTTCACTTCCTTGCAAACGTAACGGGTGCAAAGTTCGAGCAGTGCAGGTACACCATCCGGACCAACGTTCGGGAGCAGCACCAAGAACTTTGAACCACCTTTAATGATGTGCCGCCATCATTTACCCGGTTTGAGGTTTGGAGCTGTGCACTTTGGCAGTATGTGTGTTTGCTTCTTACCGGCTTTTTTTTTTTGGTAACCTCAGACCATCTTCACCTTTCTGGGCATTTGGGTGACACAGTTTACGGCCATGTGGACATACAGCGGGGCCCCTGATGGTAAAAGCCGGTAATGGCGTTTTGAGAAACGTCACGGGGTAGAGTTTATGTGGGTTTGCAATTGGAGCAGCATCCTGTCAGTGTAGGACGCCAGCGTTCGGTGCTTTCGTGCACCAAGGTTCGGTTTCGTTGGGTTTTCGAGTGTTTCATGCCCGAAGCGCCAGCACAAAACCCGGGATCCCGGCACCCGTAGCTGATAAGGAATGTGAAAATTTAATTTACCAAGCAGTGTGTGAATATCCGACAGGTATAGGGGTTTGCTTTTGCTCCGTGGTCTTCGCACTGCATGTGACGTTTAAGAGGGAAGAAATTGCTTTTAAAGCGTAATGTTTAAAGATCGCCTGGGTCGGTTGCATTTATTCTACGGCAGGATACCACAATTAATGTTTGCATTATTATGGAACACGGCACTAACGGAAAGTGCCTTCCATGTTCACATTTTACAATTCAAAATAGATTAAGTGAAATATAAATTAAATAATTTAAATTAAATCTAATGAAGTAAGAGCTGTTATTTGGTTTAAGATCCTTAATATTTCTTCTAAAACTGAATCGTTTGATAGTTGTATCTAAGAAAAGTGTGATTTTAGATAAGTAACTCGTTACATTTAAAAGACAAAGAATTAACAGGTCGGCTGATAATTGTTTGACCTGACAAATATATCGCGCTAGAAGATTTATATCCATATCATATTTCGTTTGTACCAACCTTCAAACAAATTCTGTCCAAATTTGACAGCACTCGGACCATAACCTAGTAGGCCTAGAGCATTTTGTATGAAGCAACTTTTGTGTTTTGAGTAATCATGGAAAAGAAGGAATTTCGCGTGGTGATAAAGTATTGCTTTTTGAAGGAGAAAAATACAGTAGAAGCCAAAAATTGGATGGACGAAGAGTTTATGGACACTGTTCCATCAAAACCAATCTTAAAATTTTTGTATGCTAAATTTAAATGTAGTGAAATGAGCACTGGGGACGGTGAACACAGTGGACGCCCAAAAGAGGTGGCTACGGACAAAACATTAAACAAATCTACAAAATTATTAAATGCAACCATAATGTGAAGTTGATCGAGATAGTTGACACCCTAAAGATGTCTAAGGAACGTGTTGGACATATCGTTCACCAGTATTTGGATATGAGAAAGCCCTGTGCAAAATGGCTGCCGCGCGAGCTCATATTTGACCAAAAACAACAACGAGTTGATGATTCGGAGCAGCGTTTGGAGCTGTTTGAGCGAAATAAATCCGAGTTTTTGCGTCAATGGATGAGTCTTGGCTTCTCCACTTCACTCCAAAGTCCAATAGACAGTCATCCGAGTGGATTGGGCACGATGAACCTGCTCCAAAGCGGGGGAAAACGCAACAATCAGTTGGCAAGGTTATGGCGTCAATTTTTTGGGTTTTGCGAGGAATAATCTTCATCGATTACCTTGAGAATGGAAAGACCATTAACAACGACTACTATGTCAAGTTATTGGAGCGTTTGAAGGGTGAAATCGTCAAAAAACGGCCACATTTGAAGAAAAAAATGTGTTTCATCAAGACAACTCACCGTGCCACAAATCAGTGAAAACAATGGCAAAAATTCATGACTTATGCTACAAATTGCATCCCCACCCATCGTATCCGGGGAATCCCGGATATGGCTCCCAGTGACAATTTCCATTTTTCAGATCGCAAAAGGATGCTCGCTGGTGATCGAATGCGAAGAGGTGATCGCCGAAACTGAGTCCTTTTTTGAGGCAAGGGGCAAATACTACTACAAAAAAGGTATCGAAAAATTGAAAGACCGCTATAATTGGTGAATAACCCTTGAAGGGATGTATGTTGAATAAAAAAAAAATTGAAAAAAAATGTTTTAGTGTGTTAGGCCAAACAATTATCAGTCCACCTCAGTTACCTAATGATTACTCTAAAATTATGGGCTTCAACATGTGGATATCAGACTATACCCATAAATTAAAACAAATTTATAATTAAAATCGATTATTTAAAACAAAAAAGCATAAACCTAACATAGAAACATTCATTGCTGCAAATGTGTATCAGCTTGATATAAGGTTGCGAATAAAATACGCAACACACCTTCAGGTGAATAATTACCCTCAGGGCAAGATGCCACGTTTACTCTGTATTATTATCGTGCAGGCATTACCACCGCCGTTTGGTGCAAAAAAAAGCGCACGCTTAATGGAGTGGATCGCATTCGCATTCATTCCCGGCCATGTTTACGCCGGCCAAAGCAACAGCAATTACCGGAAGCTAATGTGTGCCGCTCACCGTCTCACCGTGCCGCTCGTACCGAAACCCGGCCAATATGCAGAAGTATATGAAGAAATTTTCCGCCAAAGCCCGTACACCACCCGAACATCTTGCCATGGTAATCAATCGAGGGAATCGGTTTTATTGCACCATTAGGCAACCTGCAACAACACATGCCCGAGTTGACCGGCATGGAAATGGTTCGCATTCGGTTCGCTGTTGACCCGAAGAACCTTTCGGCGTTTTATTGGATGCTTTTCAAAAGGGGCCACAGTTAGATGCGGGTATATCGAAATGAAGGCTACACTAAGGGAGTTTTGTGGCTCCATAAAGGGAGGGGGGAGTTCCCTGGTGAAAAAAGGGTGTTAATACCTCGCTATCGACATTCGTCGTGATGGATAGCTTCAGTTGTAATGGTAACGCACCCGAAATTCAACACGTCCTTTCGGTAAACGGGGAATCAGGGAACCTTTTGTCGACTAAGATATGTACTTTATAGGCACACTCTTTCTCTCTCTTTCTTGATCGCTATTTAAACACACAAATCCCGTGGAGATGCCGTCGACCATGGCCACTCTCGATTACAAGCGAAAATCTAATTTCATGCCCCAGCGCGAGAACCACCCAACATGCTAATGATGAGTGAGCTTACCAACCATATATTGGAAGGGTGATGTGCGGGCACTCGTTATCGCCCGTTCGTGGATCGGCAAGCCGTCGGCAACCGTCCGGGAGTTATGTTTCGTTGCGTGTGAAACGCCCGCCTCCTTTCCTTTCCTGGCCGCGACGTGGCACGGTGGCACTTCAACACTTCGGTCACTTCGACCGCTGGGGCAGTGAAGAAACACGAAACAGCACCACCATCATGATGAACCACGGTCATGGGTGATGTAGAAAAAAAAATACAACCGAACTTTCTTTTCACACGTCCTTCAGCACCATTCGGTTGCGTGTGTCGCACCTTCGGCTGGACGAATGACCACAGCGGCAGTTTTTGCGGCCTTTTTCGTTGGAAGTTGCTAGTGGTAATGGGAGCCAAACACGGTCAAATGGAGTGTGTGTGTGATACGATGGAGAGTCATATTGATTGAAGTTAATTTCCCACATAACCTTGGAAGCACAGACTGGGTACCATGCAGTAGGGACACACCAACAATGCTCAGTTGGTGGAATGTGTCGTTATTGTTGGCCAGCGAAACATGAGCTCCTGCTGGTGAACTATCAGTGACTTTAGTTTTCGGGAATCCGGCCCCACAGGAAGCGTTAAAGCTTTCCCTGTAAAACCACAAACGATTGGTATGACCTTAACGATGCCAAAAGGGCAAAACACTTGTTAGCGCGATTCATTAAGGGAAATTACAGGAATGGGAAGCAAAGCTTGATGCTAGCTTTATGCTCAAAGTAACGGTAACGTTAATTCCCGGTGCAGACCGGTGTGGCATTGTGTCAACGTAATTCACATGAACATGAAGCCATAAAATGATACACTGAATAGAGATTGTTGGACACTTCCTTCGCACACCGATTCCAACATTACACGCCGTGGTTCAATTTTCAGTTGCTGTGCAATCCATTTGTGTGTCACGTGTCACGCTGCATGCCAGTCACACCACGTGTCGCGCAGCTTAATTTAATGGATTTCCACTTCCGCTGGCCACGTCCATCGATGTTAAATAAATGAATCAATGTTTAACATTGCCATCATCATCATCAACACGGACATCATCTTTCCTGATTGATGCGTTACGCGATCGATGCGTACCGGTTTTGACGAATGGAATCTTTTTTTACTGCCCCTTCCAAAACATCAAAGACGGCACCGGGGAAAAGGGTTTGCCAAAGGTTTCGACACGGGAAGTACATTACATTCCCTGCGATGGGTTGGTTCGTTCCCGGGGTAAATACGACCTCCTGCAACACCGAACCGGCAGACGGCATTCCGTTAATCCATTGTCCAACAGCCCCGGGACCGTGGCGCTACTCGCTACGATAATAGACGGGGAAGCGAGCGAAGGGTGCGTGATAAACTGCGGGCCGCGATGAGATAAACAAATGATGGTGAAATAATTACCTTCGGCACAGTCGACCTCCAGCGAGTCGGACGTTTGGTTGACGAGGGAGCAGTTGTACGGCATCTCGGGCTTCCCGGCCGCAATCAGATGAAACACGCACGGTTCCTTCTGCTGGCCGACCACATTATCCGCCCAGCACATGATCGTCCCGTAGTCGAGCTCCTGGAAGGTTTGGGCGAGAAGGCGAGAGTAGAAGAAGATGGAACATCAGGTTAGCATCAGGGTTAGGCCACGCTAGTGGGTGGGTAGGGTTTCGAAATGCGCGGATGAAATAATAAATATGTGATTTATGTGCGTTTCATTATGCTGACTGCTTAATAAGTACTACTGTCCCTGCTGGCGCGCTATTGTTTCGAGTGGTGTTATCGAAGTGGTGGAACTAAATTTCTCGATGCGAGTTATTCGCTTCCGCCGCTCGATACCGTGACGCGTTCCATGGGTGGCAGCCGGCCAAAGGGACCCCCCTTTTGGGGTGACCAACAATCGGATTGTTTCCTGTGTGTGCGCGCGTCTAATTGCCTGCCCTGGAGGAGAAGGAATTCCGGTGAGGATGAAACGATGGTTATGATTTGGCTGCGTGGAGCATGTTTACACGACGACAGGACCGCCACACGGTGCGGCTGTATAGGACGCCACGTAAAAGTTTGTCCTATCTCAATCGATGCATGGTTTGACCTCGCCCGGCCACGCGAATGCCACGGGAATGTTTCGGGAATGTTTGCTGTTGTTGCTAAAGGTTGACCTGCATTTACGGTTAGTGCCCCAAAAGCGGCAGGTTTCGAGTCAATGGTCCGACGCGTGTGCTTTCGTCGATGGGCTGACCAGAGGGAAAATATTTGTGTTTTGTGCAGCAGGAATTGGGTCGACGATTTGCTGTGCGTGGTTCACTGATCCGGAGCACCATGGGGTGAGGTTTTGTTACCCGGGCGCTTCAGGTAGGATAGCACAAACATCACACAGCACTGTGTGTGTGTTTTGCCTTTACAGCAAGCTGATCAAACAATGCAAAACACAACACACAGTTAATGTACAGCGTTTCGGGTAACGACACTGCTGGGAGTGTGCTGGCGTGCTGAAAAGTTTATTCAGCGAGTCTTACGCAACGATTTTCGGTGCGTGCCGGTGCATTCGGTGCGTAGGACCGTACGAGTCATACAGCTGCATAGGGTAGATGGAATAGCTTGCAGCGCTATGTAGGGTCAGAGATAAACAGATGAAATGTATACAATGCTTCTGGGGGGAGGAAATAACCGGATAGTTGAGTCAGCTGCACACACCGAGAGAGAGAGAGAGGATTACGTGGGTGAGTCTGTTTGTTTCGCTGCGGGGAACTCATGGCATTGTTTTATTTTCGAGGAATTTGCTCTTTTTCATAATTTTTCAATATGGGGCACTTAGCTTGTAGAGGCTTGTGGGATATTTTGTATTCAAAATGTAATTATGCTCGTTACATACGCTCTATATGGATTTGATAGAGTTTGATAATTACGTGTTTATGAGCATTTTATTTTGCTGTTCATTTTTTTAATAAAACATATTAAAACGGAGTAATTGAATGACCTTATGGAGAGGAAGCTGGGGCTAAGTTGAACTTAACTAAATGCAAAGGATTAGATGTAGGACATACAGCAAATCGCAACAAAATTTCATTATCGTAGCTCAATACTACTCAAAACATAAAAATATTAGGAGTAACGTTTGTTAATGATGTACGTTTCATGGGCAAAAAGAATTGGGATGAAATGTCAAAAACAAAAAAAAACGTATCATGTATGGCTCCACAACCACAGAATTTTGAATTCATTTCAATAGGTCACCCAAGATATGGTATATTGCTGCACTTTTTTTCCACTGAACTCACAGATCAGCAAAATTGTGGCAGCAATAACGAGATTTGTATGGGACAGAGGGAAACTAAGAATTCCAGCTCAAACTTTAGCTCTACCAACTAAAGAAGGTGACCTTGGTCTGCAGATGTCAGATCTGAAGAGTAAAGCTCTGTTGACAAATAGACACACAAAAACTATAGAATTCACCACTATGTCCAAGCTTGCATTACAAAACACAGACAATCCACGCAATATTACAGCTTCAAACCTTCCTTGCATAAAATCCGTTATACAAGAAATAGCATATCTTCCGAGGAAAATTTGAGAAAATTTACCAAGCAAGAGCATTTACGAACATTATTTAAGACAACTACCACAACCGAAAATATGTACACAATACCCGTCCAAAAAATGGAAGCAAATATGGATAAATCTGAACAATAGTAATATGACAAGCAACCAGAAAAATCTTTACTTCTATTTAATTCACGGAAAGGTACACAACAACGAAGCACTCAAACGAGTGAACATTAGAAACTCTGAACAATGTGAAAAATGCAGTGAAATAGAATCGCTAGAACACAAATATGCAAGCTGTCCCATGATGAAACAAAAATGGGAATTTTTTCTAAAATTAACCTATCAATTCATTTGCACAAAAACTCAAATCTGGGAAGAACTAGTTTCCCCTGATACCACCAAGAAAAGAGCGATTTTCAAACAATTTATTAATTACATAAATAAAGTTAGTCAAAATCCCGATGTAGACATAAATGAGAAATTATGAAGTATAGAATTTTAGACTAACATGTTTTATATTGAAATACAGTTTTTGTTTAAATCTTTAAAAAAAGGAGAAAGTTATTTGGAACATTATCCTAATAAAGTTTATTCGAACAGTATCGCAGAAATGTAACGCATGTGGTCATAATTCAATCAACGAAATAATTAATATTTGCGTCAGTTTTGCTTTGAGCAGCATTCAATTTTGCTTCCATCGTTTGATATTGATTGAACAGGCTGGATTTACGTTCCACAAATTCATAAATAAACTTATTTTAACGCAATCGTTCGTTTGACAGTTTTACTCCGGCACCGCGGTCGGTCTGCGATCTCCGTAAAAGAAAACTACCCCACATGACACGAAGCGCAACGGAATTATGCTGTAACATAATCCAATTTCGACACGAACCACATAATAGATTTAATTGGAATAATTCAAAATAACCGCATTGCAAACGGTGCCGCTCGATCGGTGTAAGTCCGTGCCCGGCGCAAGCTGCAAACAAACAAACAAACAAACGTAAAATAAACCCGGGCTTGGGACGCACTCTCCGGGATGGATGCGTTTCGATCAGGATGATAATAAATAACGCGCTTAATTGCATTAAGTGTTTGTGAGCAGTGTGAAGGTATAGCCGTCGAATCGAACGGACTATTAATCGCTGCAAAGCCACCGCAGCCAGTTTCATATAATGCGCCACCAGGCGCCTCCACCGGTCACACCAGCCGCACGCCGGTTGATTTCCGTGCTTGATCTCGTTTTAATTTTCCCAATCCTGTTCGGTTCTCCCCCCCCCCCCCCCCCCTTCGCCAAGCTCAAAGGGTTTTGGAGCCCGTGGGTGGGACCCCACGGCCGGTGCCGAAGTTGTACACGTGATTTATGAGCACGATAATTGAATTCAGCACAATTTTTCCCTCTGTCGCACCGCACGAGCAGTTTCGACGCCGGCTCGAGCCACTTCACGGTGGGTGCTGGCTGTAGCGTAAATCAAACAAACCCAAAACCGCACTCGGATCAGAACTGGATTGCGGGCAGGTTTCATGGGGTCATTGAATTATGTTGCGCAGTACGAAAAATGGGCCGGGCGCGATACGGTCTGCCTGGTGGGCAGAAAAAAAACGTCGATGGCGTGGAAAAAATAAGACAAAGACAGGTTTGCAAAGCAAATGGAAATTATTTTTCAATTACAGCGTTGCTCCATTGTGTTTTTGTTGGGAATATATGGACACTCGTTTTGCAACACGGTAGAAGTAGAAGTGCTGTCGAATGCCTTGGTTGATTAATTTTTTCCCTTCTGACGGTACGGTTACGGTGATTTTTGGTGCGTTGGTCGGTTTATTTTCGCAAACAATAATTAATCAACGTTCCGGTAGAAATTATAAACTCATATTCTGTCGGCATGTCAGCCCGCTTGCCACGAAGCTAAACGTCAAGCGCCGGCCTCACCTTCCGAGTCGCCGGAGAGACTTTGGAGCACCCGAACGTCAGCCAACACCGTCTGGCGGTTCGTCAGTACGGGTGGGTCGATTTGTTTTGCTAAATGGTCAAAATCACAGTGGAAGGGGCGCTGGTTCACTGGCATTGGCTGACAGGACATTGTTTTGCTGGGAATGTGCCGGCTGAGCTGACATGGTGGAGCTGTTTGTACGAGCTATGTTTAATCTGACATGCAAACAACACTTTATATTGCTTAAGTTTGCCTGCGCGCTTGTAGTGTGTGTATACGTAGGGAGGGTGCAAAAGTGCACCTAAAGCGTTTACGTTGGCGAGAGAAAAATGGAATCGTTTCTGCTGCCAGCACTCCCAAGATGCTCGAGACATAGGTGCAGCTGGCGGATGGTGTAAGCTCCTGGCACGAGATACAAATGACAGATCAACCTTCGACCTTTGGTCCGAAGTGGCATGCAAACAGCAAATGAACTCGAAGCAGAATATCTGCCACCTCCACAGGTCTTCAATCACTGCTCGATCCATGGCGAACCGGAATGGAGCGGACGCAGGACGAAAGCCAGAATAATGGTAGCCAAATTATGATTGATCGAGTAGCGTACTTGAGGTGCCCGTTCTGTTGGGTGGCTTACAACACGCTTACGAGCTTGTTGCGTGCCAGGGGCAACAACCGGCCGCCATCGAACGAAAATTTCGAAAGAGCAATTAATATCGATAACGAAACAGCGCAAAAAGAAAGCTGACCTTGTACGGGCCATTCGTCAAATCGTTCAATTTGCGTGTTTTGGGCTGGTGGGAATGCGTTATTTTGAAAGATTTAATCGCAAATCGCAAGCAAATGGCGAAGGGCACTGGAAATGTTTAGCGAACCGTGTGTATATCTGCGTAGAAAACGTAGATCGTGGCCATATACAGGAGGCAATTTGAAGCTAATTGGCTCATTATTTAATTCACTAAAATTTAATCTAGCATCGATCGATGGTGTGTGACGCTTGGAAGAAGGATGATGAGCCAATAATGTTGCAAATTGCTTTGCCCGATTTTACCAGCACCTGGTAGTTTCTTTTTCAATGTAGATACCTCGTTGAGAGATAAAAATCCTCCTCTGATAGTCTTCGTTGAACGTTAATTTCCAACATTTTTGTGAAAATGCACCGCCTTTAAGGAAGAAACCAAATCTACACTGATTTGGTTTCACATAAGAGCGTGACATTGGGTTTAGCGTATACAATCGCTTCATTAATCATAAGTGCTTGTTCTCTGCTTGATTTTTTTTCTGATAGCTCAATCAACGCCCAAAGACTAAAATCCGTGAATACTAACTATCTGTGTTAAGACCGCGGAAGAATGAATTTGACTCGTGTAGACAGGGCCTAAGGAAAATGAAACGCTGCGACGTTTACACTGTTGTAAGGCTTCGTTAACCCCCATCAAGGAAGGAGTGAAACGCTCTCTTGGATTGATAGCTACTGCCGCGAGAAGAAACACTATATTAAAGGACAGTTAATTGGTTAAATTAATCGATCTTGTTTTTTTCGTAAGTGCGAAAGAAACGTGTGGCAGGGCCGCAACGATCTGTTTAGTTTAAGAAGATGAAGGTTTAGGCTTATTGTTTGCAAAAATATTTCGCATTTTCTTCTTATTTCTGTTTATAGTGGAATGAAAAGGCAGACCAATTGGCCAAAAGGGTCAAGAGAGGCTTCAGAAGGAGCTCTTTCTGATAGGCTCATCCTGCGCCACCTTTTTGCTTCAAAGTCTTTTTGCAGGGTTTGTAGAATATTTTTGCATTCTATCACTCCTATATGTCTGCTTGAAGCTCTGGTTCTCTGACAACTCTGGAGATCGTTCGTTCATTCGAATGATGTCTAGACTTAGGTCTAATCATTTCGCATTCCGCACACATCTACACCATACAGGACAGGTCGACTCCAAAGTATGTGGCTGCTGAATTTGGTTCCACGATTTCAAGATCTTTCAAGAATATTTTGCAAGATTTTTGTTAAACGCAGTTCCACGTATAGGCAGATTCCCTGATTCCACAATATTCGATCCGCTTCGGGTCTTGGATGTAGCCTACCTCAGGGTGAATTTTGAATTTGTCGTGCGAATGTTTTACCCGGGTAACCCTGTCTTCCTTTCCATTCCACAATGGCATTAACTGCCTATCATCCACGATTCTGACCCTCGCAATAAAAAGGATCATTCTAATGGATGATGGAAAACTATGCATCAACGCTACCGGAATACTACCGGGAAAAGGTTCGAAGAAGTGAAATCGAAATTAATGTGAATCGTACCATATATTAAGCAGTATGGCTTGGTCATTTTTCTCGAATAAAATATGCAGCTTATCGAGAAAGCATTTAGTGTATACAACTACCAGAGTACGCTTAATTTGTTTTAAATTACTTGGCTTCTGGGCTTGTATTGCCATGCGGATGATGATGATGATGGTGGCAAACGGTACGGTCAACATTTTCCCATCCAGTTTCCCAGAACCATTTTCCACAGTTATTACGCTGAAAACTGGCACACAAAGTAGCCATCGCGCTAAAGTGCCAACGGCTCTTTCATCTAGCCGAAAGTTCGATTGCGCCCACAGCGTATGCAATCTGCATGAAGGTTAACATTCCGTACCTCGCCGACCCCAAAATGGTAATAATTTAATCGTGCTTTTTTTCATATTTTGCATTCCCGGGGGTTTTTTTTCCCCGCGAACAGAGGTTCGCATTGGCTAGTGACGGTGTGAAATTGGGCCATCAATACGTCATGCCGTCACTTTTTCGTATTCGTAACGTTACGGGCACACCGGCGCACACCGCGTCCTTGCGGTAAGTGAGCGTAATGATACACTTTCCACACATTTCCCATTTGTTCGTTGCCTCGGATGGCGGAAAGCGCAAGTGAAGGAAGGATGGTCCGAGTAGAGGCCCGACCACAAAAAGAGGCACACGTCGTTTGCTATCGGAGTGCATTCGTGTGCATCCGGCCGGGTGTATCGTCCTGCTGGTAACCGTTGGAAGGATCGTTTTCATTTTCCACGAATGAACGACGACCGCCGGTACCTTCACAATCCATTGCCTTTCTCTCGCTCTTTTTTCTCTATCTCTCTCTCTCTCTCTCTCTCTATTTCCTGCTCTATCACACACGTGTATGGTACGAGCCGGTGATGGTGCATACATGGTGTGATCGTATGGATTATGCTAATAGTATGTTAATAATGGCTAGTGTTTATGAAAAATTATATCCGCCAGTAAGTGAGACGACGGCTTTTCCGTGCAGCACTTTCGCCGATCGAAAACACGGACTCACCGCACCGTACCATCGCTTACCCTTGTATCACACAACAAAAAAAAATAACCCGGAGTTCCACGAAACCCATTTTCTCGGAGCACACGGGTTCCGGTACGGGCGGAAAAACACAACGGGCGGACGCTTCGCCATGGCAACATGCAACAAATTTACCTTTAATGGTAAAATGCTTTTAAAAGTGATGAAAAATAAAGTATATTTTCTCCCAAGCTTCTCGCCACCGCTCACCGGCTCCTGGCTTTGTCCCAGTGCTTGGTGTGGGAAAAGCAGGCGCACGCGATTCAACCCAACCAGACCCGGCAATGTTTTCGAAGGCATGCTTTCAGTATGGTTGGGAGGCCTGTTTAGTGTGAAAATAAAAACCCGCTTGCAAATAAATAAAGGAAGGTCGTGTAAAGGGGAAAACACCTTTACCGGCCAGCTCATAGTTTTCTCGGACCCCAGGGAGGTTGTCGTTTTATTCAAAATCCGCGTGCTGGGTAGTTCTAGCGTTCTAGCTACACTACCACAAGCAGTCCGCTGGTGTGGCATAGTTGGTCAGCTTTTATAGGGCAGCATCTCACCTTCGCTTTTACTTCTCACACTACGCTACACTGTTGACCCCAAAAAGCGACCGGACGGTTTGGTCGCAAAACAAAAACTCGGTCATTTTCGTCAGGGGAAATGTTTTAATGTGACATTCGGTTCGGTAACTGTGCATTCTATTCGGCATGGTAGGAAAAGGTAGCGTTCCAACGTACTGCTTTTACGTGTACGGTCATATTTTTTTGTCCCTGCATCAGGTCAGGTGATTTAAATATTTAATTAAATACGGACAGCAGTTTGCTCATGTGGTTCCGGTTTTGGGTGGCATTTGGTGTGAGGAATGTTGCTTTGCCGATGACAACTACAAGCAATCTGCAACCCGAAACAGATAGCCATGGTGGTGACCAGCGTTGAAAATACACCCAGATCCCGGCAGTGGAGCAAGGTGTTTTCTGTGTGTACGTTTATAGCAACGGAGATGTGGCCAGATGGAAAACGACAACATCCACCTTTCGGCTTCGGTTGATTATTTATGCACATCAACAATTTCGTTTCCAACCAGCCACTCGGAATCAGGACGCTTCAACGCAGCTTGGCACGTGCTGTTAGGGGTAAGTGTGTGTGTGTGTTTGAAAATGTGCCTTCAAGCAGCTACACGCCCCTCGAAAACCGCATTTGTCAGCGAGTATTGGTCGTGCGTGTGGGGTATCCCACACCCTGTTCGCGGACGGACGAGGTTCGAAGTGTTTGTAGTAGGATGAAGCTTCAAGCAGGAAAAAGCGCTTGTGTAAGTGTGTCTGGATACGTGTGTGTGTGTGTGTGTTTGTGTGGATCTCATTAAAAGCTTCCCCTTTTCGCCGATTTCGATACCTTTACTGGCGTGTAGGTCAGTGATGACGCTTGCTCGGCATGAACGCGGTATCCACTCTGCGGCATATCGATCGTTTCGGCGGTGTTGTTGAAGGACCACTTGAACGATTCCGGTGGTGGATAAGCATCGACCTGGCAGAGGATCTCGGCCGCTTCGTTCCGGGCAACGCCGTAGATTTTCTTCTGATCCGGACGACAGATTGGTTTATCTGAAATGGTACGACGGAAAGAAATGTGAAGGTCAACATACACGTTTGCATTGGTCTTTCAATACAAGGGAATGTGCTGATATTTATTATCATTAAATGTGCGAAATAGTTTCGTATCTTGTGCTAGAATAATAAACATTTTTTTTATAAATAATGTATATAATATATAATTTTGTATCATGTTACTGCAGTAGTTACCTTGATGATTTTTTATAAATCCTTTTGATGCTTGACCTCAAATTATCTACTCGTTTTAATGCTTTTTATTTGACACGCACGTTAAACAAAACAACTTTTTTGCCTCCTAAAATGTTAAGTTATTTTGTCGTAATTGTAAAACATTCTGCAAAATCTGATACTGGATGTGAAAAATGACTTTTTCCAATGCAAGTGGCGGAGGGTTTTATTTTCATATAGTAAGTAGTGTCCACAAATTTCACGATTCAAGATGAAATATGCAGTAGAAAGGTAAAAAAAAATAACACCACATTCATTAATTCTCCAGTGCTTCACTGTGCTGCATTGGTGTTCGCACCCAGTTCAAACACGAGCATGGGTGACATAAATCCCCTAACGAGTGCTTCGAACGGTGTGCATTATAAATAAATTACAGATTCCTGATACGTTCAACTGATTCGACGCTGAATGGAATGAAACAGAGCAGCGGCAGGAAACTTGAAATTCATCCATTTCCATTCTACCTGTCGGGCAATCTGCAGAATCTGTGCCGTACGTACAGCGATTGGGTCTGTGCTTTTTAGTTATAAGCTCGGTGTAACAATCTGGTTTCACCGTTCGTCATAAATAATAACAACAGCAAGCTGCGGTAGTTTGGGTGAGCTATAAAATAGCGGACGGCTACACATCGGTATAAAGGGGGACGGTTTATAACGAGGTTTTTTTTTTTACTTTGTATAGAATTGTTTTTTGTTACTTTTTAGATTTTCTAAATAAACTTGCAGCTAGTACAAGAGCATTAATTGTATCATTTTCCATATGAAATATTGAATCGAACAATATGGAACTTATGTACGGGATGCCATTGAGAGACACGTGAATTCTCGTATAACCACAAAGTTACAGGGTGTACCTGACTTATTTGCTCATATTTCATTTTGCAGAAAATAATACAAATCAATTTTACTGTATTGAAATATAAAGCAATAACATCTTCTTTCTTTGCTTGTATTTTGAGTAATAAATTGATAGAACTATCAAATTTCTAAATTCGCGTATTTCCAAATGCTCGTACATTCTGTTATCGTGTAACTCAGGGATGCATTTACGTGGAACGAAATAGAATAGACACACAGACTTTGTGTTGTTGTGTTTTATGTCGAACATACATTCTATCCCACACGATATTCATCAGAATTTGACTGACAGAAATACATTTCAATCACTCTTCGTGGGACAAGCTAGCTTTATCATATTAGTATAACGAAAAAGTCTATTAAGTATAAAGCAAGCTTTATTTAAGCTGTTTAATGTAGCTTCGGTTGAGAAAATGTCTGTGATTGAAACATTCCATTTTACGAGTGTTGATATTTAACATTTTTATTCGTCTCATCCAGTTCGTACGTACTGCAACAGGAACGGAAGGATAATCAGTGAAATAAAGCCTTTAAACGGAACCACCGTACAACCATTCATCAAATCAACCACATAACCGTCGCTTACTTTGACGGTTTATTGGAAAGCGCAATGCGCAAGAACAATCCCTACAGGACATTTCCAATCACCGTCCAAACCTCCGCGCCGCAAGGTGGCAAGGAGCAACGAGTCATCCATTCTTCCACCGTGGCACGTAAATTCTCCGTTCGATCTGAACTATGCTTTATGGTTATGCTGTTAGTGTATCCGTTACACATCCCGTTCACGGGTTGCGCTTTCTTTCGTGGGGGAATCCTTTACCGGTAAGAAAAAGCCATTGCATTGCCAACCCCGGCAACAAACCTCCCGGGACGGATCGATTCTATAAATCAACCGAATGTGACGCAATTGTTCTTTATTACTTTTCCGAATGGGATTTTTGCTGCTGGGCGTGTGGCAGGGAGTGGGATGTTGCCGGGCCGTGATTGGAAGGAACGAGTTAAAGCATCAACGGTACTATGCACGTGTGCTTTACGATCGCAACGGGTTCTTAATTGTGATCCTGGCGAGCATCGCGCGTTTCGCTCGCACATGCTAGCATAAATAAGTTTCAATAAGCAAGCAATGTAACAGGCCAGCGGATATGTTGGGACGACATAAAAACAAGCGTGCATCAATCTGTCACTGTGAGTGTCGTATGTGTTATACCACGGTCCATCACAAATCACAGGTATGAACGCACCGCGTACCATTTCACTCTCTGTTTCGAAGGCCATTCGAAAGTCTGATGTTGTCTTATGCAAAAAAAAAAAATCTATTCAAGAGTGCTCTTGAAAAACGGGTTTGGGTTTGAAATTGAGAAGAAGTACAGTGCGCACGCGAGTTTGTAGTGATGTTTGGGAGTACGGTTTGAAGATAGATGGGAAAATATTTGGTTACTCGTTTGGGGTCGGGTCGGTTACGTTTGTACGATGCTTTACGATCCAGGGATGGTTTGCAGGTGATGACCTACGATGGCAGTACCGTTTCGATGATTGATTTGTGTTCACATGGTGGAACCGTAGTTGAGATGTGCGACGAGTCTTGTGTTTGGGTTCTTTAATAGGATTAAACATTGCATGCGCGTGTAACCGATACGTCGATCAGAACGAGGAATGTTTGGCATAATTTTTTTTTCGGCTACAAAACAACAAAAACTCAATTAACATATTATACAAAATTTTATACAGTAAAGAACATATATCGAAAATAACAATTCAACACTGATTACTGGGTTTCTAAAACTATTGCAAATCCATTGTTTTATTTAATGAAAAAAAAACGCGCTTTAACTTTTAAGATTCACGACGTTGTAAGAGGTAGAGTTCCATTTTTGAGCTGCAATTACTGTATTGATTTTTTTTATCATAACTAAAACTCACTTACTTCTTTCGACCGATACTAATGATACCTAAATTTTAAACAAACCAGTAAAACATTTCGATTGATGTGAGTAGGCATCAAAAGCAATCGAATTTATCAAAATAATTGAGTTGTTAAATGCATGCCTACATTTTAATAACGTCATTTGATTTCGTCGCTTTGTGTTGATAAATAGAAGTCAATGATAACAAAACGTAGGATCGCTGGAAAAAGGATTTAATTCGCGTTACAAAAAAGCTTGACACCCATTTCTCGGATTAAAACGTTTTGGGAGTAGCGCGCGACCACCATATTTCTGGTAACAATGATTATAAAGTTTAATTAATCTTATTGAGAACTTATATCAATTTTGAAAGTCAATATGGAGTTATTATCCAAAACAGTTTCTGGTTAATTTTTGTTCTAAGACAAATTAAAGATAAATGAAGTAAAAAGAACAATAAATAACTCTAATAACAAATAATAATAAATAAAGTATTTTATAACATGCTCAGTTCATCAGAAACATTAAGGATTAATTTACCCTAACAGTAAAGTAGCCAAAGGGAGATGTAGCTATTGGTTAAAGTGAATAAAAATTCCGAAGCTATAAGTGTTCAATATAGTGTCACTTCCTAACATGCCGGAAGGTTGAATCTCGGCCCGGTAAGTATATGTTCCAAAAAGGGACATAAGATAAACGACACTCTTCTCGCATTTACCATCACCAGCTGCTACCACCTGGCTAGAATTTATTTTGATAAATGAAAATTAAGAAATTTATGGCCTTGTTATCGGTGTGCCCTGCTACGCTCTTTGATCCCATCCGGCCTCCGTGTGGGTGCGCCTACAAAAGTGATAAAAATCACATGCAGAGTCGATGGACGCACCGGGACGTCTACCATATGTGAAGACTATGGCAAACTGTATGGCGCATATATCTCTGAAGCCAGAGACCAACCTCAACAACGTATGGCCCGCGCAACTCGTAGCCGTACCGTACGGCAAGCGGTCGTTAGAGAGGCGGGCAAGGCTAATCAATCTCCTAAATGTCCTGCGGGGACACTCCTGCGATGCTGCGCTCACATCGGGGGTCGTTTATCGTTACCATTGTGGGGCGCTACAGACAGTACAGTGGCTGGCTGGCTGGCAGGCCGGCTGACACGCATAAAACAGCCCACAAATTATGTTCCACGTCCCACGCCGCACAATTTGTTCGATCGATCCTTGTGAGTGGTACCCCTATTCAGTGGCCGTTGGTTTGACAGTTGTAACATGGTGTTGTTTTTATTCGACCTGACGCCTCGTGGATGGTTTTGTTTTGCGTTAGGTTGGGCACAAAATGGTTTTATTACGATGTCGTAATTCATTTCCAGGGATAATGAAGCAGGGCGACAACGCTGTGAGAGAGAAAACAATTTCTTTGAAAATGTAGTAAAAAAAACACACACACACACACTCATAGACAAAGGTGCTAAATGCAATCCTGAAGTCGCCACGCCAAGGGATAATGATTGCTGCAAACATAAAATCCTTTTCCCATTTCATTTCATTTCACGAAATAAAGGCAGACACCGGTGTGTCGTTCGCACACTTTCTCTCTCATTCGCTTTCCGCGCGGGTTTGGCCCTTTCGCTTTAGCTCATACGACGCGCGTTGATAACGAAGGACGGTATCCATCAAAGCCCAGCGTCTATGAGTTGGAGCTTTATTTGACGGGACGGTGAAACAACCAACAAAATGGTGATGAAGAGGCAAGTAAAAGCTTTCCCACAAAATTAGAACCATTAAATCATTTTTATTAGCTTTTACCATGCAAATGGTTGGCTGGTCGATTGCAGTGGAATGGTTTTTGTCCTTTTTCGTTTTGTTTGCTTCTCTCCTTTGATGGTGACGATTCGCCCGCTGTGGTCGTTTCGTTTTCCGGTTTGGTGTTTGATTTGTTCCATTTTTTCGTTACTGTTGCTTCGTTCAATGAGCTTTACATTTTCCACTCTGTTGAACTTCGGACTACTTTGATTGATTTTCCGGCAAAGTGGGAAACATAATTATGTTCTCTTTTTGTGCCTTGTTTTTCCACCGTGCGCTGTGTTCGCCCCGGTGGAAAGTATGTTTATGCGGTTTTATTTTCAATTATCACCGTTGTTTTTCTAACCACGACACAAGCGTTGCCTGGCTAGTAAATTGTGATGTTATGGAGCATGTTTTATATGGTAGATATTGTACGATTGCGCTGGTCTTTTTTTGTGCGGATAAGTAAAGGTGTTGTATTTTCCCACAAATCAGTACTTCTATGTAGTGATACGGTGAAAAATGAAGTTTTTGTGTTTGTGTTGCGGGGTATATTTTTTCATTTCATTTCATTCATTTTCTGCTGTGATGCGCTTTGGTTAGATTACTATCAATAATCATTTTGAAACAATAGTGGCATAAATGTGACACTTTGACTTTGATTGATAGAAAATATTATATTCCATGAGTGTACTCAGTAGGCTATTATTTCTGAAAATTACATGAAAATTACATCCGTTACCATAAACAATATAATCGCTGACAGCAAAATGGTACTAATACCACTGAAACGAATCAATATCGATAAAGAGATCTTTTAACGCTTATTGTGGGATATTGAAGCTGTCATCTATTATGATCGCTAAAAATCAGGAACTATTTTTTTATGTCACAAAACTTATCAATACTAATTTTTGCCGAAGTGGTCAGCAGATCATGCTGGGAATATAATTAGTACAGGCAGTGCAAAGAATGTCGTACCGCCAACATTTAAAAATTATCGCTTGATAGCGAAATTCACAACATCTGCGTGGTTTTTGAAAATAATAAATTAGCTATAATATCTTACTGTTTACTGAATCCAATGATTTAGTCTTAGTGAATAAAATTGTGTTCTATTTTAGGTTTTATATCTATAACAATACATTAAGCTTATATCGTCAACCGAGGTATTACATTCACAATTTACAATAAAAATGGTGCAGCTAGCAATCATACAACAATAATTAGTACCTTCACCTTGATGAAGATATTGTTCAATAAATCCGTCGATCGAAATCAAATAACACATTGTTGAGTAAATTTGTTGTACAATAAGTCTTGAACACTGTTACCAACAGTTACTCAATGAATATTCCAATTATATGTTATTGCAAAATTTGCCCCAAGATTTAGTTTACTTTTACGCTTAAAAAATGTTCACTAAAAACAAGCATCACATTTTGTGAACGATTATGACTACATATTGTGCAAATTTTTCCTAAAGTTTTCACTATCGAAAGCTGCACCTTCACACCGGTGTCACAAAATAGTTATCGGGTTGTATGTTTTTTTTTGTTGCTTACGTTATCAACCATGATGTAAAATTTCACCCAAGCGAAACGACCACTAACCTTTGATTTGTAGCATTGAAACAGAAATGCCGAGCATGTTGCACGGTATTGTATTGCGTAAAACTAAATCACATCGTAGCGCCTTCACTAGCTTAGTGGGATTACTGTACATCATTCGCTATGCTTAATATTTCACACGGAAAGCTGTTTGTTGATCATCGTACTGTTGAAAAGTTCGTAGCGTAACATTTCGTTTCCGGTTAGGGGTCAAGGGTTTACGTGTGGCTGGCAGGCGTGGCTAAATTTCGATTTCCTCCCACATCCTGAGCGTTATCGCTTGGTGCTTGGTGCTGTAGAAACATCCACCGCGTACAAGGCTGGCCCCTGGTAGCGCCAGAAAAAGCCCTCAACCAAATGTCATCTGTCCAGCAAATGCGAGTGCCGAAACGGCGAGCGCACACACCGTATTACCCGACCCCGGCATAATGTATGTTTCGGTAGATTCGCCTGCCCCATGTTGACGGTACGGGTACATGCCATTACCTTCGGCATGGAAGGTTGTCATGCTTTTACTTTTCAAGCATGTGTTCCCCATAAATACTTGCCCATTACACGAAACCCTCGACGGTTCCATCTTCACCTGCATCCAGTGCCGGTAGCGAGCGAAGGGGACGGCCGGGCGTGCGATGGTGTGGTTGTGGAAAATTTATTTGCCCTTTTTCACACGCTCCATACAGCCACCGGTGATGATGCTGGGTGATGGAAACGAAATGTGAATGTGTAACGAGCCCGATACTAAGGCCCCCACAATCTGCCATCGTCGGGGCCGGCGCGCGCGCATTCGGTAAGAGCACCGAGCCGACATGCGAATGTTTTATTACATCTGCATAAAGTGCTAACATATTCATATCAAAATCAAATAACATAAATATATTTGCAATAAAATATCTCTCTCGCACCCTTGCCAGATGAAGCAGGTTCGGTGGAATGGAGGGCTTCTTGTATACTTTTTCTTCCGCTGGGGTGTAACGTGAAGGACGACATGTGCTAGCTTTACCGTTTCGTTACAGTCCAATTCGTCCGCAGCAGAAGCTGTGGCTGTGGCTTTTGAAAACCAATGTGGCACGATGGGGTTAGCCTGGGTTCGTTTAGCTTCCAAACGCCACGATCATCGTAACGGGCCGGTGGCAATGATGATGACGAAACGGTGATGGTAGTGTGTGATGGTTCGTTAGCAGCAATGGTTCCAACAGCGATACGCCAACACGTTGCACTATTTCGATTCGGGCAAATCCGTTGACGAGCGTGCATCCTTTCCCAGTCGTTCATAGTTTTGGTAACATTTCGCTTATCCTGCAGCTAGCGTTTATAGCGTTGCACGAGAGCAGGGCGCATAGTTTAGCCAAGCCAAACCGTGTGTACATTATCTCATTCTCTCAGGGAGCTATGGCAGTTTGCTTGCCAAGTAAAGTATACGCTGACAGCATGCCAATGGGTTGAAGAAAATGTTGCATCTACATCTCGGCTAACCTTGAACATGCTGAGTGTTGAAGAGATGTTTTAGCATAACACTGAAATATGCCTACCAATATGTCGCGTCCAAAACTGTATTGATGTTTGTAGATACATTTTTAGAAGATTGTTAAGATTTCCTACTGATCAGATAAATGAAATAATTGTTATCGGAAAGCTAATTAAGGCTTAGTTCATTTAAAAAAGGGGCACTTTGCACAGCGGGTATCTTTTATACCATTAATCCAATTGAAAAACTTTGTTTGAATGAATCATAGGTTTCAATATAATATATTTAAAAAAAATATGAAAAAAGCACACTTCGCTTTTACGAAGAAATTTTCGAAATTTTCGGTTAATACCGTGCATCAACCGCCGCACAGCTACATCAGTCACTGCCCTGGCCAATTCTTCCACCACCAATTCCACCAATTCTTCGTTTGTATTATGTCCTTAGAATAAAATTCACACCATTATCGTTGTACCATTGTAGAACGTCCTTGCTATAATGGCAGCTTGCTAGATCAGGCCAAAACATTACTGGACCATGATGAGACCTAATAAATGGCAAAATACGTTTCTTAAGACACTCATTCTTATACAAATCTGAATTCATGTTCTTGTTTGTCACAAACACGTTGGTCGTCTTGTCGTATGAGCAGATTCCTTGCCAAATCATAAATTTTTTAGCAAATTTATCGCGAAAAAAACAAATTTGAATCTCTTGGGGACGTTGCCGCGAGCTTAAGCCTTATAAAATTTAACACCCGGGATTTGTTTAAAATCGGCTTTCACGTAGGTTTCATAGTCCATCAAAATGCAACCGTGCGGTTTGGTCAGCACGTGATCGTACAGCTTCCGAGCTCGGTTTCGGGCCATTGTTTGTTGTTTCATGTTTCGATTGGGATGTTTACTTGCTCGAAAATATTTAAAACCTTCTCGGAGCCGTATTGGCCGAACTGTAGAGCGGTCGGCGTTAAGATTTTTGGCCAAGTCGTAGTCGGAGATGTTTGGGTTAGCCTTGATTTTCCGAATGATTCTCAATCGCAGCTGACGATCCTCCGTTCCTCATCGACGATTTTGTTGAATCTTTCTAGTAGTATTTGGACACTCCCGAAACCGTTTTAGTACACTTCCGACTGTAGAAGCGGCAATTTTCAGGAATTTGGCAATTTTTCTCCCGGACCAAGTTGGAATTGCTAAGTGGGTGTGCACAATTAATTTACGATGTTCTAGTTGCATGGTCAACCACAACTGTAAATTTGCACGGACTTGCAAAACTTTTACACTACTTGGATGCGTGCTCCAATACCTACACATAAATGTCAAAAAGTTCCATATAGCACCACTAGTGGCGCTACTATACATAAAATAGTTTGACCGAATTCTAAATCAACAGCACTTTACGTCTCTTAGTTTGCACCTTAAGAACAGTCGTCTGTGTCTCCTAGTAGTTTTTAATCACACGCGCAACAGTCGACTTTGACAAACTTAACCGTTTTGCAGCTCGTTGATTATTTTAGAGCAGGCAAAACAAAATTGCGTGAAATTTCCTCAAAGCGAAGTCTACAAAACGCTGTTGAAAGTTTCCATTTTTGTCCAAGGGGGGCACCACTATAAATCAAACATTTCCGGGGGGGGGGGCTTTGGCAATCAAACAAATAGTAAGGCTTGGTTCATTTAAAAATGGGGTGCCCCATTTCTAAATGAACCAAGCCTTACTAATACCAGCTACTTAAAAAAAAATGTTATAGGAAAGCTAATTGAGACATATCCTGTATTCGATTGCACTATGTTCGTCACACATTACAGTTGAATCATTACGTTGTAGCGTTGTATAAATTTGTTCATTAAATTTTTTACATTAGGATTTCTGATAGTTCTAGTCAGAGACAGACGTGTTATGAGTAGTTAGTTTTAGCGATAATTTAGTAATGATAAGTAAGTATTTAGAAATGATGAACAAGTAATATAATTTACATATTTTCTGGCATGTTTTTTTGTGAACTGGTGTATGCATGTATAATGTAGTGTGAAAATTGACTAAAATTTGAGAGTTGAGATAGTCTGGTCATTTTCTGACATTTTGAACAAGACTTAATATATGCCTTTTCTTTTGTAACTTATATTATTAAAGTGCCTATATCTTTAATAATCTTTAATAATTAATCTTTCGTTTTAATGTATAATTTTTCTTAGTAAACAAAACTAGAGATGCTGAAAAGATGGGTATTTTATAAAACTTTTTTTTTTACTCTGCCGCATACCTAGTCACAACCACAGCCACAACCCCAGCCAATTCTTTTCCATCGCGAAAAAGTGCACCTCAAGCTAATGCGTAACGCTCGATCTAATCTCAATTTAGGTGGAGCTACCTAATCCATCCTCACACATTTGTCCTGCTGCAATTGTAATTGTCCGTTCGTTCACACCCTGTCCAAGCGTAGCCGGTGGGCAATGTAACCACTTGCCGAAACTGGTAACTGCACCAATTTCCAATTCCGAACGAACACATCAATGGCAGACCATAAAATACCCCCGGTCGGCTTAATTCAAAATCCCACCGCCCCCATCTGCTGCCCACTGCGGTGCGTTGCAAATATGGTCCGTTCGGTATGGTACAGCTTGGGCTGTTGCATTGGCTTTCATCGAACGCTTGTTGCATTCCCAACCGGTCCCGGTATTTGCTCCGTTTCCGCATTGCAATAAACTATAACAATAACTTTAAATGCTTTATTCAAACGAGTGTGCCTGCTGGTCACTGCCGCTGGTTTGCTGTGGCCTGGCCACGAATGTGTTGGTGTGTGGAGAGATGGTGGAAGATTTTTTTGTTTGTCGTTGCTGTATGCCACTATCGGTAAGCACATCGAACGATTCCCATCGACCGGGTAGGAAGGATGTTATGCACATTGTACATAAATTTCATTTGATGAATGCAGAAACTCGCTCTTGCGCTCGGGGCCATTATCTGATGTGTAGCTCCGGTTTGGATGGCACACGATGGGAGACGGAATCTTCGGCACGAGCAGCTTCGTGAATGGCTGCTCCGGAGAACCGGAAAAGTAAGTAAAACTTTTTTCGCCCCCTACCGACCGGGCCCCATTTCCCATTACAACCAGGGCGAGCTGCTGCAGTCGAATGGAAAAGTTTGCCATTCGCATTTGCCTTAGAGAGCCTCCGTCGGCTGGTGGAAGCTGCTTCCCGAAATCTGTGGTTACAAAATGCTTGCAAAACAGCGTACCAGAATCCGTAAGGCTCCGTGTTCTAACTCGTAATCCAAATAGCCTGCTCACGTTCGTTCTGCCGTACCGCTTCGATCGAGCGGATGAAATATTAACATATTAGATGGAAAATAAGTTTCCGAAGCTTGCTCCGGCGTACCCGGTGTACGCACCCGGTTGTGGAGGAAAGTCAATTGAATTGTAAATAAAATTCGTTTGAAGTAGAACACCACACGCCACCATCACTCCCACGATACACCGAGTGTTGCCGGTGGTGCGTTTGAAAAGTGGGTACGTACATTGGTGAGCAACTTCGGCGAAATCCCCTGGCAAAGACAGACAGACGGTTTTGCAGGGTAAAAAACTTTCCTCGGGTGTGTCTTATGCTGTTGGCTCGGTGCAGTGAAGGTTGGCGGAATAATATCTCATACCGTTGCGCTCGCTTCAGATCCGTTGAGCCGAAAGTTTGTTTCCCGTTCTCTCTCTCCATTGTGGGCGACACGGGTTGTGCGAGCGAACTGTAAAATCGTATTTGTCTTGAACAACATTTCATGCGTTTCATCGATGAATGTATTCTTCGACGAGATTTGTGGGGAATGGTGCGAGGGAATTTGGCGTGGTAGCGCGATAAGAAAGTTTCCTTAAAATATGCTAATATTTCGGTAGCAGACTCCGTACCGATTCGATTCAGTCCGGTGGAAAATGAGTTTTTATTGATGTTATGTCGTAATGGGTCTGGGCCGTAATCGTACTGAGCGTGCAGAGGGTGCGAAAGCTTCAAAGGGCATGAAGTTGATCGTAACTTCATTTGCACCGACTCTGGAAATGGGGGAAAACTGATGCTTTTTGCGATTTGGGTAATATTTTTGATCTGTTCCATGCTGAATAAGGTGGGGAAGATGCCGGTTTTTATTTAATAAGTTTGCAATGCAAAACCAGCGTACGGAGTGTCCAAAACCCCTCACGGCAACATATTGCTGGCCCATTACTTGTGTGGCACTTCAAAGGAGAAAATTTATTGAATATGATTTGCAGATGAGATACACGAAATCATTAATGGTAATGGTTTTACATTTTTCAGGAATTTATTTGTTTGAATAAATATTTTATTACGTATATTTTCTTTAGAAAAGTTGAACAAAATTGTACATAATATATTTATTTTAAATAACACAAATCGTGAAGATTTAACTCGTGGTGTTCGAGTTGTTAATTACTTTTTTATACACCTGGTAAAATGTTTTTTTTTTTTACTTTTCAATTTATGTCTAATCTTAAGATTAATAATTAAGGCAGAAAAAGAGGAGTAACTGCTCGGGGGACTATAATAATGAGAAACAGATTTACAAATGGAATGCTTTTAATAGTTCATACCAAAGAAAAGGTGTGTAAAAATCATCATCATTTTGACTTCGTTAGAAAGATTTAATTCTAAAAGCTCAGCTCTGACCAGATCCATGAACCACATCATCGTAGTTGAAAACACACCATCACCAACAAGCAACAGTATCAACAATTCTAACAACAACAACAAAGAGTGAGATCTCGTTTGATTCGTTTGTTCGTTATAAACGTAGAACAGAATGTACGAAAGCCAGAAACACTATTCCATACACTGGATATGAATTTAATTTGCGTTGAAAAGGCCATTTAAATTCCTTTTATTATGCGAAAAACAGAAGATTAATGATTTGATTACTTCAATGTTTGAACATTTGATTTACGTATGATATTTGAAACAGTAAGTAAAATAGGGATGGTTTCGGTATTTAAATTCATATCCCCTACTTAAATGGGAGCGGATTGTTCTCCATACAAACTAGAGCACACGTTACCGTGTATAACGCAGAACAACTTGCTACCAACCATCAAAGAAGGCCAGATATTACAAAATGAACACCAATTTAGAGAGAGATGAACATGAATGAATGAGTGCACATGAACACTCGGAATAAAGCTTCACGAAAAAGACAAGGAGAAAATGTTTTGTGATCGTTAGGGGCAAATGGGACTGACAATACCCCAAAAATCCATAAAAAGTGAAAAAATTTGTTTCTATTAAGGATTGGCCGTAGCATAAAATAAACAACCTTTAAGGTTCATACTAGTAGAATGCATGTTATCTATACGGCTCAGCGATTAGATTAATAAAACTCCAAAACGCCAAATCTAAGTTCTCCACACTTTCACAGTGCCGTATGCATAAAATTACCTACACCACAAAGTTCCGGTTTTGAGGGAAAAATTCGACCAGCATTTTGAATTCGACCATCTCGAAAAACCAATGCCTTGTGGAATCGTTTGCTGCCACCGCTGTGTGTACGTTTGCTGGCAACTAACTTTACGGCTTAGCGCCACTGTTTACAAGGGTGGTGGGAAAAATGTTCAACCCCGGATTTGTAACCATTCGTGTAGCCTTTTTTCCCCGGGGAAGCACAAAACCAGAGCACGTGAACAAAAAAGTCTCTTTGCAACCCTGCACCGGCGAGGGCAAGATGTGCCGAATGCACTTCACGCTGCTCGCCAAAAATTCCAAACAACACAGCACACAGCATGCAAGAACAAGTTTTGTGCGAGGCGTCGAGATGCACGTTGGCGACCGTGGCGAGACGTGGGACAACCGGTACCGAAAGCTTGAAGCCACGTTACAAAAACGTAAAGTCGGACACGTTTTGGGAAAATTTTAAAATAAACACAATAATTTACATGCAAAAGTGTGTGCGCGTCTTGCCGACTTGCACACGGCGCACGAGCAGCACCGTGGTCTGGCGAAGTTGGCCTCGGCTATGATATTGTGCTCGCGTCTCGGGGTTGGTTTTTGGGAAGTTTTCTGTACCGTACCGCAGGCGTATGGTAGATTCCCCGGTGGGATGCCAATGCTGGGCACCGCACTCGGGTCGTGAACGGAATGTTGTCTGTTTCCGAGCGAGGCAAGCGCATGTGTGCAGGCTACGTGAAATTTTACCCAATTTGGCTTCCGTTTACGGGGCGGGAGGGTTCTGCCCTGCACATTTTCGCGGTGAGATTGCGGGCGGTGTAACGTAAATATTTTGCAAGTGCAACGAAAGTTTTGTGACTAATGAGTTTTCTCTGGTGAATTTTTAGTCATTTTCTCATAAAACCAGCTAGCCAGTTGTTTGCGTCATTCGGTAATACGCTTTTCCAAATTACGATCCTATCGGGATAGTGCAGCTGAAGGCAATGAACAGCCGGACAATGAGGAGCATTTTCTTATTTCTCTGCTCCTGTTCCCCGTTCCGATGAATGCGTTCAAATATTTGTCTGACCAGGTTCGAAACTGGGTTCGGCTGTCCGATACGGAATACGAAGGATGTTCGTGATGGTGTGAAAATTATAGTAAAACGAAAGTCAAACCCCTTGCTCCCATAGCCCCATAGATCGGCACGGTTAGAAGAAGCTGATAAATGGAGCAGTGCGAACGTTTGCATGAGCGACGTTTGAAATGGGTGTTATTTTCTAAATTACTAGCTCGATTTGTGTGCTGAAGCAGCTTAAGTGATGAAAGCGAATTATCGTTTCAAATCGTGTTGAGGCGATTTTGTTGGATGCATAGTATTACTGCTGGGAATGCATTAGGTAAAGTGCATAAATTCATTTAAAAAGCTAATCAACGAAAGAGTTTTTACGAATTAATTTAACGCGTTGTACAGTTTTCTGCGGCTGAGTCGGATTAAATAGAATTATTACTCTTACTGTTTGTGTTTAAAAAAAGAGGTTTTGTTTCAAAAACTTATGAAAAAATATTTCAAAAGTACCGCATTTTGTTTTTTGTAAAGTCTATTCTGCCTTAGACTGTAAGTCTATCGATCGGAAATATATTTTTGCAATTTTGTTATCATTTAAGACTATACACGCTTATATGTCCTTTTTTTGTATGATGTATATTATTTTATATTTATTTATATTATTTATTATTATTTATTAGTTTTTTTATTATATTATATCATTTATTTATATTATATATTTAGCTTTACTCTTACGAGTATAAAACCTCCATAAGACTAATACAATGTTTTGTGGAATATATTACCACCGTGGCACAATAAAAGTTTTATTTATATTTATCAAGAATTTTTGGTACAGAGAAACAATTTTCCGCAAAAATCAGTCATAAATTCACATTAAACGTGAACAGTATTCCGGACCGAACATAAACTCTTGCACTTTCAATATGATTTTCACGAAAAAAAATGCTTCTTTAGTGAACAAATTAAATTATCAACATTATGATACAAATATTACAAAACAAACGGTAACGGTTATATGGCCGCGAATGGGAAATGAAATGCGAGGTCAGAAAGGGTGGAATAATCCTCGGTGGGTAAGCGTTGCACAGAACGGCTTATCCTTCCAAGTTGCTAAACGTCTTAGCACACTGACGTTGTCGCAGTGTGTGTTGGGTAGAATTTTTCAATAAAAGAGTTTAATAAAATACCATAACGAACGACCGGTGGTGCTGGATGGGAAAAGGTGTCTGAAAGGGTCGGACAGTGTCGAGATTACCGAGTGGGATGGTGGTATCATGAGGGTAGATTGACGCATAAAAATCCCTAACCTAGCACAGTTTCCGTCCCTGCGACGACAACAATGTGAACTGTAGAGGGCGATGGCGAAAAAAAAACCAACAAACGTGTGAAACAAAATACAAATAAAGCGTAATCCGTTTCATAAATTGCCACTACTATAATCATCAATAATGGTTTGCCGGTCGCCATCGTAACTGCTCCCAGCAGAGCAAGCTGGCGGGGTATGTGTGCGAGCGTCTGCGGTTGGCTTTGGGCGACGCTTCACTGTCATCGTTACCATCGTCACCCGTGTGATGGGATGGTAACGTCAACATAACGTCTCGATTGTCTTGCCCCTTTTCCGTGCTGCTCGTCGGGCAAGGAGTCACTACGCTGCGTGCGACTGTTTCCTGTTCGCTTGTGAACTTCGATATTCCAAACGGCAGGTAGCAAAAGATGAAAAATATTTGCCACACGAACTATTGCCGTGTGCCAGCAGTGCGCGAATGTGAGTGCACACATTCACACCGTGCGACGAGATGATTGCGTCAGGGAAGCTTTTGTACACAGCTTCTTCCGGTTGACGTCTTTGCGGGTTGAGTTTGTTATCGAGGTATTGTTTGCGTATGTCTGCATAGTTTGCGCTCGTCATCACCTTTAGCTTTTGCTGCGCGTAAGGTAACACGGCAGGTGACAATGTGTGTGAACGCTAGCGGTGTTGAAGTAAATAGGGGTATGTGAGAATCAGCTTTCCGAGTACTTTGACACGTTTGAGGCACTTGTATTTTTTGTTCTGGTTTTAAGTTGTTTTAAATACTAAGAACAAAGCTTTTTTTGTATTCAATAAGCGAAAATATGTTCGAAAAGCTCGAACATCAAATCAATATACTGCTAAATAACAAACATTCATCTCAAGGATTTCAATTATTTCGAATTTTTCTTTACAAAATGACTTTCTTACAAAATGACATTTTTAAATAAAATAATTGTATATAGTTAAAATATTAACTTTAATCAGTTTTCCAACTTACACATGACTTTTAGGTGGACCGTATTGCTCTCGCCATCACCCTCAACGTTCGAGGCGATGCACGTGTAGTTGCCTGCCTGGTGACGTGTCACCGTCTGCAACGCCAGTGCTGTACTACTCATGATGACGCCCGACTTGGAGTTGTGTTGCACGACTTGATCCTGTAACGAGTAATAATGGAAAATAAAATAGCAATGATTCAGTGCACAGAAATGTACGGGAATTGGTTCGAATGATTTGGCAGAAGCATATTTGGGCAAAAATAGCGCTACCAGCAGCGAGAATAGTAGCATTCGGTAACCATAAAACATACCCACGCCCTGCCGGGGAAATTCGCTTTCATTACCGTACCCGTCGACAGTTCCGGCCGAAAGTGAACGGAAAATTGTTTGTGGTTTCCGCCGGCAGGCTGTTTAGCGCGAAAATTCCGGTGTTACATTTTCCGGCTACCTCCCAAAGCGACCATCAGCAACGCAAATGAAGCTTATGATCTTTCCTCCCACCGGCCGGTTGCGAAGGTGTCGCCGGTTGTTTGTGCTGCGCCGGAATACACCTTAGTTCGCTACCGCCTGTTTACCTGGGCTGCTCACGCGAATCACTTTGAAGTTATTAGTCAATGACACGAAATGAGCAAGTGGAACGGTAGCAAGGTTGGCAGCAAATGACAGCCTGACAGCAGGATGGCCTCGCGAGATGGTTGGTGGTACATTAAGTGAAATAAAATTTTCGTTATGATCATAAAAATATGCTACGGCCTGATGCTGCGTTCCTGCGTCCCGGTGATGATGCTGGTACACGATGCTGCTTTTACAGCGCGCGCAAGCAAACAACAGCGGGCTCCGTTAGCGGGCGCGTACAAATTCGAACGGGAAGGTAACGGTTTCCGCCATTTGGTCCGTGGGACGGCGGAACCGGGCGCGGTTGAGCAAAAGTCAAAAGTGAGGAAAAACAAGTGCGTAGGCAGTAAATTTGAGCTTTATTATTATGATTATTTATTTAGAGTCTGCAGTGGGCGCTCGTTGAATTTTTCCCGTTGAAACCCCGTGCGCCACGCTACGCAGCCACTCGCATAGGATGAGCTACCGGGCGCCTCCATCGTACGGTACGATGCTGCAAAACCACACCGTGGGGCGTTGCCTGTGCGCCATATTTTGTTACCATAGCTGGAGGATATGCTCCGAAGACACCACCGAAGAAGGGCAGTTTAGGGCGCGGTGTCGTCATCGAGCAGGATGTGTGTTTTTTTTTTGCGAGTTTTGTTTCACAAATTCGTCGGCTGTTTGCAATTGGTGGCGGTGATGCAGGTGATACGAGAAGAAGCTGTACGTTTAATGTAACGGTTTTGTGGAAGGAAAATTCACAACCGGAAGGCTCCGTTGGGCGTAAATATAAAACACCGCGCGCTGCCAAACCACCACGGAGCACTTTAATGTGCAGGGCGCAAAGATCGTTGCCGATGTTCACGTGTTTTGCTGCACAGAAAATGACGACGGATCCACGGGTTTGGTTGTCGTAAAAAAGCATGAATGAAAACGGTTACCAGCAATGGGGTCGGGGTTGAAGTAGGGTGGAACGTGGAAAAATGGTCACCATGTTAACACCGCACCAGGTGATGGTTTAGTTAGTTTATGTTACCATTTTTTGCTGTTGCCCACGGTGCTCTGTGTTTTCGTTCATGACAGTGAGATTATGAATGCCCTCCGCTGTTGTACTTATTGTGAGCCCGTGTCATATATATAGTGATCATGCCGCTACTGCCGGTAAGTTGGCGTTAAACGCACAAATAACGCATCATAATGCGGCGTATGTGTGCGACGGGCCATAACATTCGCCGGGTACTGCGCCCCGTACTGCAGCAGCTACGGTTGCTATGTTGGGCGGGTTGGTGTTACGCAGTAGGGATCGATTTTCATCACTGGCACCAGATTCGGTGAGGGAAGAAAGGTAGGCGGGTGATGGCTTTCCATGACGGAATTTGGTGCACGTTGCGGGAGAAGTATTTCAATACGAAAGTAGTAATATTGTTGAGCATTTCATTAAATTCGAGCTGGTAGGTAATGCTGATTGAGGTCGGTTTAAGGTAGGCAGCGAGTGTTGATAAGCATTTATGGTTGCTACGTGAACATTTCGCCCGGAATGTGTTTGTGTGTAGATATTTATCGTTTCGTATGTTATCATTGTTCAGAAACAATATGAATGCCCTGGAAAAATTTATGTAGCACTATATGGATGTCGTTTGTTTAAAGAGTCAAACATTTATTTTAATACAAACCAACTATTACGTGATAGGAAAATTTCTCTTTATTGCACAATTGAATAGTGGGAATTTCAGATATTTATCAGGATAACACAATTTTTTACTAAAACTATTGCGAATTAGCGTTCTTCGGATCTGTTTTAGATAATGATGTTGCTTTTTAACATTAAATAATGTCTATTTTATGAATCATACACTAATTTTAAATCGTGTCAGGATGTATTTGATCACATAGTAGAAAGATTTAATATATATACTTCAAGCTTTCGTGTAAAGCATGAGTAGTTCTTGCCTTTTAAACATAAATAAAAGCTGATGAAAACCAATTCTCCACCGAAGAGATTCTGGGGAATATTTCACTTTCGCGTGGAAGGGCAAGATCATTAGATGCAAATGCAAATACTATTAATGCAATACTTATCAATTTTAATAGAACTTCTTCAAAGCATATAACGAAATATTTTGAAATTTTTTATATCACTGGTTACGTAATTGTAGCGTTGTATGGTTCCACGAATTTGATGATGATGATGAAAAATTTTGTTTGTACGAGTTTTATGACAAATATATGCAAATGGTGCTTCACGATCTTAAAGAAATGATGAGTAAAAATTCTGGCAAACATAAATCGGGCTGGCATGTATTTACGATGTATGAAATTGGTTGGATTAATTCAGTTGGGTGCAACGTAATGGAACTTTCAAACTCGTTTTACAGTTTCATATCAATTCAAGTGTTTTTTGTAAGTTAAATCATGTATTGTCTTTGTTATTACAATCGTTATTTTTCAATATGTTTCGCAATGATTTTCTATAACGCAAATAAAAGTTCCTTTTCAAATTCCATGAAAAATTTAACTGGGTTGTAATGCATCTGATATCAGGAAAATATTTTTAGTAAGTTAGATTATTTCAATCGTTAATGTAAATTCTGTTTATAACATGAGAAGCCTTTTTTGTTTTCCGCACTTAGTTTTTGAGAACAAATTCTATCATTTTTATCCAATGATCATTTAATCATTCGAAGGTTGAGAAACATAGTTGGGAATTAACTGAATTTTATTGAGCTTTCCTAGTTTGTTTAAAGTTAGTTGAACAGAATGCTCACAGTTTATTCCTTTTTTTGCCAAACGTAAAATGCAACCAGACAGAGAAAACCAATATTAACGTCCATTTCAACTTCATCATGAAATGACGTCATTTTTCGGCACGTAAAACCAACACAGCAGTTTCGAAAGCAAGGAAGGAAAAGAAACAGTAACAACATCGCCGGACTTTTTGCTTGCAAAATTTCGGCCGTACAAAACTGGCAAAAGACAACAAAACGGATCACCCCGGACTGGGAGCGGCGTAAAAACGATGTCATTTTGTACCAATTTTGCGTCATTTGGTGGAACGGTGACGGAAAATTTCACACTCCCGTCCCGTGACTAGTGCGTTTCTTCTCACGCTCTTCGTATTTAGGTGGTTCTCGTTTGTAGGACACCGGTTTGTGAGAAAAGTAGGGAAAAGTGCCCTATAACTGCCCTTCACCATTACGCCTGCACTAACCGCGGTACCCATTTTCGGGGAATGGGCCGTGTAGTCCCCAATGGCGCGCAATGATTACAAAAACAATAAAGTAATAAAAGAAAATTAAATTCTTGCGGGAAAATGTGTTCATTCGACGTTTATTTTGGACGCGCTGAAAAGCGCTTTTATGGTTGCAGCATAAACAAGCCACCGCGATCGCGAGACGCCGTTAAGGATGGGTTGAGTGTTTCTTTTGCCATTCGTTTTTTTTTGTGTGCTTTTGCTACACTTTGCAGCTCAGCGGAAGTGACACTGGCAACTATTTCGAGCATCAGAATCGGGGAAGAAGGGTGCAAATCCCACCGGGAACAGTTTCGTTCGATGTCGTTCAAGGTTTTGAGCCAAACGTAGCAGTAGAATGTGTGAAAAAAAGGTAAAAGCAGGAAGGAGCAAAGGAAACAAAGGGCTCCTTCTCGCGGAACGTTTGAGTTTGTTTTCCCCCCAAAAAACAAAAAAAATCAAAAACGTAACGAATAGACAGTGCTTTAGGAACGGGAACGGCTCTATCTTAGCAGAGGGTTCTATTTGACTGGTTACGTATTATCATGTGTAGCAACGTGATTGTTGGTAACGAAATGGAACTGCTCGTTATCGGCAGTCGATGTTTTCTTCCTTTGTCTGCTGCGTGTTGCATGCTTACCGATATGAGTGTAGCACACCGATGCCATAGTGAGCATATTAGCAGTGCGTGCTTTTGTCGCGGATCGTTCTACTACAATGTCATTTAAAACATGTTTTAAATTGGGGTTCAGCAGAAGATTAAATTATTATTGTCATTAGACACACACACAGCAGGTTGACAAGCATTCCAGCAAGCGATGTACCCTTATTGTGCATATTCCGTCCGTGAAAGGGCAAAAGTGGACGCTGATTTCTTGCCTCCAGAAACTTCAAGCAGTTTGTTCCACAAAAATGAACGAAAAAACAACCATCAGCTTTCCGGCACACGATGTGACTGCAGAAACGGAACAGAAACCCTACCAGACCGGAGTGGAGTAATCAAGAGTGCAGTGAAAATGAAAATTACACACCGCTTCCGTTTCTGGCGGCCTTCGAATGGGCTGATATTTGCCCCGAGCCATAGAACGCTCGTTCATTTTTAATGGAGGGCCATTACACGGAACAGCAGATCCTTCCTCTTTCTGGACGGACTGTTTTTTTTTGCATCTTCATCACAGGAAGCGGGAAGTGCAACTCGCTTTAATCGTTTCGAACCGAGCCATCCATTTGGACGGCCATGTCGGCACGAGTGGTGACGATCTAGCAAACTGGCGGTAGTTTCATTTGCTATGAGGGCGTTAATTGTGGACGTTGTTTTAGGATCCAATTTAGCGCACGGTACATCTAGATCGATCGTTCATTATAGCTGACCATTAGCATCTTTTCGGTTTCCTACAATTGTATGCTTTTGTTGACCAGGATGAATGAAATATTTAGATATCATTTCGCGAAATGCCACTAGATAATTGTTAGAAAGGTTATGCTTTCCAAATGGATGACAGATGGGAAAGCAGTTAATCGAATTGATGGTATATATAGCTTCTCAAATTCTCAAAATCAATTACATTATCGATTGGTTTTACTGTACTAATCATTGCAAGCGATAGTTATCAAAGGGCAATTTTATTTACATCTTTTTTCCGTCGCCAATTAGTGAGCATACCACAACTCTATAGGAATTATTAGAATTAGATAACCATCAATGACGTTGATTAAAGTAGGATGTTTGACTAGCAATGAGACAATACATTTGTGTAAAACCGTATGCAGTGATTGCTCTTTTAGTTCATATTATGAAAAACTTTTCCATGCTTCTGGATTAACTATTATTGCACAGATTATTCATTATCCTTATTCTTATTTACATTACATTTCCAAAATTGCTGCAATGAAAGTTGCTGTTAAATACTTATCTATAAGTTTTATGATTGGAGACATCCTGCAGTTGGTGGACTTACGCGTTAATAAAAAAAAACCAACAGTTTGACTGTTATCTAAATTAAGCACGTTATTGTTATAAATAAAATAAAAGAATAAAATATTTTTTTAAATTTTTTTTTGATAATGATTGCTTACATTTTGAGAAGTAATTTTTGATCCTCGATTGATGTTCCGAGGGTTGAGAACTTTTGATGATGTTTATTTTATTTTGTAAGCACATAAAGTACCATGCGCCTCCACCCGGCAACTGTCGTACAAGCTGTGAGGTACCATGCGTCTCCATTTAATAATTTTATGTTAATTACTCTGTTTTTGCTTATTATTCTTTTGGTGTTAAAAAAGTTATTGTAAATAAGAATATGCTGAAATCAAAACTTTAAAGAAAAATATATTTTCCTACTAGCACAGTCCGATTGAAATTCGCTAATGCAGTTCTAAAAATTGTCCGTTTTGTTTCATACATCCAAACAACAGTGCGTTTTCTAGCTTAAGCTTACAGAGATCAAAATGTAGCTGGCTGCACAAAACAATACGTTTTATGCTATTGTTTTTCAGCTACAACCGTGCAGCGTTTGAGATGCACTCTTACGCCCTTTTCCGGATTTGGTGAAGTCCTTAGTAAACAGAGCAAAAGTTCCATTTTAAGCTTTTGCATTGCTTTAACAGCGTAACAGAAAGAGAAGGAAGAAATTCGAAGAAAGGATTGGTGGTGTGGTAGGGGAACGTGAGAAAGATGCGCGCCAGGAACCAAAGCCATTTGAGATAGAGTCAAACAAAACTCTTGGAACGCAATAAAAACCGCGTTATGTGGGGCGGAAAATATGGGACCCGAGCATTGGAACGAGAAACCAGCAGCCGCACATATTCGGATGGCAGCGAATGGAGGATTTTAATTTAATTGAAAAACTGCTCGACAATCGATGGTGTGCAACTTTTCCAATCAAATTGTTCGTCCATAGTTTTTTAATTGATTCCAGTCAGCCCGTTCGCGAAAGGTAGCCTGCACACTGCCTTGCAGCGGTAAAAGATGCGGTATGGTTCCATCATGATGATTTTATAAACGGTGAAGCATTCATAGATTCACGTGCTCATCGAGTGGGAGGAAACCTGCACACTTTTGCGGAAAAATAATTGATCTGTTTGGTTAGAAATGCACATTATAAGTCATATGCGTTTGTGGCAGGTCATTAATATCATTTTTATATTGATATTTTACTTCACTTTGAATATCTTTATGCCTGCTGTTTTACTGGGAGGTATAAAAACAAATCTTTAATATTAATTAACATCAACATAAGACAATAATTATAGTTGAATGTATGCTGGCAAGTAAAAGTTTTTATCGGCTCCGTTCCAAAAATACAGCTGATCTGCACAAAAACAAAAACTTGCAAGCGGACGCTCGATAATACCAAAGACCAATAGCTAAATGCTACTATTTTCGGCCACCTTCTTACAGTGCCATGGTCAGTAAAGGAAGTGTTCTACGAGCTTGTAACCTACGGCAAGTTTTCATTTTAGGTAGAGGAATCGTTTATCCAGCTTTTGCTTTCCTTTTCAGCTTTGTACTTTCTTGTTGATTTGTTTATGCATGTGACCGTTTCAGTTTGATGGTTTTAAATTTCCGGCCTGCGCTGCGCACGAAGTAGGAGGCATCGAAATTGCGGAAGTGAATTCCAATAAGCAGTAAAATCGATGTAGGCAATAAAACGTTATCAAAAAGGTTTGGCTTTCTTTCCCATCTTCAGTATGGGTGTCACACGTTTGTGTGTGTGTGTTTCATTGTGGGTTTGCAAGTACGAATTGCTAACAGTGTCTTCTTGTTCCCCCCCCCCCCCCCCCCCGTTCGTATCATCGTCTCTCCTTCGGCTCTTTGTCGCGCGAAATGTTCGCGCAGGAACACGATGTCGAAATGGTTTTGCAAGCAATGTAAAATTTTATTGCCATTCCGTTCCTATCCCGTTGCTGCACCAGCTTAGATCGTTTGTCGTATTTGTAAAGGACACTTCCGGCCACGGGTAAAACCGCGGAAGTATAACACCAACGAAACAATCTGTGCGCCTTGCCCGGAGGGCTGGCGACGAAAAACAGTTGTCGAGCGAATGAGGCACAAATAGAATCCAGTTGGGAGGAAAGTATTAAAAGTTTGTGGAACAGAAGTAACAGGAAAAAAGGCGTGTGCAGGTCCTAGCCGTACTAACACCGTTGAAAAACCCATAAACTTAGCACCATTCCTTCATAAAAATGCAATGACAGCAATTGCCAGCAATCGGAAGACTTCGTGTCCGAACAGTTTGAAGTAAGCGGAACGAAGAAAGTAAAAATAAAAGATGAGATAATCGCACAGCAGTGACACAAAACAAGCTTTTCAAGGAAAAGTTGACAGGAAGTTGTCACCGAATGAATTGATCGACGGCTGAGTTTTGCCGGATTTTGCAATTAATGAAACCACCAACGAAATTTTTGCCTTCATAACTAGACGCACAACAGGCATCCGGTGTAGGAAATTGCATTCGGAATAAAGTCATTTAAATGTGACATTCTTTATTTAAAATGCAATAGTTCCTAGCACTGTGACGTTGTGGTGCTTCATATCGTGTTTCTCTTTCGATTCTTTTCCGACCCGTTATCTTCATGCATCCCAATTTGATATCTTGTTTAAAAGTTTAATACCATTTTTAGGCAAAAAAAAGTTACATCGTCCAGATAACGCAGACTTGATGGATTGCGGTCCTCATAATGACAGCTCCTGTCAAAACAAGAAATTTCCGTAGGCCACATTGACGAGTAGCTTAAAGGAAAGATGTGACTGTTATCGACTTTGCTTTTAAAAAAAAAAATTCTTCATGAAAAGTTTTCTTATTAAACTTCTTGTTGAAGAGGCATTGGGTTCCGGGGAAGATGCAACAACCCTAAAAATCCTCTAGCACAGAACAAAACTTTTTTGACAGCACGGTCCGTAAATAATCCAATTACATTTTTATTTTATTTAATATTTAGCGCATGAGTAAGGACAATACTTTCAATTATAATTGCAGGTGCTGTTTAAGAAGATATTTTAATGTGAATCAATCAATTTTCTAGCTGTTCCCACATTAACCACCTTAAAGAGACACAAGGAAATTGGAGAGGAAAAAGTTATCAATGGAAATGTGCAGAAAACGTGTGGTAAAGGTATCGATTTCGCTGTTGTTTCATTCTTACCCACAATAATGCATCATCACCTACTGTACTGGTTCTCTCTTCCAGCAAGCAACTTATACAGTTCAATGCGCATTTACACACTGAGGAGATGCATGCGACCGTTTGTGGATCTGGAAGATGACTTATGTACGGTACCGTTCGAAGATTTCTCCTACATCGAGCAGGGTACCAGCACAGGGTGTACGGTCGATAGTGGTTGCTGCTTGAGACGCTTGAAAATGGAAACCGAATCCAGACTAGCACAGCATCCATTATGTACGGAAAGGATCATACCAATCGTGCGTACAAAGCTCCCGATGTGGACGGGTGCACTCTTCAACGGAGGATTTGGAAACGACATCAGCACTCGTCGGGTACGATGCAGCAGGTTGCGAAAGTTTAGCATCGCAATAATTGAATGCGATGCAGAAGAAAAGGAACGTAATCATAATTTACTGAGCTTTGATCTGATGATGATGATGATGACGATGCTGATTGATGTACTTGTGGCATGATGTACGTTAAAAAGGCTAATACAGATAATAGTTCTTTGATGCGTTGGATGTCCGTTTTGGCACAAATGAGAATAAAAGCTGTCTCGATTTAATTAAACCTCACCTAGAGTGGTCCAATCATTCATCAGAGAGAGAGAGATAAAAGCTACCGTTGTTGGTCAGATTTTCCTGTTGCGGTTGTTCCACAAATGTAGTATCCGTAAGCATTCATTTTCATCTTTTCGCTGTGGTTTTAAACTGCTCCGAACACAGTTGCTATCTCTCTTTCGCTCCCTACCGTCGTTTGTTTCACTCGCTCCTCTTCCATTTTTAAACCTCATCGAGAAAAGAATCGTTTTTCTTGTTGCAAACAACCCCAAACAACCCTCCAATCCCTTCCACGGTCAGTGCGGTCGGTGTGTAAATTTATGCATTTATTATTATCCTTTTTTACGACCATTTTATGGGGCTCCGGTTTTACATAGGAAAAGTGTTTGAGTTATTGACGTACCGATTCAGATTGCGGACAGAGCATCGGCATCATGGGCATACACATACGGTCTTGGTCTCTCGCCATCAGTTCCCGGGTTTGCTTCTTCTAAAAAAGGCGTATGTGTGTGTGTGTGTGAAGTAGTGACTTCTTCCGGGTGATGTAAGGGCAGGGACCGGAAATAAAAAATTTACATAACATTTACGAGCAGCAGTAGCAAATCCGCCACAGTTCTCGGTGCACCGGGTGAGGAGGTTTCACATTTTGGGGAAGGAACATAATCGTGCGCTCGGGCTGGGGGTTTTTATTGCTGTTATTCTCTGGATGCGATGACCACATAGTTACTAGTAGCATGATGGATGGCAACAGCTGAGCATGGAAAAAGGGTTTCGACGGGTAGATCGAGATGCTTTAACGGATGTTCCACCGGGAGCGTACTTTAAGTGGTTTGTGGGTGAAAATTCGATAAAGATGAAGCATCGTTTATTCAAAGTGAAATGCAAAACTCACATTTGGCATGACTGCGTCCTATTGCAGTGTAAAGGAAGGACTGTTTGATTGATTTTTATTGTTGTATGAGTGGTATAGTCGGGTGTCTTTGGTAGAGTTATACATAATTATTATGTTTATTGTGCGTATTTGAGGTGTCTTTTTCATATTTAAGTTTTTGTTTGATAAGTCTAACCTTTTGCTTGGCGTAGTGACCTATAAATTCTGGGTGATTTTGACATTTATTTTACTGTAAGCAGATAATGAGTTCTGCGTACACGGGTTTAACCCGGGTGTGGTTTTGAACTGATCCTGTGGTGCGCAAACGTCACCAATGCTAAATATACCATCTCATTGCCAACATTTCGAGCAGAACGTAATAAATCTTTCAGGATGATACATTCTAGTTTCAATTTTAGATTTAACAATTTTTTTTCGAACTTTCGACAGATGCTTCATTAATTTTTCAGCTTATCAACTTTAAACCCCTTTCGCCAGGTTTCGCTTTACAATGGCACAATATCATTCGAAGTCAAACGAAGTTCTAGAGTGTTCGGAGGTTTGCAGTCCTTTGGTAGAATGTTGAACCACTCATGAGCCTCTTTACAAAATTAAAGTTTCGCACAGAACAGGCCATAAGAGAACATAACGTTTGTGCTTTCGAATGAATAGTGGTAATTTTAAAACAATTTCATTGCTTGTAAAGATAAATAACCGGAAAAGGCGACATTTTTTCAACACAAGCACACAACTTTTTAATCCCTTTCGTCGCAACACTGCATCCTAATGGGATTTGAAGTAGTTGTTCTGAGTACCGTCTGATCTTGGCTTCCGCTTAACAGTCAATGGTCTACAGAAATATTTCAAACCAGTCATGCGAGTGATTCCGAATGATATTGCTTTATCATGGCCAATCACCAGGCACCATAGACAGTTTTTCCACCAAATTTTAAAACTTATTTGATGTTTTACAAACTTAATTAACAGAATGTTTTAATGTCATTATGTTTAAACATTGTACTCATGTATTTTACATGACGATAAGTTGAGACCTAAGATGCTCTTAGGGCAAAAGTTTGATATGTTTTGATATGGAAGTATTTCACTACGGAAAATTGTAAAAAAAGAAAAATCACCCCCTAAGTCTTCACGGACTTCAATGTAAGAAAAATTCTCTGCGTAAACTATTTGTTATTATGCATTCCAATACATGAGCATTATTTTTTAAACGCTGCTCCTCTGTGTGGCATCATTACTCTTCGACTCATAAAGCAAACCCTCACCGTTTTGGGTGCACAGACTGTGGAAAGTTTTTTAATAAATCTTTCAAGCATTACTGTGCTTCTGGAAAGGATCTGGCAGAGAAAAAGTCCCGCTGATCCGTAGAAAAGGGGATTCCAATAAAGATGTTTATTTAATTTAATTGATGATTGAACGGTTCCAGCAACATTCTTCAACCATTTTGCCGGTCGAACGTGCCGCTCATTTTGCCTCACCGATGTCGATCGGGCACCACTGCCGTTGACTTTTTTTTTTATATTTCAATGCAGTTCATTTGCAGCACAGCGCAGGCAGGGGGGTCGCTTTCTTTGCTCGCCGTGCAACGTTAGCAGTTCAATCGAGCGTTGAACAGCGACGCACGCCCTGCTTCCCGCCGGCGCACGGAAACCCCGTCGGAAATCGTCTGCAACCGGGAGCTGCATGAGACGCGTCTGAAAGCGTGACGGACATGAAAGAGTTTTCGCCACGCAGAAGGACCGACCGCCGACGACCGTTGAGTCGAAAATTTAATTTACCCTTCCAAACCCCTTCGACAAAAACGCTGCGCAGTTTTTGTTCGGTCAGTAATATAAGAACCGAACGCGAAGGCAAAACTTGTAAAATGAGGAAAAACTTTTACCCTGCTGGGGAGGTTTGGGCTGTGTATTTTTTTTCGCATGTTCCTTTTTCTTCTTGTTTTGGGTGCCGTTTGCGATGGGCTTCGTCTTGTCTTTTTCGGGATGGTCGCCAAAATGACCGGCAAATCGCGGAAGGTGGCCGCTGCGGCGGGTCCCATGCGCCAGTGTGAAGGCCAGTTCGTTAAGGGAAAACTTTTCCGTCCGAGGGGTGGCTCATTTTCGTCCACTTTTGGAAGCGCAGTTTTCCATTTTTCATACTGATGGTGCTGCCGTTGCTGTTGCTGTTGCCATTGCGGATGCTACTGCTTTTGTATTCCGCTCGTCGTTAGTGTCTTTATCCATTTTGCCGGTGAGTCCTTGGCCAGACGCTCAACTTATTTTAAGTTGAATGGTCGACGTTTCGTTTCAGCTGGTTTTTGTTTTTTCGTTGTTGTCGTATTCCCATTCGACGCTTTGAAAGACGTCCGACGGAGGTTAACGCGCGTTGCAACCGTGTACGTTGAAGTTGCCTTCATCATGTTTAAACTAACGGTGGCAGTAAATTGTTGGTGCACTGTGCGAACTGCGGTAGGCGGCGTCGGTGACCGGGCAGATAATTATTAGTGCAGACAACTAAAGACAACCGCGACAAAGATTTTACCAGCCCTGCCTGATGGAGAAGTCTTAAGAGCTTCCCGCATGTCAGATCAGTGATGGGCAGGACGATTAAATGGTTTATAACCTCGAAACGTTGAGCCACAACAGATGACGAAGATGAAATTGGACAACAACGCTTCGTTAGTGTTTGTTATGATAATTACGGTTATGCTGATGCTTACTGAACTAAATGATAGATTTTGGTATGGAACGGTACGGTGTTAAAAAAAAACCGTTCGGCCACTGTGAATTATTAACTGTAGACAGTAAAAAAGAACTCATGCCCGTGTCTACTATTTGAAGCTTCATAAGTTATTCACCGGAACGGAAAATGTTGGAAAAGCTTGCTAAAATGAGTAAATTATTACTTCATGTCATCTTTTTTTTCCATCCCGTCCGACAACGTAATTTTTAATGAATGGTTTTTGGTCATCCTTTCGTGACTGTGTGTGTGTGTGTGTGTTGATTGTCCAGTACAATGCCGTCTGGGAAAAGATGATTTCCACGAATTACCTCATGATTATGTAATGAAAGTAATGAAGGAAAATTTGAAATAAAAAACGTTCTTTTGTTATTTTTTTACCACCCCCCTGTGTGTCAGTCCCTCAGCATGGCCGCTTTAGGCAGCTGCGAAATGTTGATCGTTTTAAAATTGGCATTCCCTTTTGTATGCAATTTATGTTCGTTCGTGCGTAAAATGTTGTACAAAGGCTGAAATTGACGAAGGCCACCCAATTTCTAGTGTGGACGTTAAAAGAAGTATGAAAAAAAGAAAAATTAAATCGACTCTACAGTTGAGAACCCGCGGGCCACAAATGAAGAACCGATTTTGCGAGTCCGGTGGTGGTTTTTTTTGTTGTCGTTTTGTATCGTTTGCTCCGTTTACTAAATTGTGGTAATTTTTTGTGGCTGTAAAACACAAGGTGACCAGGACAAGGTGAGCAGAGGAAAGGTTAATAAAGTGAAAACAAGATAAGGTGAAGGAAGAAAAAAATAGACACCGTAACAAAGAGTATAAAAGCGATGCAGGTTTTGAGAGCAAGCCAAGGCAAGCAAACAACACAAAAAAAAGCACATGGAACAAGACCCATAAGCACAAAGAAATCGCCATGGACAAGAAGGACATGACATGAACCAAAAATAATAAAAAAATAACAAAGAGAAAAAAAAATAATACCACGAGGAGGTAAGAGCAAAAGCAAGAAAAAAGAGCTCACTCTAAAAAATACCACATTGTGGAAAATGGGAAAAATGCCAACCTTAATCAAGGCGGATAGGACAGCTGTTGCCACCGGGTCCGTTACTGGCACAATGTCAGCCGGCCTACAACCGCAATCAAGTCAAACATGGTCACGGGGTTTGACGTTTTCTTCTTTCCTTTTTTTTTTGGTCAATGTTCACTTTTAGGTTTCTGCGGTAATTTTGATGTGTGTGTGTGTTTGTTGGCCTGTGGTTAATATCGTGAATGGTACACAATCGAACCCGGGATGATTATCATTACGAAGTAGACGATGAGGCCCGGTCCACTGAAAACACCACCGGAGCGCCTATTTTCCCGCTGGTCATACCTTTTCGGGCACACAGCAGGGAGGGGAAAAAATGGCATCCCCGTCCAGTGGCTCGCGCCAACCGACCGACCGACCGTAGAGCAAGAACAAAAACATCGCTGGCAAATTCTAGCCGCTTGAACACGAAGCGAACAGTTGGCTTGTTGGGAATGACCGCATGCTACAAAAGCGCAACGAGTGAACGACACCGTCATTACTATTATTATCCGTGCTTGGTGTAGGTTTTTTGTTACAATTATATGATTTGGACATTTTGAGATGAAAGCGTTTCCTGTGGGGCATTGATTGAATTTTGCACTTATTGATTTTAGTGCCGTTCGGTTGCGTTTAAAGTTGGTGACCAAAAAGATGACTAAGTTCGGTGGTGGAATTGTAGCCTTTAAATCTTACAATTTAGATTAATAAGTTATACTAGAGAACAAATTATTATTATTCTTCAAATACTTCCTGCATTGTTATCGAGTAATCAATTCCTTGTATTTAATGTTACAAAGGTAATGTTGCGGTCCCAAGGCGTTTGTTTATTTTGGATGTTAGCAATAAAGCTCTTCAAAAATATTGCTGTTGCAGGGTCTTGAAATCAGGGTTTTGGTGGAACGGTGTCCATCATAATTATATCAATCGTAATAGCAAAAAAAAAAGATAAGATAGCTTAAAATGGCCGAAGGACGTGCCTTTGACCTCTTTTATCGCCAACCCTTGATATATACACTGATTCCGTGATTTTTCCTAAATCCCCAAAAAGATTTCGGACATTATTATTATCTCACAACGGCCTCAAAACAATGACAAATGATTCAAATGCCGTACCACAACGCTGTTCGTCTTTGATTTATTTTAACCGTGGTTTCCTCTTATTTGCAATCAATTGACACTTTCTAATTGTTCACTATTCCACAACAATTTGGCTATACAATATTATCAATTTGTTATCCAATGAAACGAATTCTTGAATAACCATTTGATTAAAATGTTTTGTTGTGCTTTCCCAACCATGAAAGAACTTAATTCCTTAAATCGATCCGTAGTCAGCACTATGGCCTTTAAGATTGGAGACAAAACTAGCAGACGTGGCTGAGAATGTATTAAAGCGGCTAGACGATGCAATAAAAATGAATTTTCTAAGCATCTTTCTCTAGTTCCCTGTACGGAGATATCAACGTTCGTGCCGAAAACATGCTCATTGGGGAAATTTAGAACATTTGTGAAACGTTTTACCCAAAAAAAACCGACTTCCCCAATGTGTTTAGAAGATTGTATAAAACATTTAGATAAAATCTGGATCACCTCTCCAGCACGTGGTCAAAAAGATAATATGTATGTGTGTCTAGTGTAGCATCCGGTGTTCGCTCGTGGGTCGATACCCGACAACCGCAGCATTGCGGACAGAAAGTGAAAAGCCAGCATATTTAGCACACATACATACTCACGTACGTATACACACACACACGGTAGTTCGTTTCGTCGTTCATCCGGTGCCTCGCTTCGGTTCATGGGTTCCCAATGTTGGGTGACCTGATCGGTCGGCAATCAGGACCAGGATCAAGATTTCGACAACGGTACCGACTGCCGTTACAGGCGGGACATCCGAATTAGTGAGGCACTTTAAAAGCACCACCAGAGAAGCGGTAGGGAAGTAGGGAGACTACAAAAAAATGTTGAAAAAAGAAAAAACTGGAAACGCCACATTCAACATCGAAATAACTTTATGACCCAAAGCTTGTCTCCATGAAGGAAACAGTTTGTGACCATCTCCGGCCACAACATCATCGCTTTATCCCCATGTTTTTTTTCCCCCGCACCGGGTTCGCTCCCCGACCAGTGGTTGAAAATTCCCCAATAAGGTTAAGGCAGTACGGTACGGGATGGCGCAGTGCGGTAAAGAATATCGAATATTGGATATTTTCTGGTCGATTCACATTGCCACATATTTTTGGGATGGAATTTTCGTTCGCACTCTTATGAGGTTTTGCTTGAGGTTCGTGTATGTGTGTCTGTGTGTGTGTGTATGTGTGTGAGATTTTTTTTATTTCTTGCTTCATTTCATTTCCCTGCACTTGGCTCTTACATGGTAGGCCATTAAAGTCAATCCCTTCTCAAGGGAAGGGAAAGGAGAGGCGAAGGAAACACATCCCAGCATTCTGTAGGCACTGGTTCCAAAAACCCACTAACTTCATCCGGCGCATCCAAAGTGTGAGATCGTGTGAGAATGTGAATGTACCGGAATTCTAACCAGGGGCAACCGCGTATATCAATCGCTACATGCTGAGCTAACGAAAGGACCCCGTGATGATGACGATGACGACAACGGTAACGGTAAGCCCAAGACGAGAGGAATTTATTATTTTAACGTCTTCAATATGCATATCGCATGGGACGGACTTGATCCTTTTGCCTGGACGATTCCGGTTCAGGGCCGGTTTTTGCGGACGTGACCGAAATGCTACACGGTTGCCAACGGGTGATTCATACATTTTGGGGCGGGGGGAGCAGAAGGGGGGGTGAGTGATGCTATGTGGAGGAAAAACTAAAATAAAACATTCTAACACTCTGCAGTGGAAAGAAGCGAAATAAAGCTGAAAATGGCTCGTGGTTGGTTGTCTTTTTTTCATCTCATGGCACCATGTGTTTGAATCGTTCGCTGCGGCCCTTTTCGGTGGATGCAGTGATCGTTTTGAAGCGTCAGGAACGATGTATCCGAAAAACGAAAACACACATAACCGTGTATATGAAGAAATCGAATGCTCTTCTTGTTCCAAAAGCTTGTTGGCTTTGGAGACGGATGAAGAGCTATGTTTTGCGGGCAGAATGCGGTTAAAGGATTGAAAAAAAAGAACAGAAAGAAGTAATAAATTCAATCAGGATCCATAATTGTACCGGCCAACCACAGTGCCGTATCGGTTGTGTGTCCAAATGCCTCTTTTATGGTGTGTGTTGTGCTTCAACATACAATGTTTTAAAAGATCGCTGTAAATCTTCGCTTAAAATACTGCATAGTTTAAAAATACGATTTGAATAACATGTAAAGGGAGCCGAGGATTTGAAGATTTCTAATTGGCATGGTCTGGATCTCGGATTTTATATAATATAGTTTGAAATAATGAGGGTGTACTGGGTAGCGATGTCGATCTTCACACGACGGTTACGGTCCAAAATCCCATTCGGACCCCACTTAAAGGATTTGTTATCCAGCTACGGGAAAATAAAGTCAAAGAAAGCCTAAAATGACAGGCCTAGACCTCTTATGGTTGTTGTGTCGATAAAGAGAAGAGAGAGTTTGACATATCCAAACCTCATTCCAATCAAGTATCGATCGGATTGTGGATAAACAAACCTTTAAGAGAAATATATCTCTTTAATTGCTCTCTTTCTCTCTCTCTCTCTCTCTCTCTCTCTCTCTCTTTCTCTCCCCCCCTCTCTCTCTCTATCTCTCTTGATACTTTAAAAGATACTGCCGTAGGTTTGCATACTTTAAGGTTAATTACAGCATTCCGATGAAGGTAAATAGCGAAAGTTCCCTCAAGCCCATAGGGTAAACGGTTGTATCGGGTTCATGGTACTGCATTGAATGCTTTTTACATTCTCATTCTAAGGCATTTTTGAACCTTAAGATTATGGATGAATAATTAGATGCTATTATTGGTTTTGTAAATCAACATATTGTTTTACTGTTATTTTGTGCATTTTATGTAGATATAGCACACTTAATCATTCAATAGTGAAAACAGACAGGTTGGACTTTTGGCAAGCTGAAAAACATAGTATAATGTCTAAGTGTTAGTTGGTTCCTTTTATCAGAATTCTATTTCGACGGGCGTGGAAATTGGAATTAAATCACTGAAGAGACTTTTTTTTCTAGTAAAAATACATTGCAAAACGGAATATCAACTGCATTCCGTTTACGCTATTGACATGATCCGGCCTGACACTATGCTAACGATGAACGTTCTCCACTCTCCTTCGAATAACCAACGCTGTCATCTCCTGATCGTTGTGCAAAATGTGCATTTCGTTCCGCTATCGATTGACAGGCGGCCGCCTGGGTGTGTTTTTCGAAATGGAGCGATCCCGAAACCCCGCAAGGATGCGACTCGAAAGCTCGAAGCCGAATGGTAAGCCGAAATTGAGTCGGAAACCAACCAAATCCAAGTGAGCCATGTGCACGTGTTTCGGGACGAAGCGAAGGAACATTATACGCTGCGGTTGAAAATAATAGAAATGGAATGGGGAAAAGAAAAGCTTTCCCGTGCGGAAGAAAACAAAAGCCAGTGCCGGTAAGGAACAGGCGGAAACATAAGGAGACATATGTAAATAAGATATCACGAAATGGAAACCGCATTTGCCAGAACCCCGCCAGAACCGTACGCGAACTGCCACGAGAATGCGGATGCTTGACAGTGCAATCTTTTAACTGGATTCCTGGACCCGGAGCCCGTCTGAGGCCGGCCATTTTAAGCAGCTTCAGGGTGGGGATTTCTTCGCGGAACGAGCCGAACAGGATGGTATGCGAGAATTCTATACTGGCAAGAATCTTACCAGCTCTGTCCGGTTGAAGACGATATTCGAGTAAAAACCGCGAAGACTCCAAACAGTGCACTGTGGGGGTTTATCGAAAAACTGAGCAAATCCAGTTTGCTTGATGCAGATGCACCTAGTAGGGTGTGCATTCTATGCAAACTGGCGCATATGCATGTGAGCGAACCCTCTTGAAAGGAACTCCCCTTTTCTTGATCCTTGAATCGATGTGGGTTCCGTTTCAACTGCGATATCGTGTTATGGCTTCACTTACACAGCGGAACCACTCCAAAACGAATGCTTCGAAAGTCGTGGCCGTGCTTCTTGGTTCACGGTTTTGCACGTCTTCTTTTGTGGATCCTTTCACTGTCGGGTCGATGCGTTCTAGCTCGAGGTGTGGGTCTTTATCTTGCGTAGCTTGATGCATATGCATGACGATGATGCAATGCCGGGTTCGGAAAGCAATCGCAATGCCAACATGTGGTCACTAACCACGCGGGCGAAAACGTTGGTTTTGCAGTGAAATCTCAATTTCAAACCCCAGCAAAACCATACCCGGCTGCAGTTTCGGATATTTCTACCACCCAGCAGGGCAAACCATAGGGCCCGTATGCACGGAAACGCTCACCCATCCGACGGAGCGCAAAAACAACCCCACCGGGGGCCCACATCCTTAATCCATTCGTTCCGTTCACTTGGAACCGTACTACGGCCCGTACGGCACTGCCCGGAAATGGCGACGACCGAAGAATAAATAAATGAGCGAATGAAAAGAGAGATATAGCGGTGAAAAATTGGGAGAAACGAACGAATACTCACATTATGCTTCCAGACCACTTTGTATGCAGACGGATTTGCATTCACTTTACATTCAAAGTACACGTCGTCTCCTTCCTCGATGTCCTCCGGGTTCATGTTGATGCCGAGCTCCAGCTTCAGGGTGGGAAGGTCTGCGAAATTTAAAGCAGTACAGATAGTGATGAGAAATTGTGCTAAATTCCGTTTGGACTGGTTTGGGCCCCGATAGGTAGCAGTGTGAACATAAAATTCATTAAATTCCCTAGCGGTGAATATGTGTTTGCAATTGCTCTGCCTGTGTTGTGTTTTAATGTTTAATGTTTCTTTCAATAACTCACATTTCGGAAGGTTTAATTTTTTTTAGTGAAATGTTCAATATTATGTTAAGTTAATACAGTATTTTCCCGAGCGAAACGAGTAATGCGTGCTAGAGAAATTCGCATTATTCGAATTTTCGATTAACTCGAATTCCATATATAATATCGTTTACATTAAGTATTCAGAGATCGATTTCTTCTTTTCACATTTCGAAGCACGTTGATAATTGATATTTTTACAATTATTTTGACAATTACAGCAAGTTTTTACCAAAATTAATGTTTATAAAATTAAAACGTAACGTACTTTTGGGAAAAGTTGAAGTTTGACAAATAAAACATTCAATTCCTCACACAAATTACACGAACTGTCAATATTTTGACAGTTATCTCGCGTAACTCGAGTGCCGCGTAACTCGGAAAATAACTCTGTTACGAATCAAGAATATGTGAACATTGGCAAATAACTACTGCCGCTGTTCAGTTCTAGCCAAATTAAATCGAATCATTTGGCAAAAGTACAAGGGGCAAGATGCTGTAGGGCGCTTGACACTTCACGTGCTTGGATTGTTTACATCTCGAAACAGCACCTCCAGCGATCGTAATGGTATGAAAACAATTGCAATCGCAATGTGATTCTTGTAAATCCGCCGTTAAAACATCTCCCGGGGTCAGGTGATGAAAGCTTAGCTATTACGGCATTTGTCGCACCAGAATGTGCTGTACCTAGATTATTACTCGGAGATTACCCGTTGGATTTTGTTTATTTAGTTTATTTAGAGTTTATTTATTTAGTCCACTCGAATCCCGAGCCCTACAGCTTGGAGGCAAATGGAGAGATAGATAGAGAGTGATATATGAGAGAAAGAGAACGCAAAACTAAGCAAAATGTCGGTTGGATGTTCATGATTGTCACTTAGCGCGTATGTCGGTTGGATTTGGGTATAAAGCAGCATCACCAAATTCTAGCACTGCCTGTGTCTTGAAGTCGTCCTTCGCAAACCCTACCGTCCAACCGTTATTTATGGTTGTTTTGCATGATATCTGTCGCTTTTATTGTCGCCATAAATATGATAAAATATTTTTCCTTTCTCCTGCTTTACCACTCCGAAAGCGATCTCGACTTATAAGGCATCCCGAAACCTTCCCGTGCAAGGGCAACCGAAAGGATTACGCAGGTCCGGTTCGCACGCGTGCTTTGGCCCTTTTTATTGGGGGTTTCTCTAGCGTTTTAGCGCACGAGTGACCGAAACGGTCATCCATTTCGGTGGGTCTTTTGGTGCCGTGTTCATACTGAACCCATAACCGCCCCATCTCGCGTCCGTTTGTGTGTTGGAATTTGAGCAGAGCGATTTGAGGTTTTGATTTTGGTGGGAAGCATTTTTCCTGGAATTTTCATGCTTCCAACTTCTTGGACAAACGGTTCCAGGTCCGGTTGGGAAATGTGTCAGAATGATGTAGAATTTCTCATATTTTATAATTTGTCAGAATGATACATATTTTCGCTCATATATATATAAATCCTCTAAAATTGTGAACTTATGTCAATGAGGGACCATTAATTTTTTCAGGACTTCGTTCATTAACTCATGGTTTTGTTAAATGCTTCGTTTACTGTGAAACATCATTATACAAATTAAAGTAAAATGCTTACAAAAAGTATGTAAGAAATAGTTAAAAATGTTACAATTATATTAGCTTTAATCGATTTTTAAATTTCTTACTCGAAGCAAAATATATCATTGCTGCTTGGAATTAGGTTTTGTCATTAAAATTCAATTTTCTCTAACCTCGAGGGATTTCATATATTTGGAGGTGCGATAAATCTTTTATCCAGCTAATTACTTCGATTATTTGTCTACTTTTCCTCGTTAGCGGAGCGCCACAGATGGTAAGTTTGCGCAAGTCTGTTGCTAATGTTCGGCGGAGTAAAAGGAAACAATTCGCATTAAAAAAACACACAAACAAAATGACAGTGGAAGGAAAAGTATGGTGCCCTCCTCTGTAGCTACCCGGTTTTGCGGACAAAATACATCGGCATGTCACATCAAAACCGCATAAACGTCGCCATCATCGTTACCGTCGGTGGTAGGTGTCGTCGATACGATTTAGCGTGTTCGCCTTCCTTCACCGGCCCTAATCGAACCGAACCAAACGTTCCAAAGACATGCCGTCAATCTGCATTCTGCTCACGGCCAAGTTAACGATCCTGGATGCAAGATGGCGGATGGGGATTATGTGGCTGTGTGCGTGTATGCGGATGGATGCCTTTTTTTGCGTTGCTTTTGTTTCCTATCTATCCTTTTTCTCTGCTGAACAATTTTCCCTGGCGTTGCACCCACAAACGTACAAAAACGGGAATTTGCTGCGGGTTTTTTTTTGCTTCTTAGCCTTTTCCTCTCCGCAGCCACACACGATGTCAGACAGGCTGACGGTAAACTGCGGATGATCGTGTCAGCTTTTCCCCCGGGGGTGACAGTTGCTTGCCTTTTCCTTTCCAGCAGTCGGACGCCCGCTAGTGTTAGGGTGGAGTTCAGGTTGAGTGGCACTCGGTAAAAAGTCACTTTCTTGTCAAATACTGTGTCGGCCCCATCGGAAATGTATGCGCCGGTTCGAACAGCCAACACACGGGCGCTTCTCAAACCGGAACCGGAACACGATTTTCTTGTTTCTTTCTGTGAGTAGCTTTTGTTCCGCGTGGGATGGGGCCGACTAACGGTGGCAGGTGACTGCCGGAACTTCCGGCAGAGCGTTGTCAACTTTATCATTAGCAACTTTCGGGCACCACGCCTGGCTTGTCGGATTTGGGCGAGGGATTTGCGGGCGTGCCAGAAGCTATTTGTCCTTTCGGATCGGTGCGTTCGGTTTGCATATGTTGGCAGTGGTTTTACACGTCCACTAGGTGCGTGCTTGGTCCCATGGGAGGAACCCTTTAGGTATGAAACAAGTCGGTTCCGTCGGTGTGTAATAGAAGAAGAGCAGAAAACGTTTCACATCCCGGCGAGAGTCAAATAGTGAATGTTTCCGAACGATGACATCGGTGTATCATTTGTCTCCGTGTTCCAGGTGTATCGAATGTCTAGGGCAAGCCGAAGCACCTTTCATACGCGAGCGACGCGAGATTAGTGAAGCGTGTCCTTGTTTACTTTACCCGGTCCTTCTTAGATCCTTCCCCGACAAAGAACAATAAATCCTTCTCCGTAGCAACATTTTATCGATTTATCGTCATTGCATCTGGAGGATGCACGTCTTGCCATGATTTTGTCCTAACGGATCACCTCAAAAGACGTTGTCACTTGTAAAGTAGGTGGAAAATTGCCTTCCCGGATGTACGGAATGGGAGAGAGAGAAAGAGAGACTTATAGCACCAATAACGAAACCCGGCTGGTTGATACGCTGACTGGGCGGGAAGAGTAGCAAGATTAATTTCAATTTTCCACAACACGATTCTCAACGACTCGTGACATGATGCGCTTCGGTGTCATCATCATTATCTTCGCTTGCCGGTTCTTCTCGGTCGGGTTTCATCGAGCAGCAAATGCACTGCCAGAGATTGTGCTCCTGCACCGCAGCTTTCAATGTGCTTGGGGTTTTACCTTGCGTGACGCTATTTATCTTTCCATGCTGTTCCAACCGGGAAGGATGCTTTTTAAGGGTGCCGCGCTTGAAAACGAGCTTCCGGGATTCGGTCGGGGTTTGTGGAATGCGGAAGAATGGAACGAATTATGAATGACTGAAGTGGCCACAATGCTTTCTCATGATAAAATGTGCCTGCTAGCGTTCTAAGCTTGAGTTCGACTTTTATCATTTCGTACCATTTTAAGATAGAGGAGCTTTCGAACAGTACCAAAGTTGATCGGTGTCCGTTAGACGATTTGATTACATATCATTTAAGATAAGTTCTTAAAGTTCTTTTACTGATTGGTTGATTGATGTGGTACACAGAGGAAATAACACTCGGCGAAAAACTCATGTCACTCTCTTAAACTTAAAACACTCTCTGGGATGGAATACAACACCTAGAGGGTTGTGAGAGAAATAAGTTTTAGTCGTAATATGACCGTAACAGCAAGGTTTTTTCATTTTTTTACAGAAATTAAAAGAAGTGTCAAGCACGTGGGATGTGGGAACTTTCAAACGAAAAGATGTTTTTCGGCACAATCCACAGCAATCGTGGTGTTATAAGCTAGTTTAGACCGACAAGCAACAGAGCAAGCCCGGAAATAGGCTCTTAGCTAGGAGCAAAAAGCCCAGCGATAATTTCGGCAAATCGAATAAAAAAAGAAATAAGAAAATTGTTTCCATCTTATCTGATAGCACTGAGGAAATACTACTCCTAATCATGGTTATAATTGTATGTGTTTGATAGTAAAATAATAATGGGGATAAGATGTGATGTGATGTGAACATTAGCGCATTTGATGTTTTTAGCGCGCTGTTAACATAATTGGTTTTTGTTTGGTCCTATTTTTAGTAAACAATTTTGCGATAAGTTCTGTAAAAAAAAAATAACTAAATTAAATGTCCTGAAATATATGCACAGTTAATGTGATCGTTCGGAGCCGCCGAATGTGATAAGGTACCAACGATCGCTCGTCACGGAAGAATGAAGTAAATGTATTATTCTCCCAAGCGTTTCCCTGTGAACGAAATGAATATGAAAGCTATACGTTTCGGTTTTTGTCACTGTCAAATGAATTTTGAACATTTTCCATTTTTGCCACATCCGATTAAAGCCTCCCGTCACCTATCAACCGTCCGAGGTGCGATTGACGTCCAAACCATCAACACCTTATAAGAGTGCCGTTCCGTAACAGCTTCACCCTATAATCACAACCAATGTGGTACCGGCTGGATCTCTCCCCCCCTCCCTCCCTCACTCCCTCCCGCTCTCGATCCAGACACCGCATGCCACCGGCGGTTCGTTGTGATGTGGTTTAACGCACCACCGTCGCTGTCAACTCGCATGCTCATCGAAAACAACACCGACGAAGGCAACCAACTCGTTGCCAGGATATGGGTGTGAAATAGGAAAAGTTTCGCTACGGGGAAAACTTTCCCATCGCGCATGGTGCTGGTGCTGGGTGTCAACCAAGACACTGCATCTTGGATTCACTCTCCCTGGGATGGTGTATGCTTCGGTGCGTCCATGGAGTGACTGAGATTTCTAATAGTACGGTTGACTTCCCTTACGGTATGAAAGGGGCGCTCAGAACGCCCGGTGAACGCTTGTCAACGTTGCCCATCCGCTGTCAGGTGGCGGAAAGTCGGGAATGGGCTTCAAGAATCAGACCAACAACGAGACAAAAAAAAACACACACACAACCTTAGGATGAATAAAGTCCCTAACTATTCTATCAAACAGTACACCTTCCTGCGTATCTGCGAAAAACCTTTTGCACAAAAACGAAGGGAGATATCTACTGGAACTTTTCGGAAGGCAACCGTACAGACCATGAATGGAAAGTAGATCCATGAACGAAAGGAAAAGAAAAATCTTCCCCCTAGCAGCACTCAGCGCGAAAGAAAAACTCGAAAAGGGAATCGGGGGAAAAACTCCATTCCTTCCAACAGCGGATGTGGAACTAGGAAGGTTTGCTAAGTTTCCAGTTCGTTGGATGCTGGTACTTCGGGCATATGTACTTCAACGGAGCATGATGCGGGTATGAAAGCGAACTGAAAAAAAACCCCACTCAAAATACCTTGCTATGATACTCGAATGATACGGAACGAAATTAGATTAGCAGTGAAATGGGTCCTTCTCGATCTGGACCAGAACGTGGCGGAAGCTGCTAGCGGTCCGAGGAACCATATGGTGTTTGATTCCTTTTCGCTTTTTCCCTAAGCTTAAAGTTTGGTTTGCTGCTCTTTTTCGGCTTTCCGGAAGTTGAAAAGCAAGCCACGCACGGTTGAAGTTTCCGGCTCCCTGACCCCGATACCGTAGTGCTGGCCGGCAAAGACGAAAACATCCTCAAAAGGGATTGGGTTGTATGTGTGTGTGTGTATTTCATTTGTGCTTCGAAAAGCTAGCCAAGTAATTCGATGGGAGGGATTGACTTTTTTCCTGTGATGTGACCACTGTCAACTTACTTAAGTGGATGATTCCACGGCTTCTTTTTCTAGTGGCACCACGTTTAAGTGGGGGAAGAATTTAGTTTTCGATTTTGATTTTTAAAAGAGCAAAGTAGAAGATAACCCGTCTTGTGAAATAGAATCAGTGTTGTTACTTCCCGAGCTCAGAAAACACAACAAAAATAATAAAAGGTTTGTTTGTGTTTCCTCATCATTAGGAAAATGTTACCGGATGTCCGGATGATGTTGAAATGAGAGAAGTGGACCGATGTTGCCCAATAGAAATTAAATACTGCCCAGCAGCGAAGCTTGATTCGGGAATGTTCGTTACGATTATATATCGAAAATCTCGAAGTGAAATATTTTTCAAGTTGCCCTTAATATGTTTCCATTTGCGGTGACGAGGAATAAGTTCATCCTAAAATTGCATTTGATGTCTTACGGTCCGAATGATGGAGATTGCATTTAATTGGGAAGTTCAAAATTCAACTCTTTCCAAAGGAACCGATCCCGTACGTTCTACTGTGCCCATATCCGTGACGGCGTTCGTATCGAAAAATCCGTCTAATCGAGTGACCGGATATTAGTTGGTGGCCACTTTCAAAAGAGATCCGACTCATGCACCAACGCACGACCACATCCTTCGGTTTCCGGAAAAATCGGTTTGAAAAGTTTGATAGACATCACCGTACAGGCACGGACGGCTGGTTGATTCAAAATTAACACACTCGCTCCACCGGCTCTGACCGATGCTCATTCGCGTTGATCTGCTGGCGGTGGTCCGGATACCGCAGTGGCTTTTCTGAGTGGACACGATCGGATGACATCGCATCGAAGCTGACAAAATCAATTAACCAACCCTTTGCTGGCCGTTCCAGACTGTCCGACAATTTCGGCCAGCCTGGCCAAGCCGTGGCCTTGGCGTAGTGGCACAAATTTACCACTAATTGAACAAACTGTATCCGGTCCTTCGGCACCGGAGGAAGGTTTCGGACCGGAGAGCATCATTTTCCGTTGCATTGCTCATTATGTCGCCGGGTTTTGTCCCGGGCCGGTCGAGCCACACGGACCCGGCCAGCGAGGATGAAACCGTAATCAAATTCATGTTTGCGGTTGCAACGGCATACGCTTGCGTCCGAAGGTTTGGTCCCGTGATCGGTGCTTCGCGGAAGCGAACCAGAGATCCTTGGATACCGTCCATTCTTCGTGCTTGCGGCTGGTTGTGGGGAAACGTTCGACCGAAATCGATTGGGAGCGATTGTGACATACCGGAAAATTAAGCAGCCTAAGTTGGGTCCGATTGATGGTCCGGTCACTTTTCGCATGGACGAATGGAGGAAACAAAAGCTTGTTTTAGTGCAAACTGCAGGCGATGCAGCTGATGTTCATTTCCTTCTGGGTGTGGATCGCAATTGGTTGACGAGAGGCAGTATGAAATTTGGCGGGGAAACGCCGGCACGGAGCTAATTAAATACCATAGTTACGATACGAGCTGAGGTCGCCCTCGGTCGCCTGGTGGATTACAATACGGTCGGAGGATGAATGTATTTAATGAACGGAAAATGTAACTGTTGTGATGTGTGCGGCGAATTGAAAACTGTCAAATGACTTACACATTTTTCATATACTTCTGGTTATGGATGTGATGTGTTTATTGAAATTAAAACAAAATTATAAATGTCTCACATTAGCAAAAATATTGTACCCACTTATTAATCGTCGCTCTCGTCTTTCTCGTACGAATTGAATAATCATTTACAAACAAGTCTTTGTCCCAAAAGTAACATACGGTATAACAGTTTGGAAATCATGTGCTAGAATGCATAAAAAGAAAATTCAATTATGTTTAAATAAGGTACTATGAATGTTATTAAATGCTCCATTTATGACTAGACTTACAGATCTATATTGATCAACCGGCACAATGTCATTAGAAGACTTGGTTCTTAAAATTACAGAGTGTACAAGACACGCGTTATTACATTCAGAACCTGAAATCATACGAAATATTTCCTTATTTTTTAAGTTTAAGTTTAAGATTAAGATATTAGTTGTTAGGATTTATGCTAATGATCGTTAAAAAATGTACTAAACTGCAATTATTGAGATAAACCGAAATGGCCTGAAGGTAGAAATAATGAATTAGAAATAGTCGTTGAAAAGCAAGGTTGCTGTATCTCGCGGAACTAAATTTTGTAACTGATCTGGGAAAAATAAATAAAATAAAATGAAATATAAAAAAAAACAAAATGATTATAGCGTCGGGTGATAGTACAGATTGTTATGACTTTATGACAAAACTTTGCTTCTCACAAGGTTCAGCTGAGAAGGAAATTAATATCGTTTAACGTAAAGGCAGAATTGCCTCAAAAGAATACATTCCAATATACTAATAAGAGAAGACTTAAACATAATCACTCCCTTTTAAACCATCGACCATGGACCGTGGCGTACCAGCAACGCTCTGAACCGATTTAAGTGGTACCCATGATAGTAAATTTTTGTGCACCAGCACTTAAAACATTAAAATATTTACCGAAAGCCCATTTTTCCGGGCGTGTCGGAGTAACGGTGTGAATAATGCAAAGTACGGAGAAGTTCTTTGACTTTCACAAAACTATCTTATCTCTCGCGCCGTGTTTCATTTGCAACCGCCGGTATGTGGAAACGGTATGGTTGGTTTTCGCTTTTGTCCTTTTTACTGGCAGGCGCAACCGGGCAGCATATTCACGCGCACCGAAAATCCATCCCGAAACCGCCGGCCGTATCGTGCCGTACTGAAAAGGCAAAAGCCATCTGCATAGACGAACCGGCGGAAGAGTTATGAAATATGCCTTAGCGTCCCGTGGGCACTCCCTGTGGGATCGTTGCGCTACGAAACCGTACGGGGTACGGGTCCGTCCTGGGCGGTCGTTTCATCCTTGCGTACATACACGATACAGCAAAACGAATGGCAACCGGAGGAACCACTTCCAACGCATAAATTAATGTAAAATGTATGTACGGTTCCGAGAGCATCTCGCTGTTCCCCCCCCACGGGTGGACGGTTTGCACATTAGGCAACCAGGGTTGGAGCAGGGTAACCAGCGAGAGTGATGATATGATTTTTGCTCCATCTTCACACCTCCGCCTGTCGGTGGGGACGGAGCAGGAACTGAAGCAAACCGAACGAAAGGACAACTCCGAACCTGTGGGCCACCCATTGGGAACCCTCCCTCCTCCCCCTTCTCGTTTTTTTAAGGGACTTCCGTGTGGCTTTGCAAACCGAATGAGAAGTTTCGCTTTTAAGAGTTAATGTAAATTAGTAACAGTAACATCATCATCGTCACTACGGACCCGCATCAGGGTTCGCATAATGACAGCTGGGACAACACTGACAACGAATTTCCAAAACCTTTTTTGGACGGTGAACCGACTCGACACTCGAGAGCAGCTCTTGATGTTACGGGAGCAAGAATGTTGCAATGAATTATTTTGACTGAATTTGTACTTCAGCGTGTGGCATTTTACACCCACAAAGCTTGTCTTTCCATCGAACCTGAAAACGGCAGGAGAGTGTTCGTCATAATAAGAATAATAGAATTTGAGGCTGCGGAATAGTTTGTCAGGGAATGTCTCTGGTTATACTAGCTAATGGATGTTTTTCTTGGTAACTTAATGCTTCAAATGCACCGTGCAAATTTGGTAAATGTATACTGAAACTTTTTGGAACTGTTGAAATGATACATTAATTATTTACAGATACATTTTTAATATAAGCCTTCGATTTATATTAGACTCTAAGAAGATTAACAATTCCAGTGAATTGAGCACAAAATATAATTGCTAATAAATTCTAGAACCATTTATTCTTCAAGTGATGTAAGTGCCACAATATTGGTTTACGGCACTCCTACGTAGAAGATCCTTATCAGAAGATTGAGCAAGCCGCGGAAACCCTAGGGTTAGAGGTTAACGATTCAAAAACCAAATTGATGGTGGCACCACCAGCGGCCTTGCTAACAAATCCAGGGGTGCAGATAGGTGATCGCATCTTTCCTCAAAATTTCTGCTCTTTGAGATCGAAGATCAGGACCGAAAATAATATTGATGGCGAGATACGCGCTAGGCTGCCAGTCGGTCATTCAGCAGTTTGAGGAAACCTCTGTACTCAAAACACATATTGCAGCGAACGAAGATGGGACTATAAAGAACTTATATGGTTCCCGTATTCATGAGACATGAACGTACATGTCGTACAGTGGATTAGACTCGCGAGACTCCGGTGGTCTGGTTACGTGACGAGAATGACACCGAACGACCCAGCCCGTAAGGCCCTTTCAGGTCGTTCACAGAGGAGGCGTGGTAGGCCCATTTTGAGATGGGGAGATGGCCTTGATACGTCCACCAGAAAGGCCAATATTACGGACTGGTTGGCTACAATCCTAGACCGTTACAGAGGACTCCTACCGCTGGTCAAGACCACGAAGCGGTTGAATGTTGAAGTACAGTCGTTGCCACTAAATGTTGTCTCTAATGCATGAATTTTTGTCTGGAGATTACCAATTTTTCACAGCGTGCAACAATTTTTGTTTCGTAATCACCAATTTTTGATAGTAGACATCAATGTTTGTCTCATGATTACCTATTTTTGACAGTGGACATACATTTCTGTACCGTAGTCAGCAATTTTTGTCTTAAATTGAGAAAAACTCCATGATTACCTACCTAAATACTCATTGATTAGCTCGAATGATTACCTCGTATGTATGGAATATTCAATTGAGATTTAATGGGGATTTATTGGATTTAATGGATGAATTAGATCAATAAAACATCAAAAGCAATTAACGTTGATGCTATGTTTAATTCAGCTTAAATAAGTTCAATTGAAATTTGAATTGATTCTCACCTGCTAAGTTTAAAAAAAACTGGTTACAAGGCTATTTAAGTATCGCAAAATTACCGATAAAACTCAATGTTTTTACATAGATTCATGAAACTATATATTTTATTCACATTATATGTTAATTTTGTTCATCAATAAAATAAAAAGCAGGTATCGTACCGTAGTGGTGCCGATTTTCACACGACAGGACCTAGGGAAAATCCTACGCGGACCAAACCCCCGTAGCAAGGACTGACTATCCGGCCACGTGGTAAACGGAACAAGACATAAAATTAAATCAAAAGCAGTACATTTCTCTAGATATTGTATAGACACAGATGTATGAATGAACGACAAAAAATTGTGACTTAGAGACAAAAATTGGTGGCTACGAGACAGAAATTGATGCTTACTATCAAACATAGGTGACTGCGATACAAAATTTATCGCCAACGACTGTATTTCAATTTATTTCGCCAAACATTCAAATTGTAAATAATAATTGCTATCATCTAAAGTTATGCAATGCAAATTCTTGTACTTTTTGTGGTTAGTGTGGTAATTTTAACACGTTGAATTAATTCATATCGTACAGAATAACAAAGTGATTCATAAAATGTTATACAAAACTACAACGTAATCATTTTAATAATTTGGTATTACATTACTTGAAAAAAAAATCGCCCAACGCTACGCGTTCTTTTGTGTTTCGTTTGAAATGGTAATCTGTCATCTGGATCAACACTGGCGATATAATTGCTAGTGTAAGCTAGATAGTAAGCCAACTACAAGTTTCATGACGGTTATGTACTTTACTCCTTGCGAGATCCGTAATTTTATGGAACAATTATTTGCTTGTCGTTCACTCTCTTCCATTCGAAGGCTAAGCGTTGTTGCTGGTTTACTTGGGGGAATTTCATTAGCATTTCATTAGCACAGAAGGAAGAGTGTACCACACAAAAACTATTAAAAATACAGAACCGCGTAAAGGGAAAGAAGCCAAATTGCGTTACAAACTGTACCACCGCCGTAATGTGACCGAGGCCGAACGTTCACAAAAGTTAACTATCAAAACGGAGAAACATTTTCACTGTCCATGTACGGAAATCATTGTGGTGTGTTTTGAAAACATTTATTTTATTTTTTGTTCGTAATCCCGTCCCCTGGCATAGCCCACAAGCCCACAAGCAGCAAAGTATACCACAAAGAATTTTACTACCGAAGGTATTCCCTGATGCGACAATTTGTGTGTGAAACGTTTTTTTTTCTCTCGCTCGCTTACAACGGCACTGCGTCCTTGTGTGTCGGTATCATAGCTCCGTAGCGCAAACGGAGCAGTACATTGCAAACAAAAACAACTGATGTTTTTTTTTTGCACCGAGAACAAAACACAAAACTGAAAACCTTACCGCTCCTTACCGCCCACGTGGACGGTCTGCTCCTTTGCCGTCCAGCGCGTCCCAGGTACAAATCATTTTTAAATAAACCATTTAGAAGCTGTAACGCGCTATCTTAATTTCCCCAGATGCAAATGATTTGCCCGTAAAATGTGTTTTGCAAAAGGTAGCGAGAGCAAGCGCATACACACAGGGAAAGGAAAAATGCACCGAAACCACGCCCGATGGAGCTGGGCCCAAGGGGTTGATTTTTTTTGTCCTTAGCCTAGCAGAGGTAGGTGCGATGTCAAAAATTGTCATGGCCAGAAGGACCTACCATAATATCACTGGGTGGAAAAAAGTGGGAGTATAAGCGTCAGTCGTCCTTAGAGGCTTTAAGAGGAAATCGCGACGTATAGCCACTTTTCATCGCTCAGCCATTGACCAAGCAGTACGGTGGTTTATTCCGTTCCGTTTGCTGGTTGGATTCGGAAGCGAGACTTCATACACCGGAACACATTCATAATGGGTCCGGGATCGTATAAATCTAATGAAATCCGATTTAATTTTAATGACTGCCAACATGTGAGGTGCGAAAAGCGTCACGTTTCGATTGGGAGGAAGACTAGAATAGCGTTCCCCGTGCTATCCGTTCGGTCTCGATCTTTGTTCCGCGGTGTGGTTTGTCGGCTGTGTAGATGTACGTGAGCATGACGCAATAATGAAATGATGGATCAACGACATACTCTACTCGCCGGCCCGTGTACGGATGTGTGGCAGTACTGTGCACAGGGAATACGATTCTCGATGGTGGAACATAAATAAATACCCACCGCACGATGTTGAGCCCATTTCGAGGGGCAAACTTTCACCTCTGGTGGGATAATTTTAATCCCCTTTACGGTCATAACTATTCGGCCGTTTATCGTGTTGGCACGTAATTTATCCGGTATTCCCGGTATGGAAATGTTTGCGGGTCGAAAAATGTGGCCCAATATTGTACAACACCACAAGTGACAAATTTATCGTGTTCCGGAAGCAATTTATGTGTTTTCCTAAACAGTAGAAAAAAAATGTTAACGAAAAGGGAGTCATAATTACAATGAAAAATAAATATTAATGTGCTAAGGTTGGTGGACAAAGCATTACTTTGCTATGTGCTTATTATGTTATGCGCGTTTGCTAGCTTGAGGAGTTTATTTGTGTACTTCAATCGAAAAGTTTTGCTTTTAAAAAATATAGTTTAAAATTATAGTGTGTATTAAATAGTTTAACAAAATTTATTAGTACATAATTTTAGACTTTTCGACTACTTCTACTAAAATTGAATATAGTTGAAGTTGAGATTAATGTTGTATGTTTGATTTATTCCAAAAATTTATCATTACTTGCCCTCTGTATTTTTATTATTGCTGATGAAGCTGTGGGTATCATTGTACCAATTAATGTACAGTCGTTTTCCGAGATACGAGACACTTGAGTTACGTGGAGTCTGTAAATTTGGCAGTCCGTGAAATGTTTACAATTGATTGGATTGATTGATTGGATGATGACGGCGTTTGACCGCGAGGTGTTTAGAGAACTACTGGAGTAGGCCAAGACCGCGAAGCGGATATAATGATTTATAATCATGTGGACAGTTGTTATAATCATGTGGATGGATTTTTATTATCGTTATGAAAATATTTTTGGTAAAATGCTACTCGAATTGTCGAAAAAATCGTGAATGTATCAATTTTGAATGCACATCTTAACATGATAATAAGTATTTTTTCCTTTATTAGATACATTAACAATTTTATTTTGACTTATGCAAATATTCGAGTGTCGTGAATTGGTCTGATACGCATTATTTGTGTGACTCAAGAAATGGTTATACAAAAATGTTATACAACAAGTACATGTTCCACCCAAAGCTGCTGAAAGAAGAATAAAGAAAATGCTTTGGATTGTACTGAGCTTATGTGTTGATGATCAAAGATCTTTTACTTATTATACTTTTGTGCCTTCTGGTTACCTGTTATGTAAAAAGATCCTGTTACGTGTTCGACATCTTCCTACACATTCAGTTCAGATCATCCTTTTTTTGCTTACTTTTTGGATTTATTTTGCTTTGCTCGCAACAGATTGTATAAAAGCGTTTTCTACGGATATTATTGTTCTTTTAAGCTTATATTGAATTTCAAATTTTAAATTGTACTTATGTTAGATTGTACAGAAGCTCAAACTACAAAATTATTAATTTAACTCACTCACAAATTATGTAGTTTAATAAAAATAAAATAAAATAAATATAAAAGTGTCTGCGATGTCGATCCCTAGCCTAGTCGACCGTCTGCAAGTATCGTGGCTTTAAGAATTTAAAGCCTTTGAAGAATATTGAAGGCTTTTAATTCTTATAAAAAATCTTGTATTGGTTAGTAATCCTCGTTCCCGTCCGATCGGAACGAGGGAAAGTTTGCTGATTTCCGGTGGACTTTTCCCATCAAACTTAGTGAAAATACTTTCGATTCGCCATTCTTCACACTACCAGGTGATTTCTTTCATCCGCAGATAATCTTCCACAAAGGATACCCTGTATCACTCGAAAGGAGCCAGAAACCGTTTCATCAACCGGCACCAAATTTGACAAGCCGAGCTTTCTCGTGGAAATGGAAAGATTGATTAAATGATTTCGTGTGATTTAAGATATTCTCGGTACTGTAAGCCGAGCGGTTTTTGTTGCGAAAGACGATTTGATTCCAACAAAAAGCAAACAATCTTGTGTGTTAGCGCTAACCGCAAGAATAACAAGCAGGTAGCAGGCAGAAATACACAACGGTCTGTAAAGGTTGGAAACCGTATCTAGATTGTCCGGATTGTACAACAAACATCCTCGAGGTGATGGATTCATTGTCATCGGGTAGCGATTCTAAATAATTCTTCCGCCGAACGGGCGCCATTGAATCCGGGTTCCGGGAACCTGTAACATCAGCGTAACGGGGGAAAACTTTCACCGAATCATCAACCTCCACCCTGGTGGCGCCCATTTTCATTGGTTCTGGTCGGTTTTAGTTCGGTTAAGTTTGTGGTTTTCGATCGTCTTTTTATCGGATTCTGATGGAGACAACCGTAACCAGGTTGCAGGAATTCGGTAGTCCTTTACCACAGCAAACGGGTCACGGCGGGTGTAACACTTCGGTCCGAGCCTGGCGCACCGGGGGTTTGGGGCGAGTTTCCCGACCTGTAAACGAGCCATTTCAAGCCCCTTAAAAACAAGTCAACCGTTGCAGTTTTCACTATGACTCGCTTTCCATCCGTGCCACTTATACCGTGAGCTTGCCGGGTGCTTTATATCGGCAGCGTTTGGGGAAGCAACCGTTTGTGGCCTTTTTGTTTCTGGTCCCTCGACTGTTTACCCATTCGGAAAACCCTTTTAATTTATTCGATAGCAACGTCGCTTCGAAGGTTGTGTCACCTTCATTCTCCCTCCAATGTTCTCTCTGTCTCGCTCACTCTCTCTCTCTTTCAGTCACTGTGGAACACAATTCCCTCCGTATAGCGTGCCCTATTAAACACAAACCATCGGACAAACCATAGTTGAGAACGGGCGACTTTGGGGATCCTTTTGATCCCGGTGACCAATGTAAATAAGTGAAGTGAGCGAATGTTTGCCCAGCACGAAAAGAACAATTCTGTGGATGAAAATTTGAACCAAATCGTATCGTCAACCGTATGCGCCATGACCTTTTAGTCGTATAAGGATAGCCCAGTGCGGGTGCTTTTTTTTGTTTTCTCGCCAGCAAGAATATAATGTCTGTGTGTGTGTGTGTAAGTTCTCGGAAGGATTCTTCAGGGGACCCGTAAAAGAAGTTTTGTGTATTTTTTTTTCTATTTGTTGTTGTGCTTTCTTTACAAAGACCAGAAAAGACGAAGAGAAAGTGTTCTGTACAAATATGGAACCTTCCGGCCGGTGGACGACATTTGCGTTAATGGCGCTTCTCAGCGGCACTACGGTACGGCACTGGACAGAAGAAACAGGCAGGTGACAATTGTCCAGAATAAATTGTCTGTTTAGCGAATTTTGCGTCCGGTTTTGCTTCCTTCGTTCGTCCTTTCATTTCGTTTCGACTGGAATTTGATTTTTTTTTGCGTTGTTGGTGTGTTTTTTTTTCCTGTTAAAGCTCCTTTCATTTCAGAGATTCGGGTTTGAGATTTTCTGTTAATCTCATTTCACCGTATGGCCCATCAGAAACACGGTCCCTTTTCTTTGCTTTGCTCAACCGAAATTAAACGCAAATGAAAAATCCGACAAGCGCAAAGGTCAGACGAACGCGGCACCGTGCTTGCTGATAAAACATTAAATTAAACGATTCATTTGCATTTGCAAAGGCTTCACACTGGGGTTCGGCCGGGAAGAATCCGGCCTATGGTCCGAACACGCCGGTTCTGTGACAGAATCGTGACATTTTGCTGTCCGTTCGGTGTGATAAGGATACGCACATCCTTCGTGCGGTACGATTAAATGGTGCTTTACCGGTGGGCACGGGTTGGTATGGAGTATGCAGATGCAGAGTGCAGGTTACTTACAGAAGACGTTTAATTTCATCGAAGTCTCCTTGGTCCCTCGTTTCACCAGCTCGTTCGTAGCCCGGCAAACCAACGTTTTACCGTGGTCCTCCCGGGTCGGCGTGATGCTGAGCGATGCGAGCGTACTGTTTCCATCCTCGGACGTCTGGATGAATCGGGAAAGAAACACGAATGAGAAGAAACCATGAATGGAAGAATGCCGAACCGAATATCCATTATCGCAGAGCAAAAAAAAAAAAAGTTACACAAAATATAGCTGCAAGTACGAAAGATTAGTGAATGAAAATGTAAATGAGGGCTTTTGCGTGTGCGATGAAAATGGGTGTAACAAAACAGGGCGCATCCCACAGATAATGAAGACCGGGCATTCTACAAAGCAACTCATTATTCGTGCGCACTGGAGGGAAGTAAAAAAACGGATTCCGTGTTTTTTTTCCCCTTGTTCGCCCAAAGAAACACATAAAATTTCCCTCAGTTATGATGAAGCAATACAGGTGAGTAATTATCCCTTCCGGGCTATAAACACGCGGTACGCGGTACCGGTACATGAATGCTGGCCTGAAAGGATTCTGTGGATATATTTTTGGGATCTGGTAAAGTTGCAGCGAAACAAGTCTGAGTGATTTTTTTTCCGTGCATAAAAAATGTATCACCCTTAAATGAAGACAGAAGATAAATCGAGACAGTTATAAAAAAGGAGAGTACCAACGAAAACAAATTTGCCTGATGTTGGCTTGCTTTGGTGTTACGTAAAATGGGTAAAACGTATTTAGAGGGGTAATTTTGGTTTTTGTAGTTCCATCGACATGTTTTTTTCCTCGAGCATTTGCATTCCATTTTTTTTATTCCTTTACAAAACTAAAAATCTTTGTAGCAACTTTTTATTTCACTAAAAATATATCTTTTGTACTTTGAATGCTCGTGTTATACATGTTGTGTTATAGATGTGATATGTTTTGTTAATTTGTCTAATTTTAATTGGTATAAGAGTTTTACATTATGTTGGGGTTTTTTTTAACTTTAATTCTTTTAATTTAATTTAATTTAATTAATTAAATTAATTAATAATTAATTTAATTAAATTAATACATAATTAATTTAATAAAATTAATAATTAATTAATTTAATTTAATTTAATTTAATTTTCTTTTAATTTAAAGTTCTTTTAAAGAATGAACTTATCGAATATGTTACTATCTGTAACTGAGGGAATTTACGAAACTCTTGAGAATCAGCCATTTATTAAGTAATATTGGTTGTTGAGCAACGGTGCAATTAAACCCGGTAACGGTACGTTAGGTTTCCGCTAGGTGGCGCTCGCCGCTAAGAAGGGATCGTGCGCGATTATCGATTGTCCGATCCGCCTTAAACCACAAAGAGATAAGTTTTGAAAGGTAGCGCAAGGGCAAAGACTTTGAGGGCACTTAACTTTGTGCTACAAAATAAATCAAACTAACACTACCCTAAAGGCTATTAAAAAAGACAAACTATTTGCGGTCGCCCACTTTTTTATAAAAGTACTTGTTGGACGTGATAACGTACCGTAATTTTTTTAAAATGATGATATCGAAGCCTCAGAATATATGTACGAGGATACAAACAAACCCTTCACTATACGAAAGTCTCTTACAGAGAGCTTTAGTTATTTGTTATCGGGCAGCAAGAGACCTTATGGAAATAGACCTAACTAAAATTAATAAGCAAGCATTCATTTACAAAATGACTTGATTAAAATCAAGAACATCGACGAGCATTTAAAGCTAGTTGATTCTAGTTATGGGTGAATTGATTTTTGGGTGAAAAGAGCACACGACTAAATCAACTTAAAATCCACGTAAACGGATCGATCATACAACCATGTTCAAAGCACGAATCAGCAATTGCTTAAAGAAGCAACAACACAGTCAACAGAAGAACCAAAACAAAAAGCAGCTCGGCTGCAAGAGTCACAAACGACATTGTTTCGTGATGAGGATGAATTTGGAGCATTGTAGCGATTTTTTTGTCATTGTTGTTAAGTCTCATGACACAGATCCGTCCCTTTATTCAACGACCGGTTAGAAAGACACAGCCCGTCAGACACATATAATAGCAAGAGTAGAAAACAAAAATATTCAAAACGTGACCCATTCTCGCTGTAGAAAGATGATGCAAATTTCGTTACAATCTACATGACAGTGACTTTGTGGAGGGATAATTTTAATAATCCTTTCATTTTTCCTCGTAATGAATATCGCCTACATTATGCTGCGGTGTCCGGCACACTGTTGCGCTCTGTTTCTTTTCTTCCAAGAATGTATAATGTGTTTCTAGCCCTTCTGCTGTCCAATGGTCAGTTTTGCCGTCCATCCTTTCACCATCAGTGTGGCAGGACAGTTGGGTGGCACAAAAAATGGACGCCATAAATTAAATTCTCCTAAAAGGATTCTGGGCGAAGCACTGAGGAATGATAGCAATGCTGACCAAATCCCGCCCATTGTTGGGATGCTTTGGCGAAACAGAGCCGGGAAACAAAGATGAAGATTTTTCATTACTTATCCGTTGGGTGGAGGTGTATGTTTCGTGCATTTTTTTTGCTGATACTGCCGTTGTTGTAGGTCCACTGCAATGTGGGACTACCCCGTTGGTTGCCCTCATGCCGCTGTAAAAGCGCTTGTCAACGTTGAGGGTTGAACGGACTGACACAGGCTTATGAATGATGTAACAAGTGATTTATTCATGGTAAAGGTATTTTGCTGAATGGTACAGAATAAAAAAAAAACAAACCTGTAATATCCTTCATATTTTGTTTGAACCGGAGCTGTGGATCATTTAAGCTCAAGTTTGGTTCTTTTAAATTCAATTTGAAAATGAGATACCTTCGTTACGGTTGCCCAGATGAAGCTACGCTACAGTGGCTCAAATGAAATGCAAGCACACCGTTAAACGGCTCAATCAACCGATTATGGTTTTGCTTTTAGTGAAAACGGGACACTTAAAAAGTGTTAGCTCATCCCATGCACAAACATATGCCACCAGTTGGGCACACTGGGCCATAACCGTTACAGAAAACAGTGCCGAAGTATGGTTGCAATTTTTGGCAGGCGTGAGCACCAAAAGTGAGCCTCGCCCAATCGCACAGTTAGCTTCTCGTAACCATCAATTGGGTACAAATCGTTTCCCTAATGGATCGCCGAACCAAAAAACCGGAAGAACCCGAACGAGCCGATACCGTGCATCGTATCCTATTTGGCAAAAGGTGCCTATCTCTAATGCCCGCCAGGGACGAAGAAAATCCCTATTTACCAACGTGTTTTTTTTTCTCTCCTGGTTGAAACATACTGCACTTACACTACCCGGGCACAAAAGTGTCTAAATGCCGGAGCCCAATTCACTCACGACTCCATTAATAGCAGTTTTTTTTCTTCTACCCGTTGCTTCCAAAATCACCCGAAATTGGGTATTCCTTTCCATTACGGGCGGAAGGATAAGGGTAACGATCGTGTGTTGTGTAAAAAAAAAAACGAATGGTAAAAAGAAGCCACACTCTCGCGTGCTACACGTACACGGAAGTGTGAAATCGTTGGCCTGGAAGGTAAAATTAGCACACCAGCTGGCATGAGAGTGCGAATAACAATAACAGTATCGTTACATCACACCCGGCTGGGAGGGATTTGGGTTAAAAAAGTTAAATTTGACGAAGGTGTACAGCTTGCACGAACTGTGATAAGCCGTGATGGTGAGGTAAAATGTGCTGTACAACTGGTGTGCTACTTAGCATCTACGGTGAAGGGTTTATAGCCTGATTTCCCTCCAATGCTCGAAAATGGAAATGATATGACAGGATGTTTCGGTTGAAAGTTGTAAAATTAAAACCCACAATTAGAGAATCAAAATATTTGGTATCATAGTATGCTTGCAGTGCATAACAATTACAGCAAGAGAATTAAAATATTTTACTTGAAGTTATGTAACGACATAAGAAACAACTCGGTAACGTCATAATAATAATGGTACAGAGGTTTTCGTTAACACATAACATATAACAACATAATTTTGTCCAATGTTAGCAAGAAAACAGTAAAGTGGCTGACACCACTGGATGGATAAACTAGCGTGTAAAAACGTGACCATATATGCATTTTGACAATCAGAAGTTAAATGTTGAGATTAGTTATATTTTGCAGCAGTACTATTTTATTTTATTTAATTATTTATTTTTTGTACCAAAACCATATATAATTATATAATTCTTAAAAAACAATATAATGAAGGATTATATTACTATCAGTCAGTTACACAAAATCCGTCATTTATTTGCAGCAGCAGTTTAGTTTGCAACTGTAGCAAAAGTTTTCAAAGCTTGAACAAGGCACAAAGCAGATCATTTTTTAAGAATAAAATAGTATTACAAAATTTATTTTTAATCTTAAGAAAATGGTGATATCAGGTCTGATAAACTTTTTAATTAGTTTAAAAGAAAATGTTTTATCTGTAGTGAAATATAGCTACAACGAAATTAATTTGAAACTCATACTATTCAAGAATTTGCATAAGATTTGCAACATTTTGCCTACCGTTTGATTTGTTGCCGTCAGCTGGACACCTCCCATCCACCAGGTGATTTTAGCGGGAGGCCGTGAGCCCATCGATTGACACTGCACAATGTAGCGCCGATCGGCCGACAGTGGACTGCTTCCATTCACAATCTCCACTGTTAATGGTCGTACTGGAAGTAACACAATGTTAATGCAAATATTATAATGTCTCCTCACGGATAAGGGTTGAATGTAGTAAAGCTTTTTCTCAAGTATATCGATTTGTACTTACGTCGCAGCTCTATCGTGACGTTGGCGGTCACGTTTCTCCGGTAGAAGTTAGTCGCCTGACAGCTGTATACGTTATGCTGGTGAGCACGGGAGAGATTTCTGACTACCAGCCGGCTGCTAAGCGTCGACTCGTGTGCATAATCAATCATGGCGCTCGGCAGCGTCTTACCGTTGCTGGACCAGGTAATCTTCGGCGTTGGATTACCTGAAAAATGGACAGATAAGAAAGGAATAATAAGATGAAAATTGTATGAATTCGTGATTTAAACTAGCCAACGTCCGGCCGCATATAGTTAATGTCACGTTGAAAGCTTTGAATCGCGTGATTTCCTTTCTAACCAAGTAACGATCGATATTAAATGGAAGAAGAAACAGTTTCTATCGCTAAAGATGGCATAGCCTAAATATTTACCGAAACGTTATCATTAAATCAAACGCTACCGTACACCCGGAGCGCAGCACGGGTAACCTTGTTTCGAGCGCACAACGGACGAAGCGCTAATGACACCATAATTTGTTCCGCTTCGATGGTTTCCGTCGGAAAATACGGAAATTTCGGTTCCATACCAAAGATGCCCACCTCTGTTTTCAACCTTTTTTTTAGGTCCGTCGTGGGAACGGTCTGACGGAGGGTGTGTGCGATGAACGATTGGTCGTAAAATCGGAACCAATTAGATTATCGTGCTTGACGTAGCAGCATCAAGCAGATCATTCCTATTAACAGTTTTATTCGCTGAAATTTAGATTTATTGAGATTTGTCTTTCCGCACAGTGGTTTGATTTTACGCATAAAACTGAGAAGAGGTTTTATGATTATGGTTTATTTTGGCGCTAGACAGCTGAAGGTACTTTAGAACAGTGAAGTATTTATAATAATTGATCCAACATTTTGTACCTTGAAATCTTGAATATGACTTAAGTATGTAAAATCAATCATAAAAATCGCTGATAGTTAAGGCTAACAATTTGCAATTTCAGTTATTAAGCATAGGATAACATGGATACGATAGGACGTACGAATTAAGATATAGCAATGCAATCCATGCTTTAGTGACACTAAATTTAAATTTAAATGTTTAAACAATAACTCTCAACATGACAAATATCCATCGATTCGAATAGTCTTGAAATATCATGAAAAACTGTGTACTCTTCCTCCAGAACCGTCATACATTGGTAACATTCTTTTCTCACACCTGTTCATAGCTGTTACCAAACGGAATGTGTGAATATGCTAGACACCGCACGTCAGTGCAATGCGCCTGAATGGTAGGCAATCCGCACGTATGCTCGGTGTTGTATGTATGGTTGCCATCTTGCAAACGGAAAAATGCTAGTGATATTCAAGAGCCGAAGCTTATTTATTCGATCATGTTTATTGAAATATATATTTCTACGAAAAGCCTCGCCTGTAGAACAGCTACACGGCACGGCGGAACAGGTGTCACGAATTTGGTAGTGCTCGAGGGAGTAAAGTATCTTCTACAACCGATGGCGAATAGAAGACATATTCTCGAGTGTGTAGCCGGGCTTTGCTCGCTTGATGAACTTTGGCTGATGAGAATTGGGAATTGACAAACATGTGCTCGGGTTGATCGTTGGGTCGGGGTTAGCTGCTGCTAGACACGAAAGTACGTCACAGGCTTGCGTAGTGCTTCTCGGCGACGAATCGCTAAGCTGCTTGACAAGCTCACACAACCCGTAGGGGGTTCAATGTTCTGCACTTTTGCAAACGGATCGTTTGATAAATGGGATAATTTTCAGATGATCCTAGACATGGTTTACGGTTCAGGTATAGAATTCGTGAAATAAAGTTTAAAGCATAACGCCGAACAAGAAAAAGTACTAGAATTTATTGATTAAAGTTATGTTGGATTGAGGCAATTTATTAGAAGTTTTGATTATGATCGAACACGTTATCAGTTGTTCAGAAATATTTGCATTTGTAAAGTACAATAGTTTGAAAATTTTTGTGTATCAATAGCTTTATTAGACAATATATTTTACTTGTGATTAAGAAGTACTTGTTTGTACTCACTAAGTAGAGCATTAAATCAATCGCCAATCTGTTCACAAACGATAATACAGCTCCAACCACAGTGAAATAGAGATTGGGGATAAATCTGCCAAAGAAAGTGTTTTATTTTGTTCGCCCCAAACCGCGTGTGAAAAGCCCACCCTGCCCAATTTCCCTGCCACAATGGAAGGCCACCAGTAATTGAATGAAGAAATATTGTAAACAAAATTGATTGCGTGTTAAAGTTCACAGTTTTATGTATCGGACCCACATTTATTGGGCTTCGGATGGTGGTAAAGCAGTGCTTCCGGTGCGCTTCGAAGCGACCAACGTCTAGCGGCGGCTCGCCAAGGTGTCGGTAAGAATTGGTGAAATAAAAGAATAAGACGTTAAGAAAGCGCCCGATGGAAACAAAAGGGCACCCAGTGGAGGGGGGAAAAAACAATATGAAAAGAAAGCGCCAAGTGAGAAGTAATGTAAAGCTGACCTCACCTTCAACATCAGGGTAATAGACGCAAAGCCGACACGGTGTGGCTTCGGCCCGGTTTCTATTTCATCCGTTTTACTGCTCCCCAAAGGAAGTGGGAAACGTTGTAGGTTAGGTAGGTAGGTTTTTCTAGGGCCCGAAAACCCGACCGCAGTGGTCAACAAAGAATGGTAATATTAAAAGAAAAGGATGAAAAAGAGGAGCAATTTTTATTGATCACCTAAGGGCAGCAGTGCAAAAGGAAAGACTATTGAATTCCTTCTCCATATCGCACTCACTTTCCTCTCTCTAGCACGTGTACTTTTTCTATGTCTTTCCCTTTTTCGCTTTCTTTTTTCGTTGAATCTTCGGTCGGTTTCACCTTTTTGAGGCTGGCTTTTCGATTGAACAAAAACGAAGAAACGAAGTAGAGTTTATTTTCCCGTATCCACTCGCAACATATAACAACGTATCGAATATTCGGACTGACCTTTCACACGGCACGTTCTTTGGTCCGGTTTGAGAATATTTCCTTTTTTTTTGTTTGGCGGTGGAGCGAAAGCTAAAGGCTTTCGCCCGCTTCCCTAGCCGTGTTTCGTTAAAGCATTTTATGGCAATGGCATTCTTGCCTTTCGGTTCGCGCTCAATCATCATGCTGCGGTTCTAGGCGATCCCACCGGGCGTAGGAACCGCAGCCGGGCACCAAATCGACCGTAAGAAAATCGAACGTATGTACAAAGGCGCACATATTCGGCCACCATAAACAGACGGACGGTATGTGTTTGTGACCTACCCTTTTCCCCCGGGGGTGCGGGTCCCTACACCCGTTCCCCATTACGCGTTCCCGCGTTGCTTATGAAAACTCAGGGAAAATCGATCGAAATTGCTTCCCTGTGGCCTTCACTACACGGCCCATTCCCGCGTTTGGCATGGTTGCGAGTGTGCAGAATTTGATTCAGTTCAATCGATTTCGATTGCGCTGGGCGGCGATTTTTTATGCAAATATTTCCGAAAATATTGCTTCCATTCGCCCGTTAGCCGTCAAACAGGAACTAGCAGTGCGGCAGGAAGCATCGTAAACTGTTGGCCCACAGAAATATTTATGTCGCTCTAAGAAAATAATATCCTAAGCGACTTTTATGCGCCTCTCGTTCGAAGAAGCATAAGTATGGTCAATAGAACTGTAAGTGGAAGGTAAGAACACTTGTGTCAATTCAGAAATGAAGAAAATTAATCTCTTCATTTTCCACTACCACCGGCACTGGTTTGTGTGTTATTAAAAATATCGTTCAATTCTATATCGAGATTCCCACGACGACACTTTCGCCCAACGAGCCGAGCACGGGGTGGTGGAGTTTCCATTAGACATCCGTTCAGGCACTTAACTTCCGCAAACAGTTCCAATCTTCAATTAAGATCTTCTTATTGGCGTGAAATCTGAAGCCCGTACCGCAACCGAACCGTACAGCTGAAGGCGAGACTATTCAGGGGGAGGGATCGGAAATACTTTCAAAGTTCACCGGGTTTCCTTTCTCCGGCGAGCTGTATGAAAAAACCTCCACCCATTACAATATAGGGACACTTTCTTAAAGACCATACCCGGGACGATCTTCCATCGCGGTGCCGAGAAGGGAGTGTCAGGATGGTGAAATCTTTTCCACATCGTATCCTCTAATGATTTCCATTCCATGCAGGTCTTTAGCTTTCCCGGTGTCCATTTCCTTCACATCCGCACGGTCGTCACTGTCCACACGGTCCGTAACCGGAATCAAATGGGTAAACGAACGTTTCACATCGGAGCGAAAATGAATGAGGCGAAATTAATTAAATCGTAAAATGACTGCCAGTGTCGGTTGACTTGCCCTTCCAAGCACGGCGGTGGACTTCGCCTTTTGTGTACGGTTTTCGGAACGGCCCTTCGAATAATCTTTCCGCTCACTATCGCCACTCGCTCATCTATCGCATTTTTCTGCTTTCCTTCTCGCTCCGTCGGTCCGTCTGGGAAGATTTCTTTCTTTCCACAGTTTCGTGTCAGTCTCTCGTATAACCGATCTCAGCGTCCTCAACCTCATCATGCATCATTTAATCTTAATTATCGTGGTGACATTACACCATTCCGTACGCATCGTCCCATTCACCTTTTTCTGGCCCGGCATCAGTTTTGTTTCGCTCAATCTTTCTTGGCTTTTCGGTTGATAGCGCCTTTTTACTGGTGACGAGTGTGATCCATGCACGGCCCATGCAAGCAGTTGACCATAATGTGGCCCCCGGTTTTTCATGATGCAGAGTAACGATTTGGTATGATTGCGTGTGTGTGTGTATTTCTTTTCATTTCCTGTGGCGTTATAGTAGAATGGTTTCAGAGCAAAGAAGCAGGAGAATCGAGTGATGGCTGCAGACAGTATGTATGAATTCGCTCGCTGCTGATGTACTAATGATCTGCACAAGAAAGGAATGACCCAGAAGACTACGACACACTATGGGTAAAGCGTGGTCAAAAGAAGCAATGTTTAAGAAAAAGGACTATGAAGTAGCAAAAGCATGTGCAAAAAAATTAACAAAACCTTTAATCTTTTGTTATTTATTATACCATCGAGTGAACAATCCAAAGTTCCACAGAAATAGATCATAAATAAATAAATAAAGCTCAAAAAGTGAAAAAATCCAAAGTAACAGTGACCCATTGTGAATTCACACAAAATGGTTTCTGCACCACGAAACCGACATAAAAAGCAGCAAAGAAGTGAATTACGATCAAATCACGAAATAGAATAGGAATTGAAGTAAAGGAAATGTTCCATCTAGGACAGACTTCCTTAGTGGAATAGGAAATCGTTCCTGTTGTTGCCTGTATGGTTTTTTGTTCTTTTCCGCCATTTCGTGTCCGTTCACCATGGCACTGTATAGATTTGTTATAGGGTTGATGATAGGGTTGGTGCAAAATGTGTGATGCTCGACATCGAGGGTATTAATTACCGACAGGGTTGATTGTTACGCTATTGTAATCTGTCTGCCTTGTGCAATGGAGACGCCTGGTACCTCAACGAATTTTTCGACGTTGAAGTGTATTGAGAACATTGGCTAGGCGTTGGCATTGACTTAGAGGACATATTTGTGCATTTAGTATCTGTACTACTTTCCCACACATACACATACTCAACCTTACAAACACTACATGCAAACTATATTGAGAAAGATCGATCATGCCGAATAGCGTGAGAGTATGGAAGGGTGAAATTACTGTTGGACTCCGCGGGGTTCAGTAGCTTCGTGTACTATGGGGAGAAATTTATTAATTTATTATCGTCACAAAAAGTAAATCATTACTAGATGCTCTTTGATGATAAAGTGGACAACAGTAATATGAGTGAACGTCGCGTGATGAAAAGCACAATCAAGTTCATTTCTATAATTCATTTTTCTTCTGTTTTATTAACTATTGTTATTTTTACAACTTTTATTGCTTTTCGTTTAATACACTTATTGTTTCCAATGTTATTGAAGAATGGTAACGAATTTCATTAAAATGTACCTAGTTTGGTTAAATTTCTTCAATTAGCAGATGCAAAATGAACCGCCTTTAAAGAGGAAAAGATGTTCCGTCCACCTGAAAGCCATTGGGATTAAAGTTTCATCCATCCGGCACACTAGTAAACGTTTCGCTGCTAGCTGTACAACAGTGGACCTCGTATTACGAGACCCAAGCCACTCGATTTCCTACACCGAAAGTTCGTTTGTTTCGTTTTGCTGCTATGCTATAAAAATTCATATTTTATAACAAGAAGAGAAAAAAAAACTCCGGTACGATAACATTCACCCCAAGTTAGCTCGGTGTTTATTGTGGCATCCAGTAGAAAGCTGACCTGTTTTAACCGTACATACCTACCATTATTTGCCTCATGGCGGTAGGATATTTTGTGCCCAGCGCTTAAAAGGACTTACCGTGTAACATTATACAGCTTTGCCCATGGGGTTGCGCACAGGTAGCGCGGCGGGTTCGGAGAACTACAAAGTAACGTAACAAAACAGCAACAACGCAGCGCGATACGTTGGACACTGGAGACGAGTGGGTTAGTGGGTCTGGTTGACTGTTTGTGATACAAAAAACAAGGCTTTGTACGAGCACCATGAAACAGGAAGAACCTTTTTACTGTAACGGGAACGAGTTTTCATTCTTTCGTTTGATTCGATTTTTGTTTTGCCCGTTTCGTGGAAGGTGTTGGGACATTTGATCGCATTTTAAGTTTGCAATGAAACCGAACGTACGAAGTGAAGTATTTGATTTCTGAAACTCGCCTTTAGTCCGTTCCCGGCCGGTAGGATTTAGTCTGATGCTACCAGGTTGTTCTTACTATTCCAGCGATGCTCTGAAGCATTACACACTTTACTTCGTTATACGATCGATTGCTATCCCGTTTCCCATTCCCGGGCCATCCTGGGCCATCCCGAGCGAACCAAATAATTCGTTCAGTTTTCCTCCACTCAAGGAAATGTTTTGCTACCGAAAAAGGGTAAATCAAAAATCGATTTCCTACTGCCAATCGTTTGCCCGTAATGGGTTTATCCGCAGTGTGACTTGCCCCGATGATGGGAGGCCATACCTTGCGATGGCGCAAACACCTATCCCCGAAAAGGGACCACCACCCGCCGATGAGGTTTCGTCGATAGACAATTCAATTTTTGCTTCTCCGCCACGTCTTTGCGTACCGTGCTAAAAGTCTAATCAAAGCGTGAGGCGAGTAGCGAGACTGCCGACAGGGAGTGGTGTGTGCTTGAATGAATCGATTCCATTTAACCCTACGAAGCATCAGCACCCGGCACTAAAGCAGAGCGCCATTAAATGCTGCAGCGATTCTTAAACCCGGGCGCGATTGAACTGCTGAAGAAGCACGCTGCGTGAACAAACGGAGCAACGTCGCTTACCCGTACTAATCGCTTAATTAATCAGCCATTAAAGATGTAAGCTGTCATTAGATACTAATTGAATTCCGTTTTCATGAGTTTCGCGCACAGGGCCGGCCTTTTTTTTTTGCCTGTGCAGCAAAGTGTGGGCATTCCACTTCCATTCAACCAGTTTCGGCAGTGAGGTTGTGCTTTTTCTGCTTTGTTTTATGTGCCGGTTTTATGTTGCACGTTGTTTCACTTTCGGCAGCAGTACGCACCCGGTTGACTTCATCATGCGAAATGGCGCAATTTTGGCGCGAAACGAACACTGCGGCATTGTAAAGGTGTGTCTAACGTCTTGGATGCACGATTAAGCGCATAGCACACGAAACAGTGGAGGATCAATCCCCCCAGGGCGGAACTTTTAAAGAGGGGCCTATAATTTTGCTACGGCATTATCGGTGTTAGGGAGGTGTACTTCGAACAAAACTATAACGCCACATTTTTTACGATTTACGTACATTTACGAATCCTGAGTAGTCCAACGCCTTCTACGATTTTTGCCCAAAGTACAGTTTTCAATCGGTTTACTTCACAGTAACAATCAGAGAAATTTCTTAGAAACCTGTTTCGCTCATGTTGATGTTTTAGGCGATGAACAACACAATTGTTTTTTGATTTGCGATACCAGGAAAGCATGTTTTTAAAGAGGTGACACCTGCAGCGTGGAATAAATTTGCCCATCACTATTGCATTGCATACTATCAAATCCGTGAGAGCGATCGCTAGTGTAAGGAAGATGGATGAAGCGGAAAGCATCGTTCATCTCGCACAAACTTCCCATCGACTGGTACGAAATTCCATACCAACCAGCTATTTTCAGATTTCCGATAACAGAAAAGCATCCACGGAAGAGGTAGCACCTAGTATAGCAATTTTGGTCGAAAACCGCCGAAAAGTATGCAATATTTAAACACTAACTTTCCCGTTGGTCGAGAAAATTTTTTTCGAAAACTACCAGTTTCCGAATGTATAGTACCAGGAGAGCATCCACAGAAGAGGCAGCACCTTGTACAGCAAAACCGCCGAAAGGTATGCAATGTTTAAACACTAACTTTCCCGTTGGTCGAGAAAAATTTCTTCGAAAAGTACCAGTTTTTGAATGTATAATACCAGGCGAGCATGCACGGAAGAGGTAGCTCCTGGTACTGCGCCGTAAGGTATGCAATGTTTATACACTAACTTTGCAACCAACTTACAATGCGCCGTAAGGTATGCAATGTTTATACATGAACTTTGCAACCAACTTGCAATGCAAGTTGGGTGCATGCAAGAAACTTGCAAGATGGCGCCCAACTTCGTACTTGCATGCAACAAACTTGCATGCAAACTTGCATGCAATCTTGCATGCAAGTTTTCGCATGCAATTTCTTGCATGCAACTTGCATGCAAGTTTGCATGCAAGTTTGCATGCAAGTTTGTATGCAAGTTTGCATGCAAGTTTGTATGCAAGTTTGCATGCAAGTTTGTATGCAAGTTTGCATGCAAGTTTGAATGCAAGTTTGCATGCAAGTTTGTTGCATGCAAGTACGAAGTTGGGCGCCATCTTGCAAGTTTCTTGCATGCACCAAACTTGCATTGCAAGTTGGTTGCAAAGTTCATGTATAAACATTGCATACCTTACGGCGCATTGTAAGTTGGTTGCAAAGTTAGTGTATAAACATTGCATACCTTACGGCGCAGTACCAGGAGCTACCTCTTCCGTGGATGCTCTCCTGGTACTATACATTCGGAAACTGGTAGTTTTCGAAGAAATTTTTCTCCACCAACGGGAAAGTTAGTGTATAAACATTGCATACTTTTCGGCGGTTTTCGACTAAAATTGCTATACTAGGTGCTACCTCTTCCGTGGATGCTCTCCTGGTACTATACATTCGAAAACTGGTAGTTTTCAAAGAAATTTTTCTCGATTAACGGGAAAATTAGTGCCCCGGTCCTGGTGTAATTTCGTTTATACTTTAAAGTCGATTTTCGATAGAGTCGATATTATTGTGTGCATTTCATTAATTACATAGAAACAAATGTTTTATATACCCCAGGAAGATGTTTTTGATGAATTTTTTACCTTTTCAATTAATTTTTTTCCTATTATTTTTTTCCTATTATTATCCTATATATTTTTCCTTAACTCTGCTGTTAAATTCCCAAAAATCGCACAATTGGTACAAATTGTTTGGGGCCCCCAACACGACGAGGCCCTAGGCGACCGCCTACTCCGCCTACCGTTTGATCCGCCGCTGACACGAAAGTAACAGCATTCTGTTGCTGATGCTGCAGATGGTGAACAACTGTGCTATGAATAAGGAGTTAATGTTGTAATTTGTAAGTGAAGTGTTTGTCGAGATTATGAAGGTTTTTGTTTAACTTTGTAACAATTTGATGAATTTTTGTTACGAAGAAGAGGTTAAAATTTACATGAAGAGAAAAATAATTTGTCATGAAGAGAAGTAGAGTTCAGAAGGCGTTACAATAATAATTCATTTGTGTTTCAATGCAGCAATTGTTGGAATAATTTAATCATCATATTAATTTTCAATACTTTTCATTGTTCTTCCATGCAATATTTTTTACAATAAAAGCAGATGCACCGATTTTCGTTTACACACAGACATGGGCAATTAACATTGTTTTCCGGTCACTACCATTACTAATAATTAATTTTTCTGTGTTGTATTGAATTTCAATGCAGCAGAAACAATCAACGTTATGTTTAATAGATTGATCAGCTTGGCATTAATATATTTTTGTTTGTAGTACTCAATTGACATCGCATTTCAGCTTTCCGTTCCTGAATTGAGTTCTGTAAACAGGCTGTTCAAAAAAGGAATGTATTACCATGTTGCTTTATGGTTTATAAAGTGATAGCTATAAGTGATTCAACATAATCTGATTTAATTTGCGCAATATGCATGTTCAAGGAATCAAGGCTTAACGCCATGTATATTTTTATTTTTATTTATAATTCCATTATCACGACTTTCGCCGTAATATCCACCACCGTAGTGTTGAGTGGTGAATAATTTTACAAGCCATTTAATGATGCCATACATAGCTAGAACAAAAAAAGAACTTCAATCCACTTCCATTACTTCTGTACTGTATTGCAGCAAATGGTTTTATGTTCATGTGCAGTGCAGTAACCATACCGTGGAATGAATGTAGAAAGATAAATAAGAATGATACGAACTAGCATCTCATTACGCCACACAATGGAAGCAATGGAAATTTACAGTGTTCAGTTTACATTCGCCACCGTGCCGAACCACCAGGACACACGAGTAAAGTAGGTCCCGGTGGGTGAATTAATCGAGATGGCAAACAAACGAAGATGTAATTATGTGTTCTCCATCCCTCCCTAATAGGTTTCGCGAATGAGCGCGACGTGTCGCCGAAGTGCCAAAGTCTCTTGAAACGAGCCTTAAGCGACCGGGCCGGCTTCGTGGCTGCCATAATGCTAATGACCAACACCATAACAGTTTGCTTTGGCTGCTCTCTCCAACCTCATCTGCGAGTTAGTGAAGCCTACCAATTGAAGGGAACTCGACGGAAACCATCCACTGCAGTGCGTTTTTTTCTATCGGCTCTCGATTCAATTTAGAACTTGTAGCGGAGGCACTGACAAGCGGGCGCAGTATCAAGGTCGCGTGGAAAATGGGACAACAAACATGGAAATTCTTGCGCACTGGCGCATGTTCCGGCCCAGTGGTGAAACGATGCCCGAGTGGGATTGAACTGCCGAGTGGAAAAATTAATTAACTATCTTTGGCGTTCGAGCGGTGGGTAAACACTTGAACACACGGCGCACCGTTTGAATCGATCGTGACAGACGGCTGCTGGGGTACGACACACACACACAGGATACGCTGGAAAATGGCTGGCACTCGGTTGCGATGGGCTGTTCAGGTGGCACTTTGGGGTGATTTAATCCCGTTTTGAAATGGCGCTTGAAAGGTTCTCTGTGTTTCAACGAAACAGGTGCATCAAAGAGTATAGATCGTTTCCGCCGATTCCACACATTGGGGAAGGAAGTAGCTTTCTATTTAATGTGGGATAAAAGAATCGCACTCTGACAGATTGTGATTAGTGTGCTTGAAAGTGAAACTTAAATTGCTCATTTTAGAAGGAGGAACGTTACTTTCCAATTGGGATGATATTTGATAGTTTGAATTATTGTAATCCTTTGATATTAGTATTTCTAGCAGAGTTTATATCACTCCACAATCCGGAATCACAAGAGTGAAGAGAATTAAAGTAAATAGTTTCAAAGTAGAAGTAGGAAAAGTAAAAATTATAAATTCAAATAATGAATGCTTTCCAATCCTTTCAAATATTCCATAAGACTAGAGACGTATGCAATGTTCCTAAAATTAATTGTATAATTCATCATTTTATTAATTAAACTGTGATTATATTTCGTCTTAGAACTTATAGGTATAAATGAATAAAGTGACGCATATATACCAGTAAAAGAATGTCTAAAAAAAATATAAAGAGTTTTGTAGTGAAGAGTGAAATGTAAATAAAAAATTAATTTATCTAAGGAAGGCAAGTTGTATCAGAAAAAACCTCCAAAACTTCTCATCTCGATCTAAAACATGGATAAGAACATGGAAAACCGTGGATTGTTTTTGAACAAATTTTCTAGCTTTTGTTGCTTGGAAAAGAGCACAAAAAACGAAACATCACCGAAAGAAAGTTTTTCCAGAAGGAAAACATTCCAGTAAACATTGTGTACATATTTTAAGTGAAAATAAAAACAATTCCATCGCTGCAACGATCCACCCTGTCAACAGTTCTTTCTGTTTTGCTTATCTTTTGCCGTTTTTTTTCCGCCAGCGCTCCTGTAACGGAGAAAATCCCTACGATCACCATGTGGTGTATGTTGACTGAGAGACGACATGCGAAAGGAAAATAAAATATGTTGCCGAGAATTAAAATTCGCCGAATGATAAGGGTTAAGGTTATGCTTAGGATGGCAACCATTGTCCACGCTTTCACACTGCATTCAGCATTGCCCATGGCACAGCACACCAACGCGGCGGGTGCTTGGTCATGGTCGGAAAAAGATGAAACCTATTTACATTTCTCTCATACGATGCCACGAAGAACTTTCGTAGTAACCTTTTCGGCAATTTTATTTTTATATTTTTATTTGTTTGCTACCGTCAGCCTTTCTTGCTGTGCGATTGAATTGGAAAATGTTCGAAAGTCCTTTCAGATACGTACCTCCAGTGACGACGCATATCAGCACCAAATCGCCACCCTCCTCGTAGGGTCCGGCATGGGATGGAAGCACGACTCCAGCTTCATTATGAATCTTCGGTACATCGGGTGGAACTGGAAGGCGAGACAGAAAGAAAAGGATGTTAAAAAACGAGAATCATTAGACGAGCGAAAACGTCATCAAAATTAACACCAGAGCGTTTAGGTAATTGGACGAACGTTTAACCCTCTGATCTGTTCGGTGGGATGGAAGACTATACAACTATCCACTGTCATATGATCATTGAGTCAGCTGAGATGGGACAGCTTAATGTGCTTTTTAAAATCGACAAGAAATCGGAGAACGTGTAGGATGAAAGCGGTAAGCGAATGCCGCTGAACCTTAATCACCTAATGAATGCTGCTTCACGTAGGATCCCGCACATTATTAGGGGAAATGTTACAATAAGTTGTTAAAAGGGGTCTTTTTTCTTCATGTGACTTTGAGGCTACTATATTTTTTAAACCTCAAGTTTCATGCTTTTTAAAAGGCGTAAACAAGCCTAGTTAATATATTTAAACTAAATTACCAAACTCCTAAACGCTGATCGCTCGGCGCGAAATTTTGTTTCCTGAACAATAGTAGTAAACTCCCTTCGAACACATTATTTGTACAATTGGAAAAAGATATCAAAGCTGACGCCTTGCTGACAAACAACCGCAAACCCTGCATAAAAAAACTAGAAAGAAGAAATGGAATCCGGCCATGGGATCAATAAAGCATTAAAATAGATTGGTTGATGATGAATCAAACAACAAAAGGTATCAGACCTGTTATCGGAAGCCAATACTTCGCGACATTGCTGGAAGAAAGATATCAAAGTCATCATCAAATTTACACGGCAGGATCTGTCTCTAATATTAGTGCAGGATGTGGCATAATCTCGTCAAACAACAGATGCTCTATCAAGCTCCCGGACTAGACCAGCATTTTTTTGGCAGAAGCGATCGCCATGATAAAAGCAGCAGAAGAAGCAACAACCTCCACCAAACCTAACGTTATTTTTATCGATAGCGCTAGTGTCTTGGCCACCCTAGAAGAGGGCAAATCAAAGAACCCGTACATTCAAATTCTGGAAAATTTGGGGTTAGCTACTCAAATCACCTTTTGCTGGATACCTGGTCATTGGGGTATTAAAGTAAATACAGTAGCAGACTGCGCAGCCAGTGAAGGTTGAGAACTAACTTCGGGACTATATGGAAATCTCTCCAGATCGGATTTGAACATATGGGCAAAACATATCATAGTTCAGGCATGACAAAACGAATGATGGAAGTTAGACGAAATTCAGCTTCGAATGTTAAAATTCTCAGTGTCCCCTTATGAAAACAACCGGAGTAGCAAAGAACAAGCAATCCTTACTAGATTGTGAATTGGACATACACGACTGACGCACTACCACTGCTCAATGAAAACAGATCCTGCTAGATGTAAATACTGTGGGGAAATCGTAACAGTCAGAAATATCCTTGCTGACTGCATATGATATGTCAAAGAAAGGAAAAACAATAATTTAGATAGTAATATTGATAATTTATTAGCAAACCAGGATACAAATGAAATAAACATTTGAAACTTTATTAAAGAAATTAAATTATGAAATGAATTGTAAAGAGCAAAGGAAATTGGGGAGCTGAGGGAATGTTTATGTATTTCAAATTAGATGTAAAGCAAAGAGGCGAATGACAGCCATTGGCACAAAGCCTATATAAAGTGAATAAAAAAAAAGCTTGTTCAAGTAAAAATCAAAAAATCAATCCATTTGTTAAATTTAATTGCTAATACCGGTTCGTTAAATATGCGTGTGTCTATTTTCGTCCCTGAGAAAATTGTGTGAATGTAGTGATGGGACAGGTACGTCAAACACATTTTAAGCAATTTTTGCTACAAATACACACTAGTATACGTTGAGGCAATGTTCGAATGTCTGGAACCCTAATTACCAGAGTTTACATCATCGACGTTTAATCCGTTTTGTAAACAGAGTAATTAATGCGTTATGCAAGTTTTTGGGTTTTAAAAATGTGTATCCCTACATCTGATACTTAATTTGGCATACTCGAATGTTTTTTTTTAAATAAATACGACATTATACACTGTCATCATGTTACAGCTGCTTAAAAACGTCCAAAATGTAGAAGAAGATAATCCTTCTGAATTTTTCACAGAGCATTCACAGAGGCAAACGAGAAACTTATAACAATTTTTGAATTTGTTTCAAATTAAAATGGACTATGCAGACTTAGTAGTGAATACTTGCCACATTTTTATCCTCTATATTAATAAGTAAACTAACCAAACTTTAGTAAACCTGTAAATGATTTTTTCAGCTATTGGACGATCGTGAATTGTTTTCAACCGATTCGCAATAATCGCACGAACACACAGATTTTAAAATCTTCATATCAAATCAACTCTCCGTGGAACACACACAATCTCAACAAAAAGAATTCAAGCCTATTTTTTTTTCTATCTACTACTCAAATTATGTCATCCACAAATTCATGGAAACCCAATACAACTTCCACAAAATCGAAGAAGAAGAAATTGGACCGATTTAGGAAAATAGAGCTCGTACCATGATCGGAAGCGCTTCTTTCAAGGGCAACTAGAAAAGCTTGAGTAAACAAAGTCTCCAATTCTTATTCCGCGTACCGATCGTCTGGCAGCTGCAACTGTTTTGAACCACATTTTAGCTGTTTCAACAGCTGGTCGTTGTTTTGTTCGGGTTAAACATCCACGCACCCGCTAACGTAACCGTTTCCTTGTTCGTGATCGTATCAAATCGCCGCTCTTGTAATAAGACGTTTCCAGATTCGCTGCAATCTTCATTCGTCTGTTAACTTTGCCAGCTGTAGGTGGATGCTACAGCATGTCCAAGGCGCTAATTTTTCTCACCGCTCTGCTCTGCAGCATCGTGAGCGATGCCAGTGGAGCAGATTTGCAGGACGTGCTGTCAGCGCTGACGGAAGGTCCGCTTGCGAGATTGTTTGATTCCTTCATCGTGCCACCGCCGCGTACGACCGGGTTTGAAACACTGGTGCCCCAGAACAATATAAGGCTGCACTGCACGAAAACATCGGAACTGCGGTTTCAGGAGGTATTCTTCGGCGATGTCAACGTAAGGGAGAAGCTTAACTTCACGCTGCCGTTGACGATCGCGATCCATGGCTGGCGGGATAGCAGCAACCTCACACTGTACAACGAGCTGACCACACGCTATCTGCGGTTCGTGAAAAACACCAACTACTGTCTGCTGGATTGGAGACCGTACGCCGAGTTCGGGTATCAGATTACCGCCCGCCAGAGCGCTCCGCTGGTGGCCAACTATCTGTTTGGGTTTTTGCAGTACATTAGCTTGCTTTACTTCCCACTGGAGAATGTGTCCCTGATTGGGTTCAGCATGGGCGGTCAGATTGCTGGCATGACAGGTAAGTTGTTGCCCGGACGGATCGGAACCATCTATGCGCTGGACCCGGCCGGTCCCCTGTTTTCTCACCCGTTCGATATTGGGCCGAATCGCCGGATCGCCGGAACCGATGCAAAGTACGTGCAGGTGATCTACACGTCGCGCTACACGGTGGGCTTCGGACCGCTCGTGGGCACCCAAAACTTCCTGCCAAATGAGGGCTACCATCCGCAAGCCCCGTGTGATACCAAGGACGATGGAAAGGGCGAATTATCGACTGCGTTGCGTTGCAGCCATCAATACGCGGTGAAGCTGTTTACCGACTCGCTCGATCCGGCCAACCCGATTATGGGTCAGAAATGTAATAAAGTTCTTGGCGTACGGGTTTGTTTATTCCTGCCAAAGGATCGGTTGGGGGTTTATGCAAAAAGGTAAGGTAAACATAATTACAATTTAAGGTATGGAATGTAATGATGGACTTGTTTTTGCAGAATACCTGGCAATTTTTACTTGTAAACGAGCACATAAACAAATGCACTCGAATGGCGTAAGGGCACAACATATATCACTAAAGCTCATATTTGAGGAAATACGTTCAGAAAGTCGAACATAAAACGGCATACCATACATAAGAAAGCTTTTCGTCTTAATTCATCCGAAAAAAATGGGAAACAAAATGCCATCCCACAGGTTATTGGGCAGAAGGAAGATGGCGAACGCAGTGCAAAAAGCACTAAAGATATGAAATTTAAAGCTTAAAGAGCGTACTTAAGAGTGCCGCATAAAACACCAAATGCTCTCGAAACCAACAGGTGAATGATGCTGATGATGATGATGATGATGATGATGGGGAAACCTCTCCCGTGTAGGGGAGTTTATTGTTTGCAATCACCGAAAGTGTACTGCATATTTTGCATTTGCATAATTTAAATCTTGAGCTGTCGAATCACGCAACAACGCATCGAATGATGTGGTGAAGATATGACTACGTACGGAGTGTTCTTTTTTAATGCTTGTTTCAACCAACATCGACACTCACACACACACAAACACACACACACATACTGATTCCTGTATTTGGAAGAATGCCGCCATCTTGGTGTCATTCATCTTTTTGCCTCCCTTCAACGTGCGGTGTGACTCCGGTTGAACGGCAGGATGGAAAGCAATTTCGTTGATGATAGTCACACATTGATGATTATATGCTGGGTGCTGTAAAAACCGGCGACGCACTTACGGAAGCTCTACACACACCAGCGAGTCGTTTGATGTGCTGGGCACCATTCGTCTGGTACGGAACGTAAAGGCTTGAATAGCAACGTGCCGTTAGCTGGGCTGGGCGTCTTTCCTATGGCCGTTAAATGGCGGCTTACCGTACGACGCTAACGATGGATATGGTGCTGGTGGTGCATCATATTAATGTAGCGCACTCTAAGAACTCGTCGCTCAACAGATGAGTTTAAAAAAGATCATTTAATGGCACCGTCACGAAGGAGATTGGGGTGCTCCACTGGGAGACGGTCAAAGCGCTTAAACCATGCAATTATTTTACACGCTTTTTGAGTGATTACTTTGCTTGTGCTGCACCGTAGCGATTCTGCTCGTGGAAGGATGTTAGTTAGGTGTAGAATAAATTATTTTGAAAATGAAATTCATTTAAACTTTGCATGCACCATAGTTGAGCATACTTGAAGCGTCGCTTCAGTGTGAGCAACACATCAAATCAACACACAAAGAACGAAATGCAATTAAGCGTCACGCCGGAAACGTATTGTGGTCAGCAGCATTCAGTCGGATTTCACCTCTTTGGCTAACCATTTTCCGGGCCGTTGTGCATTGTTGAATGAATGAATCGCACCGCATTGAGAACGAGGACGCATTGTTCCTCACGATTGTTTCTTTGCAAAGCGGGTTTCCCCAATTAAAATGCTTCACGAACGGAATGGTTTTTCTTTCCCCAATATGGTAAGGAGTGCAACGAACCTCGTCGTATTCAGAACTTTGCGAGAAAAACACCCCATATTTGTTTCTTACCTGTCTAGGTCCTCTGATCGTGTTTTGTTCTACATTCACTGGTAGAAGGGAAAATAAACGAAGTAAAAGTATTGGCGTATTTTCGTGCTTGAGCGAAAAGCTCGTTCACTCGGAGAGTGACAACAAACAATGCACCAAAAAATGCTGGCCACCATAAAAACAAGGTGGTTTCCACAAACCGGAAAACAATACGACACAAATACAGGGAAAAACATCACTTTAAAACCATTCCACGTTTGTCACCCTCCACGTTAGTGATTACTTTCTCGCTGTTTCAATACCGTGAAACTTGATACACAAAGAAAAGCCACTTCATTCAGCATGTGTTCTTGTTGTAGCATAATGGCTGCGCTTTGTATGATATGCGTCTGGTTTGTGTGATTTTATGTGCACAAGCTTACTTACCCACAATTTCTAGATTTACATTACTATTTTTCGTAGGTGATAGCAAAAAGTCTACCCGACATCGAAAGATTCCAGCGTCCTTTTTCTGTAAAGAGCGAAACGAAAATGTTATGTTAGTACAGGGAAGGCAGAACACTCAATACGACGGTGGGTTAAGCTGAATATGATGAATGAGGTCTCCGTGGTGCTAGAAATTATTTCTATGGTTGAAACAACTAGCAAGATGGTTGTTCGTCTTGCTGGTGGTGAGATGCTACAATCACCAATTTCCGATGTACATTATGACATTTGGAAAATTAATTACATAAAGAAAATATTGCATATATTTTAGGATAAAAAAGCATTATATACAAGCAGTATTAAACTTTAAAAGTTTTTAATAGTGTTGGGCTTAAAACATCGATCGAGAAGAATCATTCACAAGCGCCTTTAGTGAGGAGTTGATCAAAGCTGGAATCAATCCTCGAAGCGTCATCACTTTCGGACGTGATTTTTATTCTTTTTGTTTTAGTGATAACAATTTATACAAAGGTGAAATCGGTTTACGCATCGTTAGCATTTGATTTTGTAAACTAATTGAGCTGTTTTTTTTTGCTTGTACATGTTTTGGTATAAATTTAGCAAAACTCATTTTAATCTCACCTTTTTTTAAAAAAATGAGAAATCACTCACTCACTCAGTCACTTAACAAGTTGTATCCGCGCGCGGTATCCTTCGCTAATATTTCCGTAACCGAAACCAAAAAGAAACTTATCTTGCGATCTCCATGCTCTGTAAGCTACTGTTTATTCCGATGTCTTCCCTTTCTTGTTTCTATAATTCATTATTGATCTAGATGAGATTAAAAATTTATCTAGAGGCAATTAAGATACCGTCTAGTGCATGAAACATTTCGTGAAACTTTTCATGCAAAATAATTCCATCATTGCCGGCCACCAAAGAAGGAACTTCTTTAATTATTCTAAAAAATGGTGGCTTACCTATAAACTCAATCGAATGGTTTGTCTGATGAATAATTTTTACAATATGCAAAACGTGAAGTAGTGTTAGTAAAGTGTACGTATGTGATTTCTTATCAATCGCTTCCTAGCTACTAGAAATCTTGAACAATATCAGGATCCGGCAGAATTGCTAACCTAGCAGTGGCACGCACTATTTCCTTTCGCACCCGTTCGCAATGTAACAACACGAACTACTCTGGCCTTTCGCACGTTCGCCAGAAAAGATATTGGAATGCTAGATGATGGCGTTCGACTGTGAGCGTTTTGCGCAACCTTGTTATATGCGTAACAATCTAAGAGCAAATGAATTACATGCCACAAAACGGACAGACTGGAGGAGTTTCCTTTTTAAGCAGCTTGTCAGCTACAATCCCTTTTTTAAACGGCAATTGTAGCCTCAGTGCGATCACAGTGGAGCAATAAATAAAATATGCATGCACTTAACAATAATAGATATCGAAATTCAGATTTCCCAAACAAGACGATTATTGGATTAAATATTGTCAGTTGAAAAGCTTAAAGTCGCTTGATGGCCCGAATCGAGTGCTCTTAATAGGATATTGCGCTCACACGTTCACGTGTCCAAATAGAAAAAAAATATCTCGACATGCTTAAGCTTTCCATTATTCACAACAATCGAAAGCACGAGAAGTTCCATCATCCTCGGTCCATCACCAGTCCGAAGTGCAAATGGTTTCGAAATTGGGCCAAAATAAATGACCATTCCCTCGGGGCAATTGAAATCTCGTTTCTCCGATGGCTAATCCATTCCAATCCGCTTGCTTGCTGCAAGATTTCTGGCATGGTTGGGTGGAATTCCTTAATGATCGTAATATATTTTCGTTCTCCATCGACACATCGACAATGAATCGAACGTCTTGATGGGACTGGAATGCTGGTGGATTTCAAGAAATAGTCTCTTCTCATTCCGCCAGCCATTCCTTTCTTGGGGCTAGCCTTTCTCTTTGCTGTGGCGACGCGGTAGAATCGAATGTTGCTGAAATCTGTTTCAGCGAATAGAATCGTATCGATTTGCGATTCTAATCGACATTCGTCGAGCATGGTGGGTTTTGGAAGGGAATGCAAACCATTTGCCACCAGTCAACCATGGGATGCACCAATTAATCGTCTATGGGATGAGAACCAATTGATTTCGATTAAAATGCGAAATAATTTTCCCCTTGCAACCCGCTTACCTCACTGTTCTTTCCATGGTGCTTTTATTTTTTAACTATTTTCATACATAATGTGCACGTTTACTCATTTCATTTGATAAGCCTGTCTCGATGGGCAAATGGACAAAAGCTATAAAAATACCAACGAAGCAATGAAGGAGAACACATTTTTCTTCTTCACTTCGCCTGCAGGAAAAAAGACGAGTGTTCCGTCGGGCTAAATAAAAGCTGGTCGCTCTCTACAATGAAGGAAAAAATAAACCGAAACGCAGACTCTGCCGAAGCAGAATGCAAATTGGACCCGCCATTCTACCCTCCCTGCTCTTACTTCTCTGCCCACGGGGATGTTTTTAATTCTAGTCGTTTCTGCTATGGGTTTTCAATTTTCCCTTCGTTTTGGGCTCTCATTCGACGGTATTGACAATGTCTGTGAAGATTTCCATCCGGGAAAAAGCTGGACTCTGTTGGTGGCGATGGTGTGTAAAAATGGAATTTCAATTCAACAATCAGGTCCGCTATCGGACGACACCATCTTCCGATGGTGTAATGCTGAGATGAATAAAATTCACCGACGCTTGAAGTGATTGAGTGGCAGGTTTCGAGGGTGAATTGGAATGTAAAACTGCACAGCAAGCTCACACTGGGCAAACGGCGCAAAGGTGTACGGTGGACCAGGAAATGGTGAACAAATATTGGGTTATTTGGAAAGTGAGCGCTTGTCTGCTGTTGGATTGATTCTTCACACGAGCGGACAGCGATCATAATGGGAAATCATTTTTTTCTATAAATTGAGTAATTATTTTTAAGATTTTCTTTAGTTTGAAGCTTTGATAGCGTTTTTGGAGTAAAATGAATCATTTTTGCGATCGCATTACTTAGTGGTTGAACAAACCTGTTGCTACATTGCTCCATGGTGATACTAACCTGAACAGGACTGATGACCAGCATCGCCCGGCTTTGTTCTCGTGTCGTTTTGAAGTTGGCACGATCTTCCAAGATGGCAACATCCTTCCAGTGTGAAGGCGAGTTGACATGAGGTCCACGAGTATCGAAGCTGAAATAAAAATAAGAGAGCACAAAAATTACACGATTATTAATGTTATTTGAAAATTGTCAGAAAAAATAATAAAACAATTAAAGCATTTGTGGAGTTTTAGAATTGATTTCCCTCTGATTGAGGAAAACAATTAAGCATCTCTCAATTTGCTGTTACCAGCTTTCAGCACACATACCTAAGTTTATTCCCAGAGATTCACTTACCAGGAAATGAAACATCGTTATAAACCTGGGCAAGCAAACCCAAGAAACATGGAGTCTATCCCAATAACTATCAACCCGCACCGATCACCGGTGCCAGAAAACTCGTGTGCCTTTATGTTTTTCCCTTTACATACAGCGCTGTATGCATAGAAATCGATTCAATATCCCGCAGTTGCCCAGTGCCAATCGTCTACCTACATTTTATTTGTAGATTTCCAGAAGCAAATACCATCCCCCCCGGGGTAGTCTGAGTATTATGGTACATTCAAAGATTTTTGGGTCAGGGGACTTTTGACATTTCATTCTATTCGTTGACATGTCCGGGACTACTTCGGTTTCCTTGAGGTGAGTGCCAGGGTGCACCCGGTAGGTAAGGAGAGGATGATTTGCATGGAAAAAGCTATGATTCCTGTCCGCTCGTGCACATTCTCAGGTAGCTATTACCTTCCTATCTATACCGATTTTGACTGCGGTACTGATGACGATGACGATGAAGTTCCGACTACTATTTGCTATGCTTGCCTCAGTGGGACGGTGCGCAACTAGCACGGAGGTCGTTAAGGATAGTACGGAACAGACGAAGACAAAAAAAAAACAAGCAAGATTCAATATTCTGATCCAGTTGGACGGAATCGAAAGGGAAACACGAAACTAGAACGGGCAAAGTAATATCCGTAGCCAAGGAGTCAGGCTCAGCGGGACAAATGAAGACATTTTTTGACAAATGGCTCGACTTGCAAGCCGGTCTCATTGCTTTAGGATTGGTTCTATTTATACACCGTACTATTCTAATTGGGCTCGAAGGGATCACAACTAGCACCGGATTGGGCATTCGAACGTAGAGACAAATTAAAAGAAGCTAAAAGAATTTGTACTGAGTTTATTTTCCCATAAATTGTGTTGTTTGAGCTTACCGCTGCAGAGTATTTTGTTTCCCCCTTTCCTTATCGAACATAGAGGGAAAACTTTATTTACCACCCATTGAAGCAGCAGGGAGGATTGAGTTTTGTCGATAAATTGAAGTGGTTTTGCGGATTTACGTGCACCCATTCCCTGGTTACTCCCGAAAGGTGCATTTGCAGGCCCCTTTCGGTGTGTGTTCGGTTCTTGCACTGTTTGACTTTGAGCCGATTTCTCGTCGAAAGTCTTGACCTTATTTGAATAATCTTGCTAGTGGGATCAGTATCAGTATCGGATTAGCTACCAGTTTTTCGACCTGTAGCACGTACCAAGCGCACTGTGGAGTGTGTGGCACGGCCGGCTGCTTCTGCACTGCCCGGGAAGCCATCGCTGTATGTGGCCGTGTTGAGCATTTCTCCCACTTTGCTTCGAGTTCGGTATTGAGTTTCATACGCCAGCTTGCTTGAAGTGTCTAGGCAATGGAAGGCAGGCATACGGAATCGAGAATTCATACCCAACCACCCATCGAAACAATCACACGGGAGGGCCTCGAAGGCCCTCCGGAGTGGTTTGACAGCTTCTCAGCGTCATCTTGAGAAGATGTTGCGTCTCGAGTGGCTGGCAAGTTCTGTGGGGGAACATGTATTGATACCGCTGTCGATGAGCACTCGATGGCAAGTGGCACTGTTGCAGAATTTGACTCCAGTTGCCTGCGCCCGGCCGGAGTATCGATTTCGCCGAGTTCACCGCCATAACAACCAGTACCGTCTCACCTTGCACACAGTGTTCAGTTCATTAAGAAATTCGATCGTGTCCCGGGGAAAATGGTACGAATGGGAGCGACCTGCCACATGGTGAGTGGTTCGAGCATGGAGTATTTGTGGCTATGCGATAATGATGGTTGCAAACGGTCGTAATCGAATTGAGTTCTTCGGAAAATAGGCACAATTTATCGGAGACTGAGTGTTTCCAGCGAATTTAGGTTAAATTTAATGAACGTGAATGTTAGTTCTGTGAAAACCTGGCACATCCTAGACTGTATATTGGCAATAATTTTATATCGTTGCGAAATTATTTTCGCCAGCAAGCATCGAAGTATCGAATTACCTAAGGGTTGTCATCACATTTTCTTCTCTGTCGAAACAGGATGAACTGGTGCACGTGTATCTTCAACCACAACTCTTCGACTTTTCCGATTAATCACCTTGATTGACAACGTTTGCATCCATTATTCCGCAACATTATGCGGCTTCGACGTTCTGTCCCCAACGGTGGAATAACGAAGCGGCATGTGGTTCAAGATAAAGTTCATTGTTATAATGAAGACCGCCTGGGCGGTTCCCGCAAACTTCCATTAGTAAGGAACCGTGCCATCCGGTCAGGCTGGGATGTATCAAAAAAAGAAATGCTTACTGTTTAACTTTTTTTCGATTTTTTTTTTTCACACACGCTAAAGCTTATGTTTTTTCTTTATTTTCATGGCAACCTTCTGCCTGTCTGCATGTTGAACATATTCAAACCTATTCCCCGCACATCCTCTCATACATACGTGCATGTTTGCCTTACGAGGTTCATGCACTCCCACAAACCCAGCTGAACAAATCCATTTATTTAGGAAGCTCGTCGTATTTTCGTCATCGATCAAAACGGAGGTAAAAAAAATGAGGGGAAAGGTTGAGTGAAGTACGTTCAGACGAGCTTCCGTGACAGCTAAGAGCATTTCCCTTATTGCATGTAGAAAACGGTATACGCCAGGAAGGGGCACCGGTAGAGACGAGCAGTGGGCGTGGAGAGGGTCCCGTGTTGGGAACCACTCAATATCACTATCACTTACTTTGGGCTTTAACAAGGATGCCATGAAGGATTCTTTGCGTTTAGAAAGCCTCCAAAAAACACATCGCTTCAAACGGTAAACAGTGGCTTTTGCGATATTCTAACGTGCGAGATGCACACGCATAGACGATCGATCAGACATGGGCGGTGGATGTAGCCGGTGGTTGCCTCCATCCCCAACGGATCGTCAGCGGTTTGTAACAAACGACGCACGACGACCTGTGTTATTTTTCTTTTGCGAACTTGCGGTACGTTACAGTCTGCAGTGCGGGATAAAAATTTATATCCAGAATGTTTAGGAGATTACACCGTACACCGATGTATGTTTTGTATTCACGATGGCTGTGGCATTTGTTAAGCGTATGTCCCGGAAAGCTTCGCTCCGCGCATTCCCTTTAAAGAAGTTAAATTTGTTTTTTTGTGTATCGTATATTGAGTAAAACTTGAGTCCCACATTCGAGTCTACAATCAGGATTGTTTTAATTATGCAATCTTTTTCCTTAAAATGTTGTATAATTTCATAACAGGGGTTTAACAGGAGGGCAAAATGAAGTACATATTTATTCTAATACTTTTAGTTCAATAAAAAAAAATCTAAGGAGAATATCAAAAATGCATTATCTGACGTTGAACGCCACTAATGTGAATGTGTCAGAATGGCAAATTGTCTAACAAAGATCACACATTCTACAGCGACCCGAGCATCACCATATGTTTAAAAAAGGCTCCTCATTTAATCCGCATGCTCCAAATACCTTAAAAACTTACAGATAAACTCGAATCTGCATGAAGTCCATGAGATACGCGATAAACGGTTTACCTGAATGCTCATGAACGTTGCTTATCAAATTGTTATAGAATAGTTAGTTTATAGCACCAAATTATAATTTGGTTTTGATTTAATTAAATAAATTTTTAATTTAATTTTAATTTTTGACACGTCGTATAAGATCATCTATTTTTGCTTATAAGGGTGAGATTAGCCATCAAAACATCGTTTCGTGTAAACGTGAATGAATGAATGAATTCTTAGCGAATAAGGAATTCGACTTTATAACTTTCATGTACAAATAATATAATGCGATGTAAGTATTGACGTAGAATGGAAAATACCTGTATTGCGTTTTTTAAATACAAAAGATACGAGTTTAAATACGAATTTTAAATTCACAAAAAAACTCTTTTGTTAGCTGGTTTGTTTGCAAATGGAAAAAATGTGGAATTATTTTTCTTTAAATATACAAAAACCATTTATTTTTACACATTTATTTTTATTTTCATCTTTACTCTTGTTAATCTGAGACAAGCTTATCCCAGTCTCGACCGGAGTATTACCTAGTACTTGGCTGGTTAACGTTGATGAAATTGGAAAAAAATGAATAATAGAAACAAATATAATATATAAGCTGCATACATTTTATTCCAAACATATAAACTAAAGTAATGTTACCTTTTTTACAATAATGTTTAACCCCAGGGAAAATGGTCCGTTTGTCATACTGTTGAAAAACTTGTCGCGATGGAAAGTTGGTAGCAACCGACTGTCGCTTTTTAGCAAATGTTTTATATTTTCATGTAAAATATGCGGTATGCATACATTTACGTTACATATCGCCCTTATTCACGAAGAACGATTCCTTTTCCACTTTTCTGTCACAATGCAAAAGGTGAGATAGCACCGACATTCTTCAAAGCTTATATGTACGCAGGACGAGGTAAGCAAACACTTTCCACAGGAAGTGCGTGAGAGGGCGTCAGGACCGGAGGAAGTAAAAATGCTATGCAAAGCCATCACTTATGAATACACAAGCATTACATCGCCACATCAAGTCGCGGGCTGCGAAAGCTTCGCCGTGGGAAAGGCACAGTGCGTACTGCAAGCACGTGGGAACGATATCTTGTTTGCGATCCTCATCACATATCCAATCCAATTTGCGTTCCACTGAAGAGTATAACCAGCCGGGTTGGGGATGGTGGATGAACGTGGATTGGAGAAAAATGGGGGAAGGGCCGCCTATTGGGTGTTAAAAAAAAATCAGAGCCTTTCGCAATGAAGCTTCCAGGGGCATATTTACCAGGTGGGTACGAAATGCTCAGATCGGCTACGTGTTTGATGCTATTCTTACACAATATTATTATGAAAATAGACGATATGTTTATGCTGCCTACTGCCGTTGCCCACGCAAGGTGTGTGCATCCATGGTGTGTTCGGAGTATGTTTTCCTCGGAGCAGGATCAGATCACCATGCGAGGTGATATATATTTTCAGTCGAGTTTTTCATGCAAAAAAATGACGTTTACCATCGTTCCGAGAAACCTTGGCGAGCGAAAACGTGCGGGGAAAATGGTAGTTAGATTGAAAATTGTTTTTCACCCCGATGTTCGATGGTAAAGTGGCTGTGATGGGTTTTGGTGTGTGTGTGTTTTTTCTGCTTCTTTTTTTTCTTGTCTCCTTTTGCTTTTCTGCTCTGAACTGTACGGTGAATGTGTTGATCTTTTCATCAGCCCCGAGCTGCTGAATATTTTGCTACCGACTTTGTCAACGAGTGGCTGTGCAGATTGGCATACACAAAAACCAACACACGCTCACAAACAGGGAGTTCCAACGTGCCCGAACGAAACGATGTGCCCGATAAAGTTATCGATATGTAAATTATTTTTTTCCTAACCCCAACCCACAGCTCCGTCCTCGAGATTGTCATCCGGTGTGTGATTTTGTCTTTTTTTTTATTTTCTACACCAACTTTAGCTTCAAGTATGACGCTCAAATATCCATCCTACCGGGACGCAGCACGGGTTTAACGTAATTGGTGGACCGGGTTTTGCCGTGGGTTGCTTCCAAGCGGCACCCACCGTTCGTTATTGGGTCGTGTAAAACGAGAAGATTGATGGTTTGAATATTTTACGATCATTTCGTCACCATCGTCACGAAGCATTGCGCTCCAGTGTTGGGGAAAACTGAAAATATAAAACAGCAACCACAGCACACAAAGAAAAAAAAACGGATCATCGTCGATAAGAAGGTTTAAAGCAAGACGTTGTGTGGGGCTCTGTTAACGAACGATAAATTCCCGAATTGGCCAAACACCGCCAAGATAGCGGGTGATAGTGAAAGCGGCAGCAAATGAATGTATTCGCGAGCGCCGCTTCGCTAAGGTGAAACGATTGCTAATGGTTGTGAAGGGAGAAGAGAAAAAAGGGCTTCTTCATTGATGACTTCCGATGCAACAGAATCAGGAGCAACGCCACTTCAAAGGTTGCAACGAGATTAGTTTAGTCATTTCCTCTGAAACGTTTTCGTCCGTCCGTTACGATCGTGTGGAATGCATCCGAAAAGCAGTAACGTCAATCGAAAGTTACAAATTGTTTTGCGCTGATGTGTGCGGTAGTTTCAGGATCTAATAGATGACTTTCTGAAAAAAAAAACATTGTCACTTACCTGTAGATTGGTACGTTATCTTTGTACCACACCACCAGCAGGATACGATCGTTCGTGAGATTGGATGAGACGTCGCATTTGATTTGAGCTGTCTCATTCACCAGCACTTTCTCCAGGTGAGTCGGCACGTCTGAAATGGAGGAAAAGAATAGAACGAACATTATTAAATAACCGAGTCAGTGAGCATCCGTGTAGCGAACGTTTTAACCCCCTAGCTACCCATCTACTACATCCTCTATAAATATCGCCCTTGACATGCTCGAAACCCATCCATCATGGGTGGCCGGTATTAATTAGGTCGAATTATGGATGATTGTTGACGAACAAAAAAAAAAAGGGCCATGATCCCACCTCATTATGTTTCGTTTCCTCGGTATCCGGCCACAACCGTATAGAAAACACGTTCATTTGTGTGCTTGAGTCACCTGATGCTTGATTGAATAATAGCCGAGGCAGGTTTTCCTTGCCTGCTCTGCATTTTGCCCAGTGTTCATTTCCTGTTTTTACCACGAAAGTACTGTGACCCGGTTGAACTAACCGCTCATTACCGCTGGGAGATATAACGGAGCTGACCGTGAAATGCTTTACAGAGCGATGGTAGATGTGCCAGTGTCGAGGGCCGCCCATTTTTGCTGTCATGCTTAATGATGGTAATGGTGATGCCTCTCGATTCGTGGCAATAATAATGATTGCTATTATGAACTCATCAGCTCGATATGGTACTACATTTTTGTACCGAGTTTCAGTGACGAGTACCATTACTCTTCTGTTTATACTGATTCACAATTAATGCTTGAAAACCACAGTATTGAATAAAATTCTAGTAAAAAATACAATGACAGGCTGGTTGTTGGGATGCATT